>NC_087169.1:7212116-7237116 GCF_035594125.1 Scylla paramamosain
TGATAAAGCGTAAAGCTCTTCATTCCACCCTCTCTAAAATACTGGTGTGAGTGGAATTCCCCCCCTTCCCTATCCCCAATCCCCGAAAACGTGAAGCAAAGAGAGATAAGATCCCACGTACAGAGTTACCAGCTGAGGTGGAGGACGAGTGAGAAAAAAAAAAAAATTGGCAGAGACGACACAAAATGCCTAACTTCGTATAAGCTCCTTTAACTCGAGATAAGATGTGAAGTTTCCAGATTAGATTATTAGTCGAGGACAGACCAAGGATGTTCAGTGTAGAAGAGAGGAACAGTTGAGTGTCATTGAAAAAGAGGGGATGATTATCTGGAAGGTCGTGTCGAAATGATAGATGGAAGAATTGAATTTTTGAGGCACGGAACAATACTAAATAATGATCTGCCCCAATCAGAAAATTTTGAGAGCTCAGAAGTCAGATGTTCTGTGGCCTCGCTGCATGAGCTGTTTACTTTTTGAAATGTTAGACCTCTATAAAAGGGAGAAAAGTGGAAGGTGGTATCATCAACGTAGGAGTGGATAGGACAAGATCACTGATGAATATTTAGAGAGTGGGTGACAGGACAGAACTCGGAGGAACACTACTGTTAATTAACTTATGAGAACAATGACCGTCTACCACAGCAGCAATAGAACGGTCAAAGAGGAAATTAAAATGGACTTTCAGAGAGAATGATAGAAGCCATAGGAGGGTAGTTTGAAAATGAAATCTTTGGTCAAGACTGTCAAAAGCTTTTGATATGTATAAGGCAACAGCAAAAGTTTCGCGAAACTCCCTAAAGAGTGTTTGTCCTCACATCTGGTGTGGTGCAGGGTTGTGGCTAAGCAGTACCACCATCAGATATAAAACCGTATGTGAAAGAGAGAGAGAGAGAGAGAGAGAGAGAGAGAGAGAGAGAGAGAGAGAGAGAGAGAGAGAGAGAGAGAGAGAGAGGAGAGAGAGAGAGAGAGATAGGAGAGAGAGAGAGAGAGAGAGAGGGAGAGAGAGAGAGAGAGAGAGAGAGAGAGAGAGAGAGAGAGAGAGAGAGAGAGAGAGAGAGAGAGAGAGAGGATTACGAAGTTGAATGAGACTGATTGAGAATGAATATGGTTGGAAGGACCATAAATGAAAAGGGAATAAATGGAAGAAAAATTAAAAGGATTGAAGGACATGAAAAGAGAATACTTATTTCTCAATACTTGCTCTCTCCCTCTAATTATTCGCTTACTCCTCACCCTTCCTGTTTATATTTATTCTTTCCATTTTCTCCCCATCCTTCTCTCCTCTTCCTTCACCCTTTATCCACTGCCTTGACCCATGTACTCTCCTTCACCAGTTATGTCCTCCCTTTTTTTCCTTTCCTCTCCTTTCCTTTTTCGTTTTGTCCCAAACCTCCCTCTTTGTCACCTCCCCTCCCCCTTAGCCGTCAGAGATAACGGACAAGGGAGAGGAAAGGGAAGGGAGGGAAGTAGAGAGAGAGAGAGAGAGAGAGAGAGAGAGAGAGAGAGAGAGAGAGAGAGAGAGAGAGAGAGAGAGAGAGAGAGAGAAAAAAAAATTATTAATAGTAGCAACAATATTTGTGAGTACTACTGCTTCAGCTCCATACCTATAGGCATAGGCGTACAAACCTAGGCGTCTGGACTACGGCCGCATTAGACGCACTGTAATTATGAGATACTTTTTTTCAAGAAAAAAAAAAACTGCGTCTAATGAGCCAGCATTTTTTTTTTTTTTTTGTAGGAGGGACACTGGCCAAGGGCAACAAAAATCCGATAAAAAAAAATGCCCACTGAAATGCCTGTCCCATAAAACGGTCAAAACAGTAGTCAAGAAATTAATGGATGAGTGTCTTGAAACCTCCCTCTTGAAGGAATTCATGTCATAGGAAGGTGTAAATACAGAAGCAGGCAGAGAGTTCCCGAGTTTACCAGAGAAAGGAATGCATGATTGAGAATACTGGTTAACTCTTGCATTAGAGAGGTGGACAGAATAGGGGTGAGAGAAAGAAGAAAGTCTTGTGCAGCGAGGCCGCGGTAGGAGGGGAGGCATGCAGTTAACAAGATCAGAAGAGCAGTTAGCATGAAAATAGCGGTAGAAGATAGCTAGAGATGCAACATTGCGCCGGTGAGAGAAAGAGGCTGAAGATAGTCTGTTAGAGGAAAGGAGTTGATGAGACGAAAAGCTGTTGATTCCACCCTGTCTAGAAGAGCAGTATGAGTGGAACCCCTCCAGACATGTGAAGCATACTCCATACATGGCTGGATAAGGCCCTTGTACAGAGTTAGCAGCTGGGGGGGTGAGATAAATTGACGGAGACGTCTCAGAACGCCTAACTTCATAGAAGCTGTTTTAACTAGAGATGAGATGTGAAGTTTCCAGTTCAGATTATAAGAAAAGGATAGACCGAGGATGTTCAGTGTAGAAGAGTGGGACAGAAGAATGTGATTTAAGAAAAGGGGATAGTTGTCTGGAAGGTTGTGTCAAGTTGATAGATGGAGGAATTGAGTTTTTGAGTCATTGAACAATACCAAGTTTGCTCTGCCCCAATCAGAAATTTTAGAAAGATCAGAAGTCAAGCGTTTTGTGGCTTCCCTGTGTGAAATGTTTACCTCCTAAAGGATTGGACATCTATGAAAAGACGTGGAAAAGTGCAGGGCGGTATCATCAGTGTAGGAGTGGATAGGACAAGAAGTTTGGTTTAGAACATCATTAATGAATAATAAGAAGTGAGTGGGTGACATGACAGAACCCTGAGAGACACCACTGTTAATAAATTTAGGAGAAGAAGAGTAACCGGCTACCACAGCAGCAATTGAACGGTCAGAAAGGAATCTTGAGATTAAGTTACAGAGAGAAGGATAGAAGCCGTAGAAAGGTAGTTTGGAAATCAAAGCTTTGTGCTAGACTCTATCAAAAGCTTTTGATATGTCCAAGGCTGTTGCCTTGGACATATGAAAAGTTTGACCAAAATCTATAAAAGAGGATGACCAAGACTCAGTAAAGTAAGCCAGAAGATCACCAGTAGACCGGCCTTGACGGAATCCATACTGGCGATCAGATAGAAGGTTGTGAAGTGATAGATGTTTAAGAATCTTCCTGTTGAGGATAGATTCAAAAACTTTAGATAGGTAGGAAATTAAAGTAATAGGACGGTAGTTTGAGGGATTCGAACGATCACCCTTTTTAGGAACAGGCTGAATGTAGGCAAACTTCCAACAAGGAGGAAAGATAGATGATGACAGACAGAGCTGTAAGAGTTTGGTTAGGCAAGGTGCAAACACGGAGGCCCAGTTTCGGAGAACAATAGGAGGGACCCCATCAGGTCCATAAGCCTTCCGAGGGTTTAGGCCAGCAAGAGCATGGAACACATCATTGCGAAGAATTTTAATAAGTAGCATGGAGTAGTCAATGGGTGGAGGAGAGGAAGGAACAAGCCCAGAATCGTCCAAATGTAGAGTTTTTAGCAAAGGTTTGAGCGAAAAGTTCAGCTTTAGAAATAGATGTGATAGCATTGGTGCCATCTGGTTGAAATAAAGGAGGGAAGAAGAAATAAAGGGAGGGAAGAAGAAGCAAAGTTATTGGAGATATTTTTGGCTTTATGCCAGAAGTCACGAGGGGAGTTAGATCTTGAAAGGTTTTGACACTTTCTGTTAATGAAGGAGCTTTTGGCTAGTTGGAGAACAGATTTGGCATGGTTCCGGGCAGAAATATAAAGTGCATGAGATTCTGGTGATGGAAGGCTTAAATACCTTTTGTGGGCCACCTCTCTATCATGTATAGCACGAGAACAAACTGTGTTAAACCAAGGTTTAGAAGGTTTAGGTCAAGAAAAGGAGTGAGGAATGTACGCCTCCATGCCAGACAGTATCATTTCTGTTATGCGCTCAGCGCACAAAGACGGAAGACGGAAGCAGTAGTCACTCCAAGGAAAATCAGCAAATAACCTCCTCAGGTCCCCCCAACTAGCAGAGGCAAAACGCCACAGGCACCTTCGCTTAGGGGGATCCTGAGGAGGGATTGGAGCGATAGGACAAGATACAGATATGAGATTGTGATCGGAGGAGCCCAACGGAGAAGAAAGGGTGACAGCATAAGCAGAAGAATTAGAGGTCAAGAAAAGGTCAAGAATGTTGGGCATATCTCCAATACGAGTAGGGTGTTGCACCAATTGCTCTAGGTCATGGAGGATAGCAAAGTTGAAGGCTAGTTCACCAGGATGGTCAGTGAAAGCCAAAGCTGGTGAGAACATTGAAGTCTCCAAGAATGGAGATCTCTGCAAAAGGGAAGAGGGTCAGAATGTGTTCCACTTTGGAAGTTAAGTAGTCAAAAAATTTCTTATAGTCAGAGGAGTTAGGTGAGAGGTATACAGCACATATAAATTTAGTTTGAGAGCGAATCTGTATCTGTAGTCGTAGCCAGATGGTGGAAAACTCGGAAGATTCAAGAGCGTGGGCACGAGAGCAGGTTAAAACTTTGCGCACATAAACGCAACATCCAGCTTTGGATCGAAACTGAGGATAGAGAAAGTAGGAGGGAACAGAAAAGGGGCTACTGGCAGTTGCCTCAGACACTTGAGTTTCAGTGAGGAAAAGAAAATGAGGTTTAGAAGAGAAGAGGTGGTGTTCTACAGACTAAAAATTTGATCTGGGACCACGAATGTTGCAGAAATTAATGAAAAAAAAGTTGATGTGGGTATCAAGACACTTAGGGTTGTCGACAAAAAGGCAGTCCGACCTGGGGACATTTATGGTCCTCTCCCCAGATGGTGACTCCGAGGCTGGTGTAGGAGTCGCCATGATGATTTTGAAAATTTTAAGTGAAGTGTGTGTGTATGTTATTAGGTGCTTGTAGTTTTGTGTGGAGGAAGATAGTTATCTTTAGCTGTGACTGCCCCCTTATGTTGTGAGACACAAAGGGAAACGTTTAGTGAGGTCACAGCTGGGTTTAATGATAAGTTCACAACACCCCCTGAACAGTGCTTTAGACCTCACTGGAAGTAATGGAAGAAGTTTTGGCAAGTGTCTTTATATATATATATATATATATATATATATATATATATATATATATATATATATATATATATATATATATATATATATATATATATATATATATATATATATATATATTTTACATGCGACTGGTCTTGTGAGTTACTGTCTGCCTGGGTAGCCACATGACATTGTTTGTATTTTTTTTATTTATTTATTTATTTATTTTTTTTTTGTAGGAGGGACATTACCCAAGGGCAACAAAATCCAATAAAAAAAAATGGTCAAAAAATGGATAAGTGTCTTGAAACCTCCCTCTTGAAGGAATTCAAATCATAGGAAGATGGAAATACAGAAGTAGGCAGAGTGTTTACCACAGAAAGGGATGAATGACTGCGAATACTGGTTAACTCTTGCATTTGAGAGGTGGACATAATAGGAATGAGAGATAGAAGATAGTATTGTGCAGCGATGCCGCGGAAGGAGGGAAGGTATGTAGTTAGCAAGATCTGAAGAGCAGTTAGCATGAAAATAGCGGTAGAAGACAGCTAGAGATGGAACAATGCGACGATGAGTGAGAGGCTGAAGATAGTCAGTGAGAGGAGAGGAGTTGATGAGACGAAAAGCTTTTGATTCCACCCTGTCTAGAAGAGCAGTACGAGTGGAAACCCCCCAGACATGTGAAGCATACTCCATATATGGACGGACAAGGGCCTTGTACATAATTAGCAGCTGTGGGAGTGAAAAACAAAAAAAAAAAAACTGGCGGAGACGTCTCCGAACACCTAACTTCATAAAAAAATGTTTTAGCTAGCGATAAAATGTGAAGTTTCTAGTTTAGATTATAAGTAAAGGACAGACCGAGGATTTTCAGTGTAGAAGAGGGGAACGGTTGAGTGTCACTAAAGAAGAAGGGAGAATTGTCTGAAAGGTAGTGTCGAGTTGATAGATAGAATAACTGAGTTTTTGAAACATTAAACAATACCAAGTTTGCTCTGCCCCAATCAAAAATTTTAGAAGGATCGGAAGTCTGGCGTTCTGTGGCTTCCCTTTGTGAAATGTATGTGCTTCATGGATAACTTTTTTTTTTCTTTTATCTCGTCTCGTCACTCTCAAGAGAGACAGAGTCGGTCTTCCGACCAGATATCTTATTGAGCAGTATGTGGACGCTTTTGTGGGCATTTTGCTTATGAGATACTTTGATCTAGTACCGTACATGCGCCTCTCTTTCCTGTGACGTGTTCCTGCTAGGTTAGTGCAGAAGAGGGGAACAGTTGAGTGCCATTGGAGAAGATGGGATAGGTTTCTGGAAAGTTGTGTGGAGCTGATAGATGAAGGAGTTGAGTTTATGAGGGATTTAATATTACTAGGGTTGCTCTTCCTCAATGAGAAATTTTAAAGAAATCAGAAGTCTGGTGTTCTGTGGCTTCCCTGCGTGCGTTGTTTACTTCCTGAAAGGTTGGAAGTCTGCGAAAAGATAGGGAAAATTGCAGAGTGGTGTCATCAGCGAAGGAGTAATTAAGACAAGGAACTTAGTTTAGAAGATCATAGTATGATAGTTGGGTGACAGGACAGAACCCTAAGAAACACCACTGTTAATACATGTAGAAGTACAGTGACCTTTTACCAAAGCAACAAAAGAACGGTCAGAGAGAAAACTTGATATGAAGTTGCAGAGAAAATTATAGAAGCCATACGAGGGTGGTTTGAAAATCAAAGCTTTGTGCAAGACTCTATCAAAAACTTTTGATATGTCTAAGGCAACGGCGAAAGACTCAATAAAGAAATCACGGTAGAACGGCCCCGACGGAATAAATACTGGCTATCAAGCAGAAAAATGTGAAATGATAGATGTGTAAGAATCTTCCTGCTGAAGATACATTAAAAACTTTAAAGAAGGAGGAAATTAAAACAATAAAACGTTAATTTGACGGATTTGATCGGTCACCCTTTTTAAAAACAGAGTGAATGTAGGGAAACTTCCAGTAAGAAGGAAAGGTAGGTGCTGATAGACAAAGTTAGAACAGTTTGACCAGGTGCGAACACGGAAGCACAGTTTCTGAGACGGTAGGAGGGACCCCATCAGGTCCATGAGCTCTCCGAGGGCATGAAAAACATCACTACGAATAATCTTAATAGGTAGCATGAAACAGTCGGAGGTTGGAAGAGAGGGAGGAACAATCCCTGAATCACACACACACACACACACACACACACACATATATATATATATATATATATATATATATATATATATATATATATATATATATATATATATATATATATATATATATATATATATATATATATATATATATATATATATATATATATATATATATATATATATATATATATATATATATATATATATATATATATATATATATATATATATATATATATATACATATATATATATATATATATATATAGTAACTTATGGAATTATAAGTGTTTCTTCTCCACTCAATTTCACCCACTTTCATTCCTTCTTGAGAGTTGAAATTTAAAAAAAAATATATAACAAAGGGATTGCTCTGCCCCATAGTGTAATTATTTTTCTCCTAGCCTCTAAATAGCCCCTACAATAGTTTTCGAGTCTTCTGGGAGAGAGATGCGATGAGTAGTGGGGGCGTGGAGTGAGGCGGGAGACGGGCTTTCACATGAGCCTGGCGTCGGTGAGGCGTTATAACCGACATTTCCTCAGTAGTAGCAGATCGGAAACCATAGAGGATATACTTGGCGTAGAGTGAGGTAGTTTAACGGGTCTGTATTGAAAGAGTGACATTTCATAGGAGTGACATAACAGAGTGTCATAAATAAGGTATTAAAGGAGTGACATAAGGTATAATTAATATTTTGTTTTAAAATATGTGTTAAAATTGTTAAAATGTATATGATTATAAAAAAAAAAAACATCTTAAACTTCTTTAAAATTTTTGTTCCTCACAATTGGTGGAAAAGTTTTGAATGTTCCATCAAGAAAACAGATCTCCGATTCCTGGAGTCTGCATAAACTTTCTTCAGTACCAAAAGCAATGATTCGTTCCCTGATCTCATCATCCTCGCTTTGATTATCTACGTTTCCATCATCTGTCTTTGTGTCGAACAAAAAGGAAGTTTCTTTCCCCTCCTTGAGTGACTCTCAAATTGATGATTAAATATGTCACACGTTCGGGTTCCGTTGAAATTTTTCTTTTATTTTTCTTTTAGAATACGATTGATGACTTGCCTCATGGCAGATTTGAAAGGCATATCTACTGCGTTGTCAATCGATAGTTGCTGTGTAACTTCTTGGACAATTGCAGCTGGCACCGAAGTGGTAGCTTTGGCCCTAAATTTGATTGCATCAACAGCCTGTACAATTACAACTCTCCCTCTCAGCTGGGCGTGATTGTGTGTTTTACCCTCTGATACCGAGCCACCCATGGTACTGAAGCTCACACCACAAAGGGTTGCGGAACCATTACAATTTTTGTCCTTGCACCAGAAATAATGATTATTGTTTCGGGATCGTTGGTGTCGGTGGATGTATCCTCTGAATGCTAGCTTGTCTACTCATTTGGGACTTTATAAATTGGTATTCATCCATTATGGGCTTAAAAAAAAAAAAAAACTTTCAAAAACTAATTTCAAAATCAAATGAAGAACACAACCGAAGGCTCCGACTGCAACTGCTCAGCCGATAGGTTGGAGAGCACGCGCACAATTGTCACTTTTTGATTCGGTGAGGCAGCAGTGTGGTAGGGTTGGAGAAGTTGGGTTCCTGGGAGAGGAGGGATTCAAGAGAGGTGTTCGGTGCAGTGGTTTAGTGTGTTCAATATTCAGTATTACTTATGAAGCATCAAAATTAATTCAGAAACAATAATTTTATGTTACATAAGTACATTCACTAACAAAATCGGTGTCGCCTTACCTAACACTTCATGAAACTTAAGATTCACAAACTCGTGAAACAATAGTGTGAGAGGGTCGTAGAAGTTGGGTTCCTGGGGGAGGAGGGATTCAATAGAGGTGATCGGTCCAGTGGTCTTGTGTGTTCAATATTCAATATTTCAATGATATTTTATTTTACTTTTTTTTTCTTATCATTTCCATTACCTTCTTTGCGTAACTGAAAAGACAAGGGAATATGAAATTTCTCCATTGTTTTGTCACTCATACGAAATGTCACTCCTTTGAAACTTATATTTGATTTGTCACTCCTTTGTTATGTCACTCCTATGAAATGTCACTCCTTTGAATAGGACCGAGTTTAACACATAACAGGGAGGGCATATTACTTTATACCTATGGATGGGATTACTTCGTGCCGCATTGTTATATTGACTAGTAGTTAGGCCCCAAGGGAGGCCAGCATTTGGACAGTTTCAATTTGTATTTCAAGGGGTTTTGGGGCTCTTGTGTGTCTGCTGCTCCTGCAGGTAGATGAGTGACACTGTTCTCTTCCCCCTTTCTACCTAATTCCAGTGCTTTGTTAAGGTTTAGTGTGTCTCTGAGTGTCTTGATTGCTGTGTGTTGTACGTGTTAAATGCTACAGATATTACATCCCACTGTTGTAAGTGGGACAAACCAGAGGATTACATAATTTTGAAATAGGTTATAACTGTGAAGTTTCTTATTGGATTTCCACCATTTTTACAGAAGGTGGAGGACTTTCTTCAGGAAGAATTTAGATACGCTTCTCTCTGACTAGAGTACGTAACATTTCTGGAGGACAATGAGAAGGATTTAGTTAATGTGGGTGGTTTGTCCAGCCAGGTGTTATCTTCACCCTGTGTGTGCATCGAACTTGGAACCTGTTCTGATATATATATATATATATATATATATATATATATATATATATATATATATATATATATATATATATATATATATATATATATATATATATATATATATATATATATATATATATATATATATATATATATATATATATATATATATATATATATATATATATATATATATATATATATATATATATATGAGGGAGGAACAAACCTTGAATCATCCAAAGTGTAGTTTTTAGCAAAGGTTTAAATGAAGAGTTCAGCTTTAGAGATACATGAAATGGTAATGGCGCCATGAGGTTGAAACAAAGGAGAGAAAGTTGAATAAATGTTATTGAAGATGTTTTTTTTTCGGGGGGGGGGTTAGGTGCCAGAAATCACAAGGGGGGTTATATCTTGAAATATATATATATATATATATATATATATATATATATATATATATATATATATATATATATATATATATATATATATATATATATATATATATATATATATATATATATATATATATATATATATATATATATATATATATATATATATATATATATATTTTTTTTTTTTTTTTACTTTCTATTAATGAAGGAATATTTTGATAGTTGGAGAACATATTTGGCATGATTCCGGCCAGAATTATAAAGTCCATGAGATTCAAGTGAGGGATGGCTCAAGTAGCTTTTGTGGACCACATCTCTCTCATGTAAAGCAAGAAAGAACAATGTCTGTTAAATTAAGGTTTGGAAGGTTTAGGACGAACGAAAGAGTGAGGATTGTACGCCTCCATATCGTACATTATCACCTCTGTTATGCGCTCAGCACTCAGAGACAGATTTCTGACATGGAAGCAGTAATAATTCCATGGAAAATCAGCATTTTACCTCCTCAAATCTCCCCAATTAGCAGAGGCAAAACGCCAAAGGCACCTCCTCTCTGAGGGATCCTCAGGAGGGAATGGAGCGATAGGACAAGGTACAGTTATGAGGGTGTGATCGGAGGAACCCAACGGAAAATATATGGTGACAGCATAAATATAAGGATTAGAAGTGCGAAAAAGGTCAAGAATGTTGGCTGTATCTCCAAGACGGTCAGAAATATGAGTAGGGTGTTGCACCAATTACTCTACGTCGTAAAGGATAGCAAAGTTGAAGGCTGATGGTATACAATGACGTCTCCAAGAAACGAGACATCCTCGAAAAGGAAGAGAGTCAGGATGTGTTCCACTTTCAGAAGTCATAGTATTTAAGTAGTCAAAAAAAAAAAAAATAATAATAAATAAATATATAAATATATAAATAAATAGTCAGAGGAGTTAGGTAGGAGGTATACCGCGCAGATAAATTTTGTTTGACAGCGACTATAATCATATCTAGATGGTGTAAAATTCGAAAGATTCAAGAACATGGGCACGAGAGCAAGTTAAATCGTTGCTTTAGATCGGAAATGAGAATAGAGAAAATAGGAGGGAACAGACAAGGAATACTGTCAGTTGCCTGAGACACCTGCGTTTCGTTTAGGAAAAAAATGGTTTAGTATAGGAAAGATGTTCTACGGATTGAAAATTAGATCTAAGGCAGTGAATGCTGCAGAAGTTAATGTAGGAAAAGTTGAGAGGGGTGTCAAGACACTTAGGATCGATAACAGAAGAAGAGTAGTTTAATCTTGGAACATTAATTTTGTGGCCTCTCCAGACGCAGACTCCGAGGCTGGTGTATGATTAGCTATATTGAATACTGAATTTTGAGTGAAGGGTATGCGTGTATTAGACAGATGGAGAGTTATGTGAGAGAAAAGAGTTGTTTTGAAAGGGAAGGCTGTACCTGCCCTTGAGATCTCAGTAGGAGTAATTATCGTTTCGGGAGATGCCTACTACCTCCTCCTTAACCAGCTTACTCATCTCTGTTTCACCAGTTTAATAATGCTCTTTCGTCCTTTTCACTGGTAAATTATGAAAACTACTTTCTGGTTAAAACGTAAAAGATTAAGAAAATAAAGAATGCAGCATGAAGCCATCATGCCATGGCACCACTTACTATTCTCATCCTTAAACGTGCCTAGTCCTTCTTTAAAGTTTTATGGATCGGCAACAACAACTTGGTTACTGAGCCTATTCCATTCATCTATCACTCAATTTTAGAACCAAGTTTTTTTTTTTTTTTTATCCTATCCTAGTTACTGACCCTTAGAATTCTGCTTATGTCATCCTGCTTATATACCTTATACAATTTAAGTACCTCTAACAGGTCTTAACTTAACATACGCATCACGAAACAATATAAATTCAAAAGATTTATTTTTTGTCATTATTTTCTGTACTGATTCTAACTATATCATTCTTCTAATATTGTGACGAGAACTTCGCAGCATAATGTAAATGAAGTCTGACCAACCTCAAACATAATTTTACCATTGCTTTGGGACATCTACTTTGACACCTCTAAAAATGAATCCCAATTAACGATTTGAATTCAACCTGGCCTGTATGTATTACTTTTCTCTGGCAGAGATCAGAGTTAAATATAGCTTTATTATGTATCTTTTATGTGGATTTCCGCTATATACGAAAACCATATTGCATTTCCTTATATTGAATTGCACTCGCGATTTCTGTGTCCATTTATATATATATATATATATATATATATATATATATATATATATATATATATATATATATATATATATATATATATATATATATATATATATATATATATATATATATATATATATATATATATATATATATATATATATATATATATATATATATATATATATATATATATATATATATATATATATATCTTACATTAGTCCGTCCGCAGGGCGACTGCAAGAAAATTCAACTTCATTAACCTACCTATCTTGTAATATCGCTACTAATATCATAATTCTAATTATTTTAATGTAAATGTAAAATGGCAATAGAATATAAAAATGGTCCGATTGTGGCACTCAAGTAATTACTTGTCCGTTCTCGGATTTAGAACCATCAATTGTAATCTTCTGTTCCCTACCAGATAACGATATCCTTACCCAACCTCAAATTTTGAGGAAAAAAAAATCGGATATCTCTCTCTCTCTCTCTCTCTCTCTCTCTCTCTCTCTCTCTCTCTCTCTCTCTCTCTCTCTCTCTCTCTCTCTCTCTCTCTCTTTGTGAATGTATCATGAGGGGGCCACCTTTTCCTTGTCATTGCTCTAAAGAGAGTTAATATTGTGTAATTACCTTGCATGCAATTAATTGTCTAAATGTCTACAATGTCTATTAATATTCATCAGTATTAATATCCTCTCTCTTTTACGCAATTCTTTAGTCACTATTCCATTCATACCAGCTCATTCATTCCAATTTCACTTTACCTGGCATACAGGGTGCCTCTTGATGAATGTCACATATTCACATAAATAACAGATGAAGTCATTCTAAATCGGGAATTCTATGGTTAAATGTGCCATGGTTTAGAAGTTTCATGACATTTAAATATGAACGAGCTAGCAGTTGGCGAGGGGTAGGGAAGAAAGGAGAGAGGCACTGGTGGGCGTTACAATCTTGAGGGTGTTACCTTTTATTCGTTCTTTTGTATCTAACTCCTCCTGGTATTTATGTGATTACACATCAATATTTTCGTAGATAAAAATTTTATCTAACGCATGTATCATAATAACAATTAATATTTAAAACAGACTCCATATGGCTGAACACTGAAGAACAGGACTGTGCAACTATTGACTCTGTGTTATTTGTTTTATGTTCTATGTGCTTGCTTACTTGCATATATGTTGTTTTGTTTATTTGTGATAAAAGAAATAACACAAATTACCTAAGCTCTTGAATACTGTTGCTGCTGTTGCCTTCGCTGAATTGGAAAACAAGCACACGGCATCTTGGTGTTTTCTTGCCGAGGGCAGCCCGAATAAGATGGCGATCTGAGGAAGTTTTAAGCACCACTAGGCCCTGGGTCGCCTGCCTTGTATATAGAGAATGAAATAATTATTGGTAAGCACAATTGGGGGAGCATGTATGATTAAATGATAATGAAGAATGCAATATTATAATAATGTTATAAAGAGATAAATTGTCATTTCTTTGCTAGATTCCTACTGACATAGAATTTAGCTTTTTTTTTAATGGGATTAATATATCAAAAATAAATAAATAAAATGGATAAAGGATCACTTGTCCCAAAGGGCATGAGATGTCTCATGTTCGTTCTGCAGTGCCACAATATACCAACAAAACCCCCCTAAATAAAATAATAATTAATAAATAAATGAATAAAATAATCTATCAAAATGTTGTCTTAAGAATCAAGTCTGATTCTTTTCATTCACTGATCGACTTCGCTTCATCAGAGAAACTTATTCCAAGAATGTATTGTGCAGACACATCATGGGGTCTGACTCCTTTGAGAAATGGTCTCTTAATATATTCTGTTATTCCTATAGTTGTTATGAATTTTATTGTATAATTGTATAATTGTATTGTATAATTTTCCGTTAAATAGGCATTAAAAATCAGTCTTTTTTTTTTTGTAGTTGATCTAGTTGATTTGATTTAGTAGTAGATTTAGTTGATTTGATAACTTTTTGAACATTTAAAATGACAGTTTATTTACCTTCATGTCTTATAATAATAACTTCAACTTACCAAACCTGAAAATATACATGAAAGATAAGCCAGCTTACATAGCCAGACTTCATCAATGAATCTCTCCATCACATGGAACTTATGCTCTGGCAGAAATATTCACATCTGTGTGCAACAAAGTAGGCCTTTGTCACAAATAAATAAGCAAGCAAAAATAAAGAGCCCCAATGAAATTTATGAAATGGGCTATTCCATAAAGTGTCTCTTCTCGTTCATAAGGTTTCAGATTTACTTGGAATATATATATATATATATATATATATATATATATATATATATATATATATATATATATATATATATATATATATATATATATATATATATATATTTGGTTAGGACCAAGATTCACCCACTCTCATTTTAACTCAGCTACCTTCCGTAAATTACCCCTACATAATCTAATGTGGGGCCAACTGCGGGTTACAGGGTCCTTCTGTCCTCATGCAACCCTTTAACAGACGGTTGTAACGCCAGGTTCAACCCCCTTTACGACTGCCACTACCTCGAGTCAGCCTCCCTAACCTAATTCCTGCGGTTTAGTGCGGGGTTCACATATATGTTTACAGAGTTTCACTTGCCTCCTGTAACGATTACCAAATATGAGATCGTCACCCTGTTTCACTCAATAACAGGGAATGGAGTAATGTAACTACCAAATTATTCCAACTCACTGGGAAAAATATCACAGACCACATGCTAGGAGGTACAGCTATGACAAAGGTCAAATAACTATGAGGATGATAATATTATATGAGCTACCGCTCTCTCGGAACAACAGCCACCCACGCTCATAAAATATTACCTGCTGCTGAATAGTATCGTTTACAGCCTCCCGGAAGACAGGCCAATATCATCTAGAAATGGTAAGACCGACGGAGGCTGTAGGCCTCACTGCACAACAGAAAAAAAAAAAAAAAAAACTATAATCCTCTGGGTCCAAAGGTCTTAACAGAACTATGAATCCCATTAGCAGTTAAAGGCACACAAAGACAATACACCAAATACAAGACAACGAACAGGGACGGACCAGTGACGAGCGTTTGGACTCGTTATCACCACGAGTTTAAACTGGCAACCCACACTCAGTCAGTCCCTTATGACTAGTGAGTTACCTACTTAAATCGACAGGGACGGGGTTGCCGCTAACTTATATATAATATTAACTAACAAGCGCCTCTAACGCGTGTATATATAGACCTATTCCATACCAAAACTCCCTCCTCACCTAACACATCCACTCCCTCCGCTTGTAAATACTTAACTAGCCGTGGGAAAGGGACTCGGTACTTAGTCTCAGGCATTAACTCATGGGGGAGGGAAGAAGGGGTGACGGGGAAGGGACGAGGAGGTAGCAGGCCGCCAGCCCACGCACTGTCACTTCTCTAACTTTTCCCCAGAGACTGGTATCTTTCAAAAATTACTGTTCACAAACTCCAAAGGCTAAATGGTTTCTGATTAATCTGTAGGTAAGACCAACTCTTCAGCTATACATGTATGACTCAATAGGGAGAAAAAAGGAAGTAAGAAAATTTTATTAGGGAAGTGGAGTGATCATGTGCTCGAAGTTTTAAAGTAAACACGGGTGGGAGGCTGACACGTGATTATCATACTTAAGGCATCTCTCTCTCTCTCTCTCTCTCTCTCTCTCTCTCTCTCTCTCTCTCTCTCTCTCTCTCTCTCTCATCTTCGTCTTTCTTCTATCTCTATGTCTATGTCTCACTCACAGATCAAGGTTCCTAGTGAACGGACGTGTTTAGTGAGCAGTGACCTGACGCTAATATAGCTGACTATTGTAGACATGGCGCCTTGTGTTGCTGAGTCTTTTGTTTGTTTTAGTTCTCCTGTTCTCGAGGCCTTCGTTTACGAAGGTCTCAGAGGTGGAGGCTGAGTTCCATCGAAGGATCTCGGAGGTGCAGGCTGAATTTCGTGAGAGGATCTCAGACCTGCAGGATGAGTTTTGTGAGAGGATCTCAGCACCTGTGGGAGAGTCGTGCCCCACCGTCACCCTGCCTAATAAGGCGACGGAGGAGCAGTGGTCGGTTGTGTGCAGGAGAGCCAAGAGGCTGCAGGTCCTCAGGGCGCCTTGCGTGGAGACGAAGAATTCCTTCAGTGTGCTGGAGGAAGTGAAGGAGGAGGAGGTGGGCATGGCAGGAGGAGACAAGAAGGAGGGAGCAGACGCAGTTATCGTGCCCCAAGGTAGAGTACCTGTGTTTGGTGATAGTCAGGTTAGGCATTTAGATAGTGCGTTCTGTGCTAGAGATAGGAGGCGTAGGCCGAGGGTGTGTTTGCCGGGGGCCGGGATAGGGAAGGTAGCTGATAGGCTAGACACGTGCATGGAAAAAGATGGGACCAAGTTCATTGTTTTTTTCTCAGTGCGGAAGGGAATAACCTTGGTAAGGTCAGGAGTGAAGAACTTTTCGGTAGGTTTCGACAGACTTTGGACAGGATTAAGGACAAGGGAGGGATCCCTGTGGTGTGTGGTCTTGCCGGGAAGGGGAGTTGGTGCTGAGTGGCTGTCCAGGGCTATTACAGTTAATCGGAAGGGTAATGGATGGACGTTCATCGACAACTGAGACCTCTTCTATGGTAGGTACACCTTGTACGCCAAGGATGGAGTGCATTTATCTCGCTAGGGTGTTCGGGTTTTGGCCGGAACACTCAAGCGGGAGGTAACTGCACTCCAGCGCTTTTTTTTTTCGTTAGTCGGGAGGGAGGAGGGGATTGTGAGGTGAAAACGAAGGACAAATTAGTTAAATCTAGAAAGGTAACTAGCTCAGGGAAGGTGAAAATAGCTTAAGTGTTTACTACACAAACTGTAGAAGTATTTTGAATAAAATAGACTCCCTTAGAGGAATAGCGTGTGTAGAGAACTTTAATATCATTGCTTTTAAATGAAACTTGGTTATATATGTCAGGAAAAGCATTTAATCCCTAAGTTAAGATATTTGGTTATACACTGTTCTATAAAGATAGGAAAAACAGGAGAGGAGGAGGCGTCGCGTTATACGTTAGGGACACATTACAGTGTTGTATTAAAAGTAGAATCAAAACAGATAACAAAACAGAGTCGATATGGGTATATATTAAGGAAGGATCACAGTCAGTAGTACTGAGAGTAATGTACAGGCCACCGACCAGTACAAAGGAAATTAACACCTCACTGTGGCAGGAAATAAATAGAACAGGCAGGTACAGTCAGGTATGTGTGGTAGATTTTAATTTTTAGGAATATCAACTGGAGCTTGATGGCGGGTAACGAAGAAGCAGAGGAATTTCTTAAAGCAAATCAGGATTTTTTTTTTTTTAAAGAGGCAGTCGTAGAACTCACAAGGCGGAGCAATATTCTAGATTTAATTCTTACTAACAGGGAGGAAGCAGTCACGCAGGTAGAGGTTGGAGGACAGTTATGTAACAGTAACCATAGGGAAATTAAGTACAATTCTAAAATGGGAAAAAAACTTTTAGAAGCAAAAACACTAGTAAAATACCTGACTTTAGGAGAGCAGATTTTGAGGAATTAAAGAGGTACCTCCAAGGAGTTGACTGGCAACGAATGCAGGGTGTGGTCAGGTCCGGGACGGAGTTGATAGAGATAAGGCAAGATGGTGAGGTGTGAGGGTGTAGGACAAGAGGAGGGAAGATGTGTCCGGAAGGGGCGGAAGAGAGAGGAAGGGGGAGATAGTTGTGAGTACGTTGGAAGGTCAGGTCATGCTGAAATGGGAGAGGTGAGGTCGAGGCGAGTAGATGAGGGTGTGGAGAGGATGGTAGGGGCCGAGGTTAGGGGATTAGGTGAAGTAAATATAGATGAGATGTATAGATATTTCGTAAAGTTCATACAGGTCAGTTAGCAAACATCCCGTATAGAACAATAAGATCACAGAAAAAATTACCCTAAATGGGTGACTGCTAGATTAAAACATTATATAGGGCGGAAGAGAAGTATATATAAGAGATTAAGGGCAGGTCAAGAAGTTTTAAGGACACAATATAATGAATTAGTCAGGAGGCTAACGAGGAAAGCTAAGGTCAATTATGAAGTAAAGGTAGTCAGCCAGGCGAAGACGGGCCCCAAGGGATTTTATCAGGTATACAGGACGAACAATAAGGACACTATATGTCTATTAAAGGCAGCAGATGTGGGGCTGGTTAGTTCTGGGAAGGAGATTAGTAAATTTCTGAATGAGTATTTTTTTAACTGTCTTCACCCAGGAAAACATGCAGGATACTCGTATACCAAACAGTGAGCAGATGTTTAGAGCAGATGAGAATGAGAAGCTGACAGATATTTCCATAACTAAGGAGATAGTGGAACAGGAGATAAATAGGCTAAAAAGTTAAAGAAACCAGGACCAGATGAAATATATCCCAGAGTACTTAAGGAGTGCAAAGAGGTTATTAGTGATCCGTTAGTTTCTGTCTTTAGGAAATCTCGAGTCAGGTGAGGTACCAGTAATGTGAATGCAGACTAATGTAGTACCCATCTTTAAGAAAGGAGATAAAACTTTAGCGTCTAATTATAGACCTGACAGCTTAACATCAGTTGTAGGTAAAATATTGGAGTCAATAATAGCGAAGAACATTAGGGAACATTTAGACAAACATAACTTGATAAATCAGTCACAGCATGGCTTCACGAAGGGGAAGTCTTGCCTGACAAATTTGTTAAGTTTTTACAGTAAAGTGTACGAGGCAGTAGATAAAGGTGATAGTTATGATATCTTATATCTGGACTTTAGTAAAGCATTTGACAAAGTACCCCATCAAAGGTTTCTGAGAAAGGTTAGGGCACACGGGATAGATGGGAAGGTGTTAGGCTGGATAAGGTCATGGCTTAGCGACAGGCGACAAAGAGTTGTAATAAACGGCTCTAAATCCGAGTGGGGTCATGTAATTAGTGGGGTGCCACAAGAATCAGTATTATGGCCATTGTTATTTCTAATATATATATCAATGACTTGGATAGTGGAATTAGTAGTGATGTTAGTAAATTTGCGGATGGCACAAAGATAGGTAAACTAATTAGGTCAGAATCGGATGCCATCGCCTTGCAGGCAGATTTAGATAGCATGAATGAATGGACGGACAGATGGCAAATGCAATTTAATATCAATTTAATATGCAAAATACTTAGCGTAGGTAGAGGAAACCCACACAGTAGGTACACATTAAACAATGAAACTCTGGTGTAGGTACAAAGTACGAGAAAGATTTAGGAGTTACAGTTAGCTCTGAACTTCGTCTAGAAAAACAATGCATAGAGGCCAGAAACAGGGCAAATAGGGTACTAGGATTAATTTTTCAAGAATGTTAAAAGTAGAAGGCCGGAAGTAATATTAAAGTTATACTTGGCGCTGGTCAGACCTCATCTAGACAACGCTGTGCAGTTCTGGTCCCCACATTACAGGAAAGATATGTCTATTAGAATCAGTACAGAGGATAATGACTAAAAGGATACAGGGGATGAGGAGTATTCCTTACGAGGCGAGACTGAAGTTCTTAAATCTACATTCTTTGGAGAGACGTAGGTTAAGAGGGGACCTGATAGAACTCTTTAAGTGGTATAAGGGTTATCACAAGGGGGGATGTAAGCAAAATTTTTAGGATCAGCAACCAGGATAGAACAAGAAATAACGGGTTCAAGCTTGAAAAATGTAGGCTTAGGAAGGAGATAGGAAGAAATTAGTTTTCAAATAGAGTAGTAGATGAATGGAACGGACTCAGTAATCATGTTAGTGCTAGGACATTAGGGAGCTTTAAGAGAAGATTAGACGGGTTTATGGATGGGGATAATAGATGGAATTAGGTAGGTATATTTCATACAGGGACTGCCACGTGTAAGTCTGGTCGCTTTTTGCAGCCTCCCTTATTTCTTATGTTCTAATGTTATGTCTTCCTTTTTTTGCGCAGCTCATAACTATATATATATGTATATATATATATATATATATATATATATATATATATATATATATATATATATATATATATATATATATATATATATATATATATATATATATATATATATATATATATAATATATATATATATATATATACAATAAATATATATATATATATATACAATAAATATATATATATATATATATATATATATATATATATATATATATATATATATATATATATATATATATATATATATATATATATATATATATATATATATATATATATATATATATATATATATATATATATATATATATATATATATATATATATATATATATATATATATATATATATATATATATATATATATATATATATATATATATATATATATATATATATATATATATATATATATATATATATATATAATTTATTTTATTTATTTTATATATATATATAAAAATATATATAATTATATATATAATATATAATAATTTTATATATATAATATATTTTATTATATAATATATATATATATATAATATATATAATTTATTTTATTTATTTTATATATATATATAAAAATATATATATATATATATATATATATATATATATATATATATATATATATATATATATATATATATATATATATATATATATATATATATATATATATATATATATATATATATATATATATATAATTTATTTTATTTATTTTATTTTTTTATTTATTTGTTTATTAATTAATTAATTAATTTATTTTTTTATTTTTTGTTGTTAGCAAGAAAAACAATTTTAGGATCTGAATTTGATTTGAATAATGTTAATATAAAGAGAATGAAGGGGGCAAAAATAATGAAAAAAATAGGCACTGTTACGTTAGTGACCAAATATCCTTCCGAGATCAATACCCGTCAATCTTGCTTTTCTATCTTCTACTTCTTCTTTGCAGTTGCTGCTCGTGGAGTAGCAACGAGCGAGGTTGATAGATTCTTGCAAACAGTGACAATACATGACGATCGTCATGTGCTTGTAATCATAAAGCATAATCATTTAACAAAATACGTATGTTCCCTCATAAATACTAATCGTAAAAGCGAAAAATCGCAATGCAGTACATTGAATAGTACATGAGCTGTGTATTTCTACGTCATGATAACACCTCGGGGTGGCACATTCCAATTCGGAGGATTGTCCATGCAGTTCAATCCACTTACTGATAGAAATGCCATACGACCCCCAATTTCAAAGGTTTATGCTTCACTCTAACTATTTACACACACACACACACACACACACACACACACACACACTCACCTGAGCGCACCCATGAGGACGGGGCTATCTGCATAAGGTATCAGTAGCACAAGCTGGCACCCAGAGAAATGTTTTGTCACGATTTCATTGATGAAACTTTCCACAGGATGCCAACCTTCTTGCTGGACAGTGCAGGTAACCATCGATATTGTAATCAAAAATGTCTTTTGTATAATTATCATGATCTGTAATAAAAGTCACCAGAGTAATGGAGAAGTGATTATTTTTTAATTATACAATTTCTGTGTACATTTCAAGTATTTTATTGTTATTCAGTTGTGAAAGCTTAAATTCAGAACAGATGGCTTATGTGCCATCCAGATAACTTCGTCGTTGCCAAGAAGATAGGAGTTAGTTCAGACGTGCCTCACTAATTCCTTGTGAATGCACATTTTTCAGCTCTCCATAACATGTACCTTTCTTTCATGCTAGAAGTTTGCCTAAATGCAGTTTGTTTTTAATAGGGTGACCGCTCTAATCCTTCAAACTTTCTCCCTGATATTTTTTTTTTCTTTTTAATCCATCCAAAAGAGGAAGATTCTTGAACATCTATTACTTCAAAATCGTATATCTGTTCGCCATTATATGTTCCGTCGTTTTCGTTCTACTGGTGATCTGACCTTGATTATCCTTTTTTTAGGGAATCTGGTGGAACTTTTGCCGTTGCCGTTTTATAAATATATATATATATATATATATATATATATATATATATATATATATATATATATATATATATATATATATATATATATATATATATATATATATATATATATATATATATATATATATATATATATATATATATATATATATATATATATATATATATCAAAAGCGTTTGATAGAGTCTGACATGAAGATTTAATTTCCAAACTACCCTCCTATGGCTTTTATCTTTCTCTCTGTAACTTTATTTAAAAAATTCCTTTGAAAACGTTTTCTTACAGCTGTGGTAGATAGTTAATATACTTCATATCTCGAGTCTGATAAAACAGCTCCTATGAAGTTATACGTTTTAAGCCATATTTTCTTACCCCCTACTAAGAAACTGCTATCTCTGTACCGCCCTTTTACAGAGTACCGATGGGTCGGGGTTCCACTAATATTGTTCTCTTGAATAAGGTGACTGACTGCTAGCAATAATAATAATAATAATAATAATAATATTAATAATAATAATAATAATAATAATAATAATAATAATAATAATAATAATAATAATTACAGTAATAATATTTTCTGCAATACATAATTTCTATTATGTATGATGGTGCTCCCCAATTTCCAGTTTAAGACAGACATGGTATGGAATCCATTTTGTGGAGAGTACATTGATATACACTAGTGTTATTTTTTTTTTTTTTTACATGTTTTACCAGTAGAATGCTTAGATCAGAAGATGAACGAGTGTGATTTCGTTATGAAGTTTAAGAGTTGTATTGTTCCATGATATGCTGGGAAATTTCAAATCAAATGAAAAATAAATATAAAGTTTGTTAAAAGCGTAATGCATGGAGACCACGTAACCCAGACTTAACTCATTATTACTGAAAACGTTCCAAGGAATATATTTTCCATATAGTATTTAAGTAAAAGATATGTATTGTTTTCTTCTTTTTCTCTTGTTTGTCTGAGACAAAATTTAATGGGCGAAAATTTAAGGACAATTAACATGTATAATTAATTACTATTTTTTTAATTTATTTTTTTTCTGTATTTTCTGATTTAGCAGAGAGAGAGAGAGAGAGAGAGAGAGAGAGAGAGAGAGAGAGAGAGAGAGAGAGAGAGAGAGAGAGAGAGGTTATTTATCAAATTTCAGCATGATCAACTTATTAAATCATGAGTTGTTCCGAGTTTTTTCGCTTGTGTAGCGAAAATCCATATTGAACATGCCTACTTTTGTACATATGAGGGATACAAGACACATGTTAAGTTTCAATACACTAAGGAGAATAGTTATTAAACAAAAAATAAAGTAAATAAAAAATGTTTTTTTTTTGGAAGTTGCCCATCAACTCCATCAAACAAAAATTATGAAACTTGTATAACATAAAGTTGGTAGACTTATACTACCATATATTGTTAGTTTCGTTGCGATCGGTCGCGTTACTCTGGAAATTATCATAAATGGCCGAGCCAGGAAGGACTGAGCCGGTCACATGCAAGATCCACCCAAATGAGTATAGATTTGCTCCATTGATGAGTGGCTGAGCAGTCTTTAACAAAGTTTTTTTTTTTTCCTCCCTGGTCATATTTCTTTTTTTTCTTTTTCTTTTATCTTATTGAGGATTATGCTTCAATGTTCAGTGCTTCATCGTTGAGGTTACCGTTTTGTCTACTGTAAATACGAATACTGTACTATTTCTTATAGATTCTCCTGCTACCATGGTATTACTGTATCTGGTATTCGCAGCTTTACTTCGACTGTAATATATTTCAGAACAAAGTTTGTTCTGTCTTTACCAAGTACTATCATTGTTAACGTGCTATGGCTTTGTATAGAGCTTAAGAGATCATAAATGATGGCGTATAATGTTCCTAATCATAAAATTGCTACATTTGTGTATTTTGATCCAAAGTTGTGCAGTAAAAAAAAATCCTGTAGGTAAAGGTGATGAGAAATATAGCTACAGAACCAATAATGATAATAGCTGAGGCAAGGGAAGCAACCAAGGCTGCGTGTGTTATCTCTTCGATTGGAACCTATAGTTCTGTGATCATTTGCCCATGGAAAACTGGATAATGAAATAGGCAATGTTGAATTTTCGATCCTTTTCCGGTGATTACATTGATTCATGTAGGATCGTCTTCGACATTGCTTGTTATCCACTGCATGTTCTTCCTCCCAACGGCGAACCCAGCGGTAAACAGTGGACAGGCTCATCCCTGTCTGCTTCGAGATGTCCATGGCAGAGGAGCCTGTCAGCCAGAGCCACACGATTTTTTTCCTTGAATTTGCTACGGCTATGCTCTTTGTCATTTTACTGTCCAATAAAAAAAAATAAATAAGCCATAAGACAGATTATAGATAAACATTTCATAGATAGGAAGAGAAAAAGCTTTTAGCTCACTAACAAAATGTTTGATAACACTGTACATGGTATCAAGAGACAGTTAAAGGTGCATCCTTAGCTTAAAAGAAAACAACTAAAAAAAAAAAAAAAATTGTGGCGTATTACACATCACCTAGGCAGAACACTTTGTTTAAAACAAAGACAGCCGTTTTGTTAGCCAAAACAAGGATAACTTCGATAACTTTGAGTCAATATGTCAAACACTGAATCCGTTGCTCTATA
>NC_087169.1:7242116-7257116 GCF_035594125.1 Scylla paramamosain
CAAAATTATGTTTTTTTTTCTTTTTCTTTTTAGAAAGTGAATTGGGTTTATGTGAGAGTTAGGTAGTTTATCATTTAGATCAGGGGCAATATTGCAGAAGTAATTTTTGAAGGCTTCATTTATGTCACGGGGTTTATCTAAAGTTAAATTGTTATGGTGCAGGGTTGTTAAATTATGTTTCAAGTTAGTATTATTTCTAATTTGATTTATTGTTTTCCACATTTTTTTTTACTATTCCCTAAATAAAAAAAAATGGTAATAGACTTCGCACTTTAATGAATTTTGTCACATGATTATAACAGTCTTTATAAAAGGAATGGATTACTAAGCCCAGTTTGTAGCTCAAATAGAGTACATTTATATTTTATAGAATTTAGTAAGCCACTCGAGACCCAAGGATTTTGCAGTCTTTTACTATAAATACATTTTATATTAAGAGGGAAGCATGCATTATACAAGGTATTAATCTTATCTTGGAAAGCGCTGTAGTTTTCATTTCCATTAGGAGAGGATAAGAGATCGCCCCAGTTTATTATAGATAATGCACTTGTAAAGAAATTGTGATTTTAACTGTTAAAGATCCTGAAGATGATTTTTTGTTCATAATCTTCAGCAAAATTGAGAGATGTAGTAATAAATATAAGCAAATAATCAAACAAATTGAAATGAATGCTACCAGAAGAGGATGGTAGTGTAAAGTTTTTCCAGATCTATTAAGGATGGTTGCCCGAAATTAGTGTTGTCTGGGAATCTTGCTGGGCAAGATAGATGAGGGAAATAGTTTGGAGCTTGCATTGCGTTAAGGAAAATATCTGTAGTAAGATGAATTGAATGTTCTAGCAGATTAGTATTAAACTATCTAGGTAGAATAGTTTTACTACATCAAAATACGTCATTGGACAATATCTGACTGCCAACAGTGGTGAATTCATTGACTGCTATATGTTTACTGTGGAGCCTGTAGATGACTGAAATAATATATGATGAATTTAATATTTTGAGCTTAGATGTACGAATTTCTATATTGTCATTTATGAAGCACTATTCGTTTATTAATTCTAAAGAAAAGATATCCTTAATAAAAACAGTTATGCCACCATGCTCTCTATTTATTCGCACAAGAATGTGTGAGGCATAACCATCAAGAGAATATAAATGTTTGAAGGATTCTCGTAGCCAGGTCTAGGTGAGGGCAATAACATCTGGAGGGTTCGGGAGACTATTTAGGAAAGATATGAATACATCAAAGTTTTTTTGGGTTGATCTGATATTCATATATAAGATGTTCATGTATTTATCTCCAATAAATTTTACTTCAGAGCTATACTCATTTATGTTCCAGTATCCGGATAGACAGCTAAGATCTGATTGTCCGCTAATTGTGTATATAATGTTAAGATCAAAGTTAGGTGTATATGTATTATCATCATGGTTGATATCACTATACACTGATTTATATAAATTATCCATAAGGTATAGAGTATGTTAATGTATAAAAGTTACATAGATTATATAACAAAAAGTATTTAGAAAGATTTAAACTATACGAACCTAAATTTATGCTCTCTAAGTACAATTATGTTTAATACAACAAAGAGACATGAGTATCTACATGAGAAACTTTAGGAATCCAATGGAAAGAAACTGGATTAAATAATCAATGCCACATTATCAACAAGGTTTAACTGTTAGTGGGTGATAAAGTGGTGTAGTAGGAACATTGGTAAAATGTGGTAGGCAAAAAAAAGTTTGTGGTAGACCGGAACAAGGTTAAGAAAGGGCTGGCAGAAACAAAGGTAAGGTGTCGTTGGAAGGAACAAAAATAAGTAGTTAGTAGGAAGGAACATGATGAGGGTGAGTAGGATGGAACAGGATTAGGGTGAGTATAAAGGAACACGGTTGGGAGTAGGAAGGAACAGGGTTTGGGTGAGTAGGAAGGAATACGGTTGGGAGTAGGAAGAAACATGGTTAGGGTGAGTAGTTAGGAACAGGATTTGGGGGAGTAGGATGGAGCAGGGTTAGGTTAGAGTAAATAGGAAGGAACAGGGTTAGGTTGAGTAGGAAGGAAGAGGGTTAGGCTGAGTAAGAGGAACAGGGTTAGGGTGGGTAGAAAGGAACAGGGTTGAGGTGAGCAGGAAGGAATAGGATTAGGGTAAGTAGGAAAGACGAGAATAGGGTGAGTAGGTAGGAACAAGGTTAGGATGAGTAGGAAAAAAGAGGGCTATGGAGTAGGAGGAAACAGGGTTAGGGTGGGTAGAAAGGAACAGGGTTAGGGTGAGTAGGAAGGAAGAGGGTAGGGAGTAGGAGGGAACAGGGTTAGGGTGAGTAGAAAGGAACAGAGTTAGGGTTAGGTTAGGGGTTAGGGTGATTAGGAAGGAACAGTGTTAGGGTGAATAAGAAGAAACAGGGTTAGGAGTAGAGGGAGTAGTTAGGGAGTAGGAGGGAACAGGGTTAGGGTGAGTAGAAAGGAACAGAGTTAGGGTTAGGTTAGGGGTTAGGGTGATTAGGAAGGAACAGTGTTAGGGTGAATAAGAAGAAACAGGGTTAGAGTGAGTAGGAAGGAACAAGGTTTGGGTGGGTAAGTTACAAAGGTGGGGTGGGTAGGAAAGACAAGGGTGGGGTAGATAAAAAGGAACAAGGGAGGGGGATGGGTACGAAGGAACAAGGGTAGGGTGGGTAGGAAGGAATAAGGGTTGGGTGGGTAGGAAGTAATAAGGGTGGGGAGGGTTGGAAGAAAAGAGCGGAAGTAGGGTGAAGTGGACAGGAATAATGGTAACTAATTATATACATGTATAAGATAATACACACTTGTGTTCTTACATATTAATTGGAAATAGTTGCATTTCACATGATTATGATATTAATAGGTTGAGGTCTGCTTCAGTAATGGATACCTATCTAAGTTGTTCAAGGTTTCATTTGTTGTTATTATATGCTTTTGGTTTGAAATTTTAAGCTTTACATGTATTTATTTATTTTATTTATTTATTTATTTATTTATTTATTTTATCTTGTGTATAACACTGGTGGAACAGATCCCTGTGCTGTTTCCTAATTTTCCATATTATCTTGAAGAATGATTGGCGTAAAGGTGTGAAGCTTTTATTGATATAAAGCTTTGGTCTAAAAGTTACACTGGCATTCATTATTCGTTTTCCTTTGTCTGCTATGTAGCTTAACTATAATAGGTTTAGTTGTGTTCTGTGTTTGTCTAGTACCTAGATGATAAACAACATTTATGTCTGAAGGGGCTATATTGATATGAAGGTTGTCTTTGAATGAAGTTATTATTACTTCAGCACTATTTTCGTTAGGGTTTTCTGGGGGCAACCCTGAACCACTAACAATTAGGGTATATCTTATTTCATATTGACTTACCTCGTCAATCTGGTTTTCTAGCTGTACAACTCTGTTTTCATGTTTTGTTATGTGTTTTGCATTTGGGATATTGTTTGATCCTTTTGATTGATTATTAGTTATGTGACTTTCACTATATTACGTATTATCACTTTATCTTCCTCTGAAATAAGAGTGATTTAATTTGCAATGAGGTTTATAATGTCACTGGGTGCTGCAGAGACGAGGGTGTGTTGATTGGAGGCATCTTGGCTAGGGGCGACTGTCGGGGTGGATGTAGAGAGCGCTAGCACTTGTGGTCCCTGCACCGACGGCAGTGTGTTGCCTCCTGGCTGCTTAAGAGGTTTTTTCAGTGGTCTGTTTTTTTTTTTTTTATTTGAGATATTCTTGTTGTTGAGGACAAGGGCACTACGGCAAAAAATGGAAACGCAAGAAATAGCAGCAGTGAGAATGTATGTGGGAAGAATAAGTGGATTGGCAACAGTTATTTGGATGACGTTCTAGTTCAGCTCGAGCACCTCGGTAGGCACGCTGGCAATCTTGATTTGCTATAGTTTTTTTTACACTTCAGTATTTATTTCATGGTTTGCAGATCAGAGTAGAATCATACCTGAAGCAGCCAGTATATAAGACTGACTGACTAAATAAATAATATAGTTGTATAATAGGAAGTGACAGAGCTCGTCTAGGCACATCTTCTCGTCCCGGCAGCCAAAAACAAAACCAGAGAGAGAGAGAGAGAGAGAGAGAGAGAGAGAGAGAGAGAGAGAGAGATTATTAGTAGATAGACCAAAAATGCTCATTGTAGAAGAGAGGGACAGTTAAAAATGTCATTGAAGAAGAGGGAATAGCTATCCTTGCAATGCTCTTCTGATATTGTTACTTTTATGTTTCCCCTTCTCCTGCAGCTTCTCTGCAGAAAACTTGCTACCTTCTCTCATCACTCCCATTCTCCTCACCTCTCTGATACAAGAGTTAACCAATACTGTCAAATTTTTCAACTTTTTTTTTTTCTGGTACACTCTGGAACTCCCTACACGCCTTTTTTTTTTCTTCAAGGTATTTATCATTCAACTTTGGGTAATTCATTTAGATGTTTCCTTTACTTAATGACACCATTTTTTTTTTTTTTTTTGGTTCTTGTTTTGTCCTGGGCCAGACCTTCCTTACATTAAAAAAAAAATCTTTTCTTCGTTAGCTGTTTTTTTTTTTTTTTTCTTGTATCTTCTGGCATCATTAGTGTTGCATTTAAGCCAAAAAATATATTTCATTTGGACACAGTAATAAGTAGGGCTGGAGAAGAATTACTAATTTTGAACTCGGCAAATCAACTCAGATCGTGTAGACTCGCGAAAATAGACTACAGAATCGATTCTTCTCTTAACACTAACGTAGTGGTAAAAGGTCTAGGGCTCGTCAGGCTTGATGATCCTCTGCCTACGGGAGCACCTGTGATACCAGACACGAAATAATTAAGAGGTTAGAGGGTTACCAAACAATTCAGATTCGCCCTCTTAAATTATTGTATCACGAATATGATATTTATATATAAAATAATGTTAGCCTGGTTATATGTATCTTTATTTGAAGATGGGAGTGTATCATGAATATGATATTTATATAAAATTTGGCCTCTTGTAAGGATTTAGCCTACGGATGTAGTTCGTTATTTGTTCGCTGACCTGAGTCTCGGTGATGACAGTCGGGCAGACTTGAGGTCAGTCCTGCCGCTCTACATAACGTGATTGGTTTTCCTTGTTTAATGTCGTGGGACTACGTCTCTTGAACGCTTGTATTTGGTGGAGCAAGGTGGCTAGCATGTGGGGACAGTGCAAGTGACTTCACGAATCCTTACGAATGCTTCGGAATCCTTAGGACACTGACAACGTTAAGACCATCGACCCATAAACAAAGCTTAAGCTCACCATTTACTAGAAGACCCGACGAACCTCCAACCTGATGGTTAAAAATTCCTGTCTCCCACGGATTAACTCCCTTCAAGAAACAAACCTCGTGTACCAGTACATCAAAACATTGGCGACTGCAGTCAACTCAACCCAAATTACTCGTACATAGGCTTGCCTACGACCACACAATCAAGAAAGCTCACTGCGCACTTACAAGATGGAGCGATCCGCCGGCACACTCGTGCAAATCATGTCATCCCCCTTACAAGACAGCATCTCGTTGAAAACACTGTTGCCCTGCAAAGAGAACCAAACACACAGCGGTTAAGGATGTCAGAAGCAGTTTTCATTCACACCTGCAAGCCCAGTATCACCATTCAACTCCTCCCCGAGATCAGCCTTCCATCGCATAGGAGGAACACTAGCCATTGGCTGACACTCTCGCCACAGCTATTGCGCTCTGATTGGCCAGCGCAGCTCCGCCGTCCCTACACTCTCTCCTACCACATACAGAGGGCGTATCCACCCTTCTCTCGAGTGTGGGCTCATGAAAAAAAAAAAAATAAATAAATAAAAAAAAAAAAAAAAAAAAAATATATATATATATATATATATATATATATATATATATATATATATATATATATATATATATATATATATATATATATATATATATATATATATATATATATATATATATATATATATATATATATATATATATTTATCAAATTGCACCTGGGTTAAGTCCCAGTGACTGTTTTTACTAAAGCTCTCTTCTTATCACTTCCCTATTCTTCCATTTATCTCCACTTACCCAATCCCCATCTTTTGCTTTTTTATTCTGATTCTGATTCTTCTCCCATCATTTCTCCCTTGAAGATGGTCTGTTCAGGACCGAATGATATCTTGGGATCAAAATGGAATTGGGAATTCTCCTCGCACTACTCACCGACGACCAACACCAGCTTGTCAGAAATAATGAAACAATTTCATACAAGCTCAACAATATATATATATATATATATATATATATATATATATATATATATATATATATATATATATATATATATATATATATATATGGTATTACGCCAGTTTCTGCAAATACTGAAAAAGGGGAAGAAGTGTGTAATTCTAAGTAGATGTTCTATGCACGTGCATTTTAAGGCTTTGTTTACCTGTCAGAGGAGTTGAAAATGTATGGCTATGACTACAGAGTCACTCTCAAACTAAATTAATTTGTGCTGTATACTTCTCACCTAACTCCTCTGATTATAAGAAATTCTTTGACCACTTAACTTCTAAAGTGGAACACATTCTGATTTTTTTCCCTTTTGCAGAGATCTCCATTCTTGGAGACTTCAATGGTCACCACCAGCTTTGGCTTTCATCCCCTTTCACTGACCATCCTGGTGAACTAGCTATCAAGTTTGCTATCCTTCACGACCTACAGCAATAGGTGTTAGAACCTAATTGTATTCCTGACCAACTTTGAGATACGCCCAATATTCTTGACCCTTTCCTGACTTTTAATCCTTCTGCTTATGCTGTCACCCTCTCTTCTCTGTTGGGTTCCTCCGATCACAGTCTCATATCTGTATACCTCCAATATCCTATATATCCTGTATATCCTGTATATCCTATAGCTCCAATCCCTCCTCAGGATCTCCCTAAGCGAAGGTGCCTCTGGCGTTTTGCTTCTGCTAGTTGGAGGAACTGAGAAGGTATTGTGCTGATTTTCCTTGGAATGATTACTGCTTCCGTGTGGGAGACCCGTCTTTATGTGCCGAGAACATAACAGAGGTGATAGTGACTGGCATAAGGGGGTACATTACTCACTTTTTTTCTCGACCTAAACCTTACAAACATGGTTTCACACAGCTTGTTCTCGCGCTATACATGATAGAGAGGTGGCCCACAAAAGGTACTTAAGCCCTCCATCATCAGAATATGATGCACTTTATAGTTCTGACCGGAACCATGCTATCTCCAACTAGCTAAAAACTCCTTCATTAATAGAAAATGTCAAAATCTTTTGAGATCTAACTCCCCTCGTGAATTCTGGCATCTAGCCAAAATTCTAGCATCTAGCATCTGGCATCTAGCCATCTCCAATAATTTTGCTGCTTCATTCCCTCCTTTATTTCGACCTGATGGCACCACTGCTATCAAATCTGAACTCTTCGCTCAGACTTTTGCTAAAAACTCTACCTTGGACGATTCAAGGCTTGTTCATCTCTCTCTTCCACCCTCTAACTACTTCATGCCACCTATTAAAATTTTCCGCAATGATGTTTTCAAAGCCCTCGCTGGCCTAAACCCTCGGAAGGCTTATAGACCTGATCGGGTCCTTCCTATTCCCATCCGAAACTGTGCCTCCGTGCTTCCACCTTGCCTAGTCAAACTCTTTCAACTGTGTCAACATTTACCTTTCCTTCTTGCTGGAAGTTTGCCTACATTCAGCCTGTTCCTTAAAAGGGTGACCGTTCTAATCCCTCAAAATACCGTCCTATTGTTTTAATTTCCTGCTTATCTAAAGTTTCTGAATCTATCCTCAATAGGAAGATTCTTAAACATCTATCACTTTACCATCTTCTATCTGATCGCCAGGGTTCCGTCAAGGCCGCTCTACTGGTGATCTTCTGGATTTCCTTACTGAATCTTGGTCATCCTCTTTTAGAAAATTTGGTGAAACTTTTTGCTGTTGCCTTGGATATATCAAAAGCTTTTGATAGAGTCTGGCACAAAGCTTCGATTTCCAAACTACTCTCCTACAGGTTCTATCCTTCTCTCTTTAACTTCTTCTGAAGTTTCCTTTCTGACCATTGCTGCTGGAATAGACGGTCACTGTTTTTCTCCTAAATATATTAACAGTGGTGTTCCTCAGGGTTCTGTCCTGTCACCCACTGTCTTAATATTCATCAATGAATTATAAACCAAACTTCTTGACCTATCCAGTTCTACGCTGATGATACCACACCGCACTTTTCCACGTCTTTTCATAGATGTCCAACAATTCATGAAGTAACACTTTCACACAGTGAAGCCACAAAACGCCTGACTTATAATCTTTTTAAAATTTCTGGTTGAGGCAAAGCAAACTTGGTATTGTTCAACTCCACCTCTTTTACACTGAACATCCTCGGTCTGTCCTTTACTTATAATCTGAACTGAAAACTTCACATCTCATCTCTAGCTAAAATAGCTTCTTTGAAGCTAGGTGTTCTGAGACGTCTCTGCCAGTTTTTATCACCCCTCCTAAGCTGCTAACTCTTTACAAGGGCCTTATCCGTCCATGTATGGAGTATGCTTAACATGTCTGGGGGGGGAAAAGGGTTCCACTCATACCGCTCTTCTAGACAGGGTGGAATCAAAAGCTTTTCGTCTCATCAAATTCTGACCTCTAACTGACTCTCTTCAGCCTCTCTTTCATGGCCGCAATGCTGTCTTCTACCGCTACTTTCATGCTAACTGCTCTTCTGACCTTCCTAACTGCGTGCCTCCCTTCCTCTTGTGGCCTCGCTGCACAAGACTTCCTTCTTTCTCTCACCCCAATCCGTTCACCTCTCTAATGCAAGAGTTAACCAATATCCTCATTTATTCATTCTTTTCTCTGGTAAACTCTGGAACTCCCTGCCTGCGTTTGCATTTCCATCTTCCTATGACTTGAATTCCTTCAAGGGGGAGGTTTAACTTTTTAACCACAGCTTTGAGACGGTCAGAAAAGAAACTTGAGGTGAAATTGCAGTGAGAAGGAGAGAAGCCGTTGGAGGGTAGTTCTGAAATCAAGTGCCAGACTCTATCAAAAGATTTTGATATATACAACGCAACAGCAAAAGTTTCACCAAAATCTCTAAAAGAGGATGACCAAGACTCAGTAAGGAAAGCCAGAAGATTACCAGTAGAGCGGCCTTGACGGAACCCATACTGGCGGTCAAACAGAAGATGATAAAGCAATAGATGTTTAAGAATCTTCCTGTTGAGGATAGATTCAGAAACTTTAGATAGGCAGGAAATTACAGCAATAGGACGGTAGTTTGAGGGATTAGAAAGGTCACCCTTTTTAGGAACAGGCAGAATGTAGGCAAACTTCCAGCAAGAAGGAAAGATAGATGTTGAGAGACAGAGTTGAAAGAGTTTAACTAATCAAGGTGCAAGCACGGTGGCACAGTTTCAGAGAACAATAGGAGGGACCCCATCAAGTCTATAAGCCTTCCGAGGGTTTAGGCCAGCAAGGGCATGGAAAACATCATTGCGAATAATTTTAATAGTAATAATAACGAAGTAGTCAGAGGGTGGAGGAGAGGGACGAACAAGCCCTGAATTGTCCAACATAGAGTTTTTAGCAAAGGTCTGAGCGAAAAACATAGTTTTAGAGATAAATGTGATAGCAGTGGTGCCATCTGGTTGGAAAAAAAAATGAGGGAAAGAAGAACCAAAGCTATTAGAGACATTTTTCGCTATATTCCAGAAGTCAAGAGGGGGAGTTAGATCTTGAAAGATTTTTGACACTTTCTATTAATGATGGAGTTTCTGGCTAGTTGGAGAATAGACTTGTCATGGTTCCGTGCAGAAACATAAAGTACATACAATCATATAAGAAATACAAAAGTACCTTTTGTGGGCCTCCTCTCTGTCATGTATAGCACGAGAACTGGGTATGTTAAAGCAAAGTTTGGAAGGTTCAGGTCGAGAAAAAGGAGTAAGGGATGTACGCCTCCATGCCAGACACTATCACCTCTGTTATGCACTCGGTAGACAGAGACGGGTCTCTGACACGGAAGCAGTAATCATTCCAAGGAAAATCAGGAAAATACTTCTTCAGGTCCCCCCAACTAGAAGAGACAAACCGCCAGAGGTACTTCTCCTTAGGGTGTCCTAAGGAGGGATTGTAGCGATGGGACAAGATATAGACATGAGATTGTGATTGGAGGCGCCCAATGGAGAAGAGAGGGTAACAGCATAATCAGAAGGATTAGAGGTTAGGAAAAGGTCAAGAATGTTGGGCATATCTCCATGGTGGTCAGGAATACGAGTAAGGTGTTGCACCAACTGCTCTAGGTCATGGAGGATAGCAAAGTTGAAGGCTAGTTCACCAGGATGGTCAATGAAGGGAGAGGAAAGCCAAAGCTGGTGGTGAATATTGGAGTCTCCAAGAATGGAGATCTCTGCAAAAGGAAAATTAGTCAGAATATGCTCCACTTTGGAAGTTAAGTAGTTAAAGAATTTCTTATAGTCAGAGGAATTAGATGAAAGATATACTTCACAGATGAATTTAGTTTGAGAGTGACTCTGTAGTCGTAGCAAGAAGATTCAGGAATTCAAGATTCCGCGAATTTTGCAGAAATTATTGAAGAAAGGGTTGAAGCGGGTATCAAAACACTTAGAGTCGATACCAGAAGAGCAATCCGACCTGGGGACATTTGTGGTCCCCTCCTCGGATGGAGACTCCGAGGCTGGTGTAGGAGTCGCCATGATTTTGAATTTTGAGTGAAGGGTGTGTGTGTAATTAGGTGCTTGTAGTTTTGTGTGAAGGAAGAGACTTGTCTTTAGAGGGCAGGCTGTGACTGCCCCCTTTTATTGTGAGACGCAAAGATAAACGTTCAGTGATGTCATAGCTGGGTTTAATGATAAGTTCACAGCACCCCATGATCCAGTGTTTTAGACCTCACTAGGAGTAATTATCGTTTCTGCAGGTGCCTACTGCCTCCTACTCCTTTAATGTTTACTTGGTACGTCTTACGGTTTTGGCTGTTAAAAACAGATCGGGACTGGTGATGTTCGTGCGGATTGTGCTCCCCGCACTGAGGACAGTACTTAATCTAAGGTGTTGTGTGTTAAGTTTGCTGAAGAGTAGGGTCTGGCTGGTTTTTTTTTTTTTTTTCTATCTAGAAGTATTTAGTAATTTGTGTACTTGTAACCGGATTAGGTATATTGGTGGTAAATTGCTTTGCTTAAGTTGTGCCTGTGAAGCCTCTTGGCAGTTGGTGATATCGGGTTTAGGCGTGACTGCGTGAATCGCGAGTAATGGTGATGGTGTTTTGTGTTTTCCATGTATTACGTTAAGAATATTAGATGTAAGTGTTCTCTATACATTTGACTAAAAAAAAAACAACTCACGTTTGTTGTATTCTCTCCTGATTTATACTGAAATAATGAGGGTTGGAGTGTCAGCCGATCCTAGGGAAAGATTTTGTCTGGTTTCTTGTCTCTGCGCCATGCACAGTGCACCCTCCCCTCCTAACTTGCTGGAAGAGTGATGGCGTAACAGATGATGGGGGCCCATCCAGGAGTTCTCGTTAGTATAGTTAGCTGCTGCTGTTGATTACCTGGTGTTAACTACTGTGGCTAAATTTTAATGATTAAAAACTTGTAGCCTTTATGGTTCCAAGTTTTTTATTTATTTGGATTATGGTACATGTTAAATTATTAGCTCTTAATAATTATGAAGTTATAACTATCTTAATCTAACTATCTTATCTAACTTATTTCACATTTAGCTTGCATTGTGTATGTGAACTTTTTTTTGGGTGAAGCATTTGAGATGCAGCTCAATGTGAAAGAATTCATTTTCAACCCATCTGTATTGCAGGCAAGGGAAACAAGTAAAACCGATTGGGTAGAATTAGCTAGTCACTACCAAGGAGTGATAAAATTATACTGGAGGAAAGTGAAGGTAAAAAACACTGTGTTACGGAAATTAGTTAATAGTGAAGTTCTTGATGAAGGCACTTTAGGCTTGTGCGAGACTGAGGAAGGCTCTGAGGATTAGGCTATCCGGTTTCTTGAGTTGGAAGTGGAGAGACAGAAACTTAAAGTTAAAGAATTTTTGTTGAATTACCTCGATAAGGAGGTTCAATTAATGGGTGGAGATGGATATGATCATAGAGAACCCTACTTTGACCTGTGTAAGAATGTGAAATTAGTACCTTCATTTGATGAAAAATGATCGAGATAAATTCTTTCAAGCATGTGGCCTAGTAATTATTGGCTGTTGTTAATTCAGGCAACCCTAAAAGGTAAAGGTCGCTCTACTTACTTGTCTTTCTGTGTTTCTCAGCGACCTGACTATACAGTAGTTAAGGCAGCCACACTGAACTGTTATGAATTAACTGCCCAGGCTCACTGAATATGCTCATGTAGTGAGAAAGCTCAGAGATAGATGGACATCTGCCGGTAAAGTAAGTACATTTAATGAGGTGCTAGAACTAATTGCACTTGAGCAATACTTAAGAGGAGTGAGTCCCGAAGTCCATACATATTTATGTGAGACAGAAGTAACAGAACTTGATAGAGCTGCAATTCATCAATTTTTGACCACTGCTTTGACCCTTTTATGGGACTGGCATTTCAGTGGGCATTTTTTTTATTAGATTTTTGTTGCTCTTGGCCAGTGTCCTTCATACATAAAAAAAAAAATAATAATAATTCATTTTCCTAAGAAAGCTCGGTATTCTTCCAAACCAGTCCCTTCTGTTCCTCATTAGGGCGGTAAATCAGTATCTGAGCAGGTGAATAGTATATCCAGTAATGCTGTTAGACCAGAGTCAGGATTCAATGGTTCACAGCCTGCTCAAAAGAGCAATTTTCAGTGAGAAAGAACAGTGTATTTCTATTGCAAGAAACCAGGGCATATGATTGCCGAATGTACTAAAAGACTACACAATCTTCAAAATAAGAGTAATCTGAAACCAGATGTACACTTAGCTTTTTTCCAGACATACTTTTGATCCGTCAAGTGTTCCAGGTGAACCAGTGTGTAAGGATCCTCAGTTGTCTTTCAAACCATTTTAAATTTGGTGGATTTTTATATCAAACTGAAGATAGTGAAGCAGTACCTGTTCAGGTAATGAGGGATACTGGAGCCTCACATAGTATAATTGTAAAAGGGTCAGTGTCTTTCTTAAAAGAAACTTATACTGGTGACAGTGTTGTTATGAGAGGACTATCACTGTCCCCTTGTGTCGTATGTATCTGAAGTCAGATCTTGTTTCCAAGCCAGTGGTGGTAGGGGTACAGGTATCATTGCCAGTTGATGGCTCATAATTTTTACTGTCAGTCTTGTTGTTCCAGACCCTGTTGTAAGTAATAAGCCACTAAACATAAATCCAGCTGCTGATGTTGAGAAACTGTATCCTGATCTTTATCCCTCGTGTGCTGTCATTTGCAGTCAAGTTGTCAAATTGTCAAATCAACCTTCAGTGGAGAATGCTGAAAGCTCTAACGGAGTGGGCCTTACTGACTTGTTTTCCGAAATGGAGCCACAAGATGATGAATAATTTGATTCTTCAGTAAGCATATATCCTGGATACAGTACAGAAGTTAAATCAAAGGTATCTGCAGAGAAGTGCGAGATGAACAATATTCCTGTTACTCGTGATATGTTCATTAATGACCAACAAAATGTCCCTAAGCTACTTTCTTTTATGGCAAGAGCTGTTGATGTAGGAGAAACTGCAGACACACCTGTATGCTTTTATATCAAGTCAGGCATACTCATGCGTAAGTTTCGACTCCCTGAAGTCCCTGCCAGTGAGACATGGAGGAAAGTTCACCAGATTGTTGTACCCGCTTCTTATAAAGGTAATGTGTTACAGCTTGTCCATGACCACATAGTAGAGCGTCTTGGGGTTAAGAAAACCTCGGACAAAATTCTTAGGTATTTTTATTGGCCAGGGATAACCTCTGATGTTAGAGAATACTGTAAATCTTGTGATACATGTCAACTGTCTGGTAAACCTAATCAAGGCATTAAACCTGCTCCCCGTCACCCAATTCCTGTAATGAATGAACCTTTTGCTAAGGTAATAATTGATGTTGTGGGTGCTCTACTCAAAACTAGGAGTGGTAATGAATATCTGTTAACCATCATGTGTACCATAACCAGGTATCCAGAAGCTATCCCCTTGAGACATATTACATTTAAATCAGTCATACCTGTGTTGACTAGATTTTTTCACTCAGTTTGGTCTACCCCCATAAAGTACAGTATGATCAGGGCAGTAATTTTATTTCTGGTATCTTTCAGCAAGTAATGGCTACCTTGGGCATAAAACAGTATTTAGCTTCTGCATACCATCCTGAAAGTCAAGGTGCTCTTGAGCGTTTTCACCAAATACTCAAGAGCATGCTGACTAAATTTTGTTTAGAAAATACACGTGACTGGGATGAAGGTATTCCACATGTAATGTATGCTATCAGAAGTGTGAAACAGGAGAGTCTTGGACATTCACTTACGTGTTGTTGTTTGGAAGAAATATCAGAGGACCACTAAAACTGCTACAGGAAAGTTAGTTAGATGAACATGATTCAGTTACTCTTATGGAATACGTTGTAAAAATGAAAAACAGACTGAGAAGCACCCAAGAATTAGCTAAACAAAAACTTGGTGGAAGCTCAGTCAGAAATGAAGAGACACTATTATTAAAAAAATCAGTACATAGGCAATTTCAGGCAAGAGATAAAGTGTTGCTATTTATGCCACTAATGAGATTTCCTCTCCAAGCAAAATACCAAGGGCCATTTGAAATAATCAATAAAGAGAGTGAAGTAAATTATGTTATTGCTACAGCTGGTAGACGGAAAGAGAAGAGATTAGTCCATATAAATCTCCTAAAGGAATATTACCCAAGAAATGATGTATATTTAGTGTATGTCAAACAAGATCTTAACAGTGCTGAGGAATGGAAAGACCAAGATGACTGTGATGATTTTATTATTGTATAAG
>NC_087169.1:7262116-7447116 GCF_035594125.1 Scylla paramamosain
TCATCTGGGAAACGCAGCCTAATTACTTGACTGTTTACTTTATTTGTAACCATTCTGCTTATTTTGTAAACGTGTTCTCTATGCTGGGTTCCTATAATTACAATCGTATTTTCTGATTATCTTCTATCTCCAGTGGACCAATGAACCAGTGGACCAATGAAAGCATAACACTTTCAGACGGTAGTATTGTATTTTTTTCCTGCTTCTATCTCAATTATCCATTGACATTATTATTCAATAAATTAGTTGTCAAGGACAACTATTTTATTGAGGCGATTGTCTTTGGCATGAAATCATGTACTTTGTATACTCCCAAATCCTGAGGCCCATAAACCTTTGTACAAATCAGCTTTTCATCTCTTTTTTGTTGTTGTTGTGTTGTTCTCGTATAATTTCGTTGACAACACGACACTGGATGACTAAGATTTTCTGACACGCACCCTCTTTGACTACATTATGCCTGCTATTGATATTCATAACGATATTTTGTATGCACTTTCTGGCCTTGATCCTTGGGGGCTTATGTTTCTTTTTCTGGTTCTCGGTCTATATTTCGTGCTCGCTGGCCAAAGTTTTCTGTCCCCACATCCATCTTCCCCTTTTGCTGGAAAACGGTCTATTACATTCAACCTATTCATAAGAAAAAAAAAAGTAATTCAAATTACTAATGTATGGCTTTAGATTCATATGTTTTCAAAGGTTTTAGTGGATTCACTAAAAATCAAACATTTGGTGATGTTTCTTACATAATCATGACTATGTTTTCTTAGGGATTTCAGTGAAACCTATGTATGATGTCATATACGTACATATAACAAGCTTTTCATATAATCAGACACAATTTTTCTATGTTTAAGCGAGCCTCTATTTCAGCCGTCCCCTTGCTTCATTGGTAGTTTGCCACTGTGTTTTTACTAATCCTTTAAACCAGTGGTTTCCAACAATTTTTATTACATTATCCGTTTACTGACTTATTCAAGCCTGTCTTACCCACATCAACAAGTGTAAGTACAGTAGTATAATATCTATGATAAAACAACATAAATTGCAAAAAAAAAACTAATCTTAATGATACATTATTGTAGTTCAACATGGTAAAACTCTTTTCTACATTTATCCTAAAAATATTTTTTTCCTACACATTAAAAAAGAAAAAAAAAGAACAAAGCCACTTCTTGATGCGCTTTTTACATAGAATGATATAAAGAAACCGTGGTAAACATTTGAAAGTGACCACTCGATTGAGTCAGCCACCGCTAGTCATTTATTATTATTATTATTATTATTATTATTATTTACAAGTTTTTAGAAAATCTAATATAAATTCCAAGATCCAATTTTTCTATAATTTATAGAAAGATTATTCCTGAATATGTTACTGCCTCGCGCTCAGGACGCTCGGCAGCCAGTGTTTGTGGGTCTGACGTCCCTGTAGCGAGCGCGGTGGTGGATAACGTGACGCATTGAGACCCGGGACAGGACAGGCAAAGGCAAAACCAAAGACCGCGAAACCTGGCAATTTAATCATAAAGCAAAGTACAAGGACGCAATACTTCAGTCACTCTGGCAATCACCGCGCAGACAGGCACAAACTCTTCCCTGAGTCACAGCCTCAGGCAATTTCCTCACGACACATCACTGTCTATACATGGCATTTTATATGTACGGCACTGTCTATGCATATCATTATCTATATGCGGGTGCAGTGGCACAGAAAAGGCACAGCAATTCACAAAGGCAACGGAGAGCAGAGCGCAGCAGGAACTGCATTCCAGCCAGATGCCGCTCTTCTCTTCTCTGTCTTCTATGTTTCGGTGACTCACTGCTGCGCCCACCGCCTGCAACTTGCCCTGGTATGAGGCGTGTCCATTCTCCTCTCCGGTTTCTTTTACATCCATACTGTACAATCAATTACATTTTCGCACACATACACATACGCGTACACACATATTCGTAACAATACGAAAGCTTTCATTATCAGCCCTCCATTATGCACTCAAAATTATTCAAATGGGTTAGTAACCAGAGTTTTAAAGAATGGTGTTCGAGTCCCTTTCCCTTTATTTTCCTTTGGGCTGCTGCCGTTAGGGGTGACTACAACAAATCAAACTTCTACGCGAAGTCACAAGCATTAGAAGCATACCATCTTTCATAAAAAAAAAAAAAAGAAGAAAAAAGAAAGAAAAAATATCATGAAACTTTTTCTTTCTACTATTCATAGAATATCCCTGAGTCAAACGTCGAACGTCCTACCTACCCTATTTACACGTATGCTGACATGTATTTCTCCAACCTACATTTCTCATTGTCATTTTTTCACGCGTACAGCTAAGCAGAAGTTGATAATTTCATAAAAAAAAAAAAAAAAAAAAAAACAGAAGGCATGACCTCTTTACAATATGTAATGTTGCTCCGAATGTTGCTGGCGTTTTATGATGTTTGAATAGTGTTATTCAATGCCTTATTTATTTATTTATTTATTTATTATTTTTTTATATATATAACTGCTGAAACCTTTCAATTGCGGACAACTATCACGTCTTTTCTGGCAGCCTGTTTTTTTTTCTTTAATAATTACATTTTTTTTTCAAATCACTCACATAATTTTCTTTTTTCGTTTCTATTTTCTTTCTAACCATCTTTGTATAGAATAAGGCTACCATCTATAATCACTTAAATTATACAGCTCTATTAATAAGAATAAAGTGAAAAACACCTACTATCAATGTTTTACCTCTATGATTTGCCGTTACTTCCATATTTATTATGCTTCCGAATTTTCTAACTCCATATCCTCCTACCCCCAGCCAATTGGATAAGATTTTCTGTTCATTCTCCCCCTATCCTGTTCACATCAATTATGAACAAATTCATAAGTATTTATATATTTTTTTGTCTGATTTGTGAGTTTTTATTTATTTTTTATTTTTTTTATATTTTTTTCATCCTAAGATAGATGAGGGCATTGCAAAAATACATTTCTTATTTTTTTTTCTATGAAAGAAAGACGGAAGGAGATGAATAGATAGATAGGTAGACATATAGACACAGATAGAAAGGAAGGCAGATAGATGAATGGATAATAGTCCCTTCCACTCAAATAAAGAGCTCATCAACTATACCTGTAAGTTTCTTTTTTGTTAACGTCAGCGACTAGATTACGATAAACAACATAATAAGATTGTGATAATCACTGTGCAGTCACCTGAATCCCCATCCATAGTCAGGTAACGTGTAGACACCCTTGCTGCTAATGTAGATTGAGGTGAGGCCTTGGTCGTTGGAGTAATAAGAAGAGACGAATGCAGAAATGTGCGTTTTGACAGTTATGAACGTGTAACTGTCACTCAGTACTTTGGAGATACCCTCTTCTGCACTCAGTACCTGCAGGATGTGAGTAGATAGTCAACGCAGTGTGTGTGTGTGTGTGTGTGTGTGTGTGTGTGTGTGTGTGTGTGTGTGTGTGTGTGTGTGTGTGTGTGTGTGTGTGTGTGTATATATATATATATATATATATATATATATATATATATATATATATATATATATATATATATATATATATATATATATATATATGAAAAATAAATTGTAAAAGACCGCCCATCCTACACTGGGCAACTCCTGTACTAACCATCACGTCTTCTATTATTCTCCCCCTCCACGGTCAGCCTTCCTATTATCACATGTCTTCCCTACCCATACAGTCATCAAAACTTTACTTAAAACTAATTAGCGTGTTGCCGCTGACAACATGACAGTTAAGCCTATTCCATTCATCCACCACTATGTTCGTGAACCAGTTCCTACCAATATCTTTCCTAAACCTTAATTTATCAAACTTATATAAATCATCTCTTGTTTTCTCCTGGTTGCTTCTATAAGAACGCCACTTATATCACCTTTGTTAATGTTTGTTATCTATTTAAATACTTATATCATGTACTCAAGCAGACGTCTCTCCAGGGAATGAAGTAGAGTCTTTTTAGCCCATGTTTTTACAGTCATCCTCCTCTGCACTGCTTCTAAGGAGTCTGTGTTTCCTACAGGAGTGTATAAAACTGCACTCCATAGACAAGGTGTGGTATCTTATTTATCTATTACTTTCTTTTTTCATGTAAGAGTGCCACTATTTAAGGGCAATAAACATATTTGAGAAAAAAAAAAAAAAACATTTGGGCGCAAGTTACCAAAAAGCAAGCCGAACAGGAAAATCATTTAAAGGAGGATAGGTGTTTTGAAACCTTTCTCTTGAAAGACTTCAAGTCATAGGAAGGAAATACAGATTCAGGTAGGGAGTTCCACAGTTTTCCAGAGGAAATAATGAATGATTGAGAGTACTGGTTAACTCTTACATTAGAGAGATTCACGGCTGAAAGTGCAGTGAGACCGCGTGAAGAGAAAAGGCATGCAGTTAACAGGATCACAAAAGAAGTTAAAGTAAAAATAACAACAGAAGACAGCAAGATATGCAACACAGCGGCGATGAGAGAAAAGCCGAAGACAGTTAGTTAGCGGAAAGAAGTCGATAAGAGGAGAACATTTTGTTTCCAACCTGTTTAAAGTAGTGGTATGAGTGGAATCCCCGTTCATGTGAAGCATAATCCATATACGGACAGATAAGGCCCCTGTACAAAGCTATCAGGTTGGAGAGCGAGAAAAGCTGGCAGAGACGACTCAGACCGCCGAACTTCATAGAAGTTCTTTTATCTAGAGATATGTGAAGTTTCCAGTCTGGATTATATATAAGTGAAGGACAGATCGACGATGTTCAGTATAGAAGACAGTTGAGTGTCATCGAAAAGGGGACAGTTATCTGTGTCAAGTTGATAGATGGAAGAATTGAGTTTTTGAGGCATTAAACAATACCAAGTTTCCTCTGCCCCAATAAATAATTTGAGAGATCACCTTTATGTAGCTTCCCTGCCTGAGCTGTTTAATTCTTAAAGGGATGGACGTCTACGAAAAGACGAGGAAAAGTGAAGGGTAGTATCATCAGCGTAGGAGTGGATAGGACAAGAAGATTGGTTTAGAATAGGAAAAGAGTGTGTGAGAGGACAGAACCCTGAAAAACACCACTGCTAATAGACTTAGGAGAAAAAACAGTGCTCGTCTACCACAGCAGCAACAGAACATTCAAAGATGAAACTTGAAAATTAATGAAATTACAGAGGTAAGGGTAGAATCCGTAGGAGGGTAATTTGGAAAACAGAGCTTTGCGTTAGACCCTATCAAAAGCTTCCTGGACGGGAACTCAAGAGGCTGGTGTTGGAGTCGCCATAAAATTTTTAATTTTAGGTGAAAGGTTGGTGTGTGGTACATGTAGAGTTGTCTGAGGGAAGAGAGCTGTCTTTAGAGTGCAGGCTATGAATATCCCTTTGGGTTGTGAGACACAAACGGAAAGGTTAATTGATGTCACAGCTGCGTCATTGGAAAGTTATCGGCACCCCCAGATCCAGTACAAACAGGTCCAGTGCTTCACAGCTCACTGAGAGTAATCGTTTCCACAAATGTCTACTGTCTCCATTTAAATGAAAGCTAAATAAAACTTCAGGAAAACATCTGCACCTGTGTTTGTTTTACACTGCCATTTACACTGGCGAATTTGGATGGCGAAGGCGTTGCGACTCCGCTGCGACTCGTTCGCAACGGACTTACCGGGCGTTCGCAGTAGAGTTTCCTCACATTCGCAGCAGAGTTGCCACACTTTCGCAGCGGAGTTCCCGCGAGTTCGCAACGGACTCACAGCAGAGTCGCCAGAACGGGCTGAGATGCAGCGCGTTCGCCAGGCGACGGCGAATGTTTTGGGCTGTTCAAAATATTCCCAGCGGAGTCACCAAGGCTTGAAGTCGTAGCATATTCCCATCTCTCTCTCTCTCTCTCTCTCTCTCTCTCTCTCTCTCTCTCTCTCTCTCTCTCTCTCTCTCTCTCTCTGTCTTAGTGTTGTGTGATTTTGTGTGAATCGAACATTTTTCTATAATTTATTTGTTCGTGTTACCACTTCCTTTCTAAACTTCGAAGCATCCTAATAGCGTGCGCACAAGGAAAGTTCACACAAACATTGTAAAGGTTTATAAACGTCACCTATGAATATACTTCTTCGATGAATCGCTCTGCATTTGCAACGTATTCGCAGTGGAGTGGCAGTGCATTCGCAGCGAGTTCGCAGCACGTTCGCAGAACGTTCGCCAACCATGAGAGTTGCAACAAAATTCGCAGCACAGTCGCCGGTCAGGAAGTCGCAGCAGAGTGGCAGCGGAGGAGCCATCAAAATTCGCTAATGTGTGAACGGGGCTTTACACTCCTACTGATGAATCATAATACTTTGTTGGCTTTGTTCCTGAATGAAACACAGTTCCACTGATATAAAATCTAAGGTTACCTTGACTCCCAAGTCTTAAAAAAATGGTGTTACATTTTCCTGCCTTTATAACTTACGTACTTATCGTTTGTCTAATGATTCCTTAAATACCTTAGTAATGAACTCGTTAATATCATCCTTGCATTCCGTCAGTACTCTAATGATGTCATCTGATCCTGGAGACTTATTCGTTTTCTGTTCCTTAGGATTTAGTCTTTTTATTTTTTTTTATCTATTTCCTTCATGATGCTGTCCTTAATTATAACGATATCCCTCAGTTTCACTATTTATCTCCTAAAGATCAGTTTACCTGTGTTGCCCTTTATGTAATGTCTCGGGAAAATGCTAAGAGAAAATAGATATTTAACAATATACAGAGTTACAGTTAACTATTATTTCCCCACTTCATTTCTTTAAAGGGCCTTTTTTTTGTATTGTGTAAGTGAAATGAGTCTTTATTTTATTTTTTATTTTTTTTGTCAGTTGCCATATTTTGTGTTCTCTTCAATGTTTCTATACTCGAAGCTTTTTTTTTTGGTACTGTAAGTTCTACCTCACCTTGCTTAATTCCTAGGTAGATATTCTTTTTGTCCCCCATTCCGGTTAATTTTTGATAGTCCTTTGTGTTCTATTTGAAAAAAAAATGTCTCTGATTCGTTTTTTTTTTTTTTTACTAAATGCCTATAACTAACTTCTAGTGTACTTAACCAATCTACCTCACTCCAGTCTACTCAATTTAAATAATCCCTCAGATATGTGTACATAGCTCTTATGGCAAAGTTAGGCGTAAGGGAGGGATTCCGATCTTCCTTAACCTGACCTGCGACCTAACCTGTCTGTGAACTGAGTTCCACAACAGTTCACACGCCTCATATCCATAGATTAGGTTTTCATTGTTTGTTAAAACAAAATCTAGAATAGAAGCATGTCTCCTACGTTTTGTAATTAGTTGTTTCATAAAGCAATCTTGAATGACGTACAATTCATTTGATTGTCTATCTCCTGTAAAATTATAACAAAATATATTTCTTTAATTAAAGTTCCTCAGGATACATACACCTTTCTTCCTTGGTGCATTCTTAATTTTCAGCGTTATTAAAATACATGCGTCACTGTCGAGATCCGGCGGCTTCTATATAACTCCTACAACTACCTTCCCTTTGATTAACATGACATCGACTTGTATCATTTCCACATTCCTATCGGTCTATATTGTTTTTTTTTTCTTTCTTTTTTTTTTACATTACGCTCTATCGTATCCCTCAGATACAAAACAAAACCACAACCCTTCCTGTTATATATATATATATATATATATATATATATATATATATATATATATATATATATATATATATATATATATATATATATATATATATAGATAGATAGATAGATAGATAGATAGATAGATAGATAGATAGATAGATAGATAGATAGATAGTTAGATAGATAGATAGATAGATAGGTAGATAGATAGATAGACAGATAGATAGATAGACAGATAGATAGATATAGATATTAGTCCCAGAAAAGGATACAAAACGGTTGTCAAAAATTGAAAGATAAGTATCTTGAAACCTCCCACTTGAAGGGATTAAAGTCATAGGAATGTGGAATTACAGAAGGAGGAAGGGAGTTTCACCAGAGTTTACCAAAGAAAGGGATGAATTATTGAGAACACTAGTTAACTCTTGCATTAGAGAGGTGGACAGAAGAGGGATTAGAGAAAGAAGAAAGTCTTGTGCAGCGAGGTCGCGGGAGGAGGGGAGGCATGCATGTAACAAGATCAAAAGAGCAGTTAGCATGAAAGTAACAGTAGAAGACAGCTAGAGATGCAACATTGCGGCGAAAAGAGAGAGGCAGAAGACAGTCAGTTAGAGGAGACGAGATGATGAGACGAAAAGCTTTTGATTCCACCCTGTCTAGAAGAGAAGTATGAGTGGAACCCCTCCCAGACATGTGAGGCATACTCCATATATGGAAGGATAAGGCCCTTGTACAGAGTTAGCAGCTAGGGGGAGGGTTATGGACAAAAAAATAATAAAATAAATAAAATAAATAAATAAAAAAAATAAATCTGCTGGAGACGTCTCAGAACTCTTAATTTCATAGAAGCTGTTTTAGCTTGAGATGAGAAGTGAAGATTCCAGTTTAGATTATAAGTAAAAAAATAGACTAAGGATGTTCAGTGTAGAAGAGGAGGACAGTTTTGTGTCACTGAAGAAGAGGGAATAGTTGTCTCAAATATTGTGTCAAGTTGATAGATGGAGGAACTGAGTTTTTCAGGCATTAAACAATGCCACGTTTTCTCTGCCCCAAGCAGAAAACATCCTGAAGGGTTGGACGTCTATGAAATGACGTGGAAAAGTGCAGATTGGTATCATCAGCGTTGGAGTGGATAGGACAAGAAGTTTTGTTTAGAAGGTCATCGATGAATGATAAGAAGAGAGTGGGTGACAAGACAGAACCCTGAGGAACACCACTGTTAATAATTTTTGAAGAACACTGGCCGTGTTCCACAGCAACAATAAAACGGTCAGAAAGGAAACTGGATATAAAGTTACAGAAAAAAGGATATCAACCGTAGTAGGGTAGTTTGGAAATAAAAATTTTGTGCCAGACTCTATCAAAAGCTTTTGATATATTCAAGGCAACAACAAAAGTTTCACCAGAAATCTCTAAAACAGGACGACCAAGACTCAGTAAGGAAAGCCAGAGAATCACCAATAGAGCGACCTCGATGGAACTCATACTGGCTATCAGATAGAAGGTTGTGAGGTGATAGATGTTTAAGATGGTGATGAAATCTTAAATATCTTTTGTGGACCACCTCTCTATTACTTATAGCACGAGAACAAGTTTTGTTAAACCAAGGATTGGAAGGTTTAGGTCGAGAAAAAGAGTGAGGAATGTACACCTCCATGCCAGACACTATCACCTCTGTTATGCACTCGGCACACAAAGACTGGTCTCTGACACGGAAGCAGAAGTCATTGCAAGGGAAATCATTAAAATACCTTCTCAGTTCCCCCCACCCTGCAGAGGCAAAAAGCTAGATGCACCTTCGTTTAGGGGGATCCTGATGAGGTATTGGAGCGATAGAACAAAATACAGATATGAGATTGTGATCGGAGGAGCTTAACGGAGAAGAGAGAGTGACAGTATGAGGAGAAGGATTAGAGTTCAGGAAAAGATCAGTAATATTGGGCGTATCTCCAATACGGTCAGGAATACGAGTAGGGTGTTGCACCATTTGCTCTAGATCGTGTAGGATAGGAAAGTTGAAGGCTAGTTCACCAGGATGGTCAGTGAAGGGAGAAGAAATTTAAAGCTGGTAGTGAACATTGAAGTCTCCAAGAATGAAAATCATAATGGAGTTAAGTTAGAGGTATACAGCACAGATAAATTTAGTTTGAGAGTAACTATGTTATCGTAGCCAGATATTGGAACACTCGGAAGATTCAATAGCATGGGCAAGAGAGGAGGTTAAGTCGTTGCACACATAAACGCAACATCCAGCTTTGGATTGAAAATGAGGATGGAGAAAGTACGAAGGAACAGAAAAGGGGCTGCTGTCAGTTACCTCAGACAAAGGAGTTTTAGTGAGGAAAATAAGATTAAGTTTAGAAGAGGAAAGGTGGTGTTCTACAGATTGAAAATTAGATCTTAGACCGCGAAGGTTGCAGCTAATGAAGAACAAGTTGGGGTGGATGTCAAGACACTTAGGGTCGTCGTCAGAAGGGCAGTCCGACCTGTGGACATCTGTGGTCCCCTTACCAGATGGGGACTCGGAGGCTGGTGTAGGAATCGTCATGATAATTTTGAAATTTTGCGTGAAATTTTGTGTGTTATTAGGTGTTTGTAGTTTTGTGTGGAGGAAGAGAGTTGTCTTTAGAGGGCAGGCAATGACTCTCACTTTGTCTTGTGAGACACAAAGAGAAACGCTCATTGAAGTCAAAGCTGAGTTTAATGATAAGTTCACAGCACCCCCTGATCCAGTACTTAAACCTCACTGGGAGTAATTATCGCTTCGGTAGGTGTCTACTGCCTCCCTTCCATATATTTATATATATATATATATATATATATATATATATATATATATATATATATATATATATATATATATATATATATATATATATATATATATATATATATATATATATATATATATATATATATATATATATATATATATATATATATATATATATATATATATATATATATATATATATATATATATATATATATATATATATATATATATATATATATATATATATATATATATATATATATATATATATATATATATATCTTACGTCCATGTCTTGATAGATTTTCTGAACAACAGGACTATGGTGATTAGAGAGATAGTCGTAGGGAACTCCTTTAAGCATCCATGTTTCAATTCCCCACCTCCAGTCTCTTCGAGATAATATGTCAGAGAACGTTTCTATTGGAGAAGACTTCCCTTTAACGGTGAGGTGAGCAATGAGCGATGACCGAAAACCAGTGGTGAGGATAAGCGAGAATAGCAAAAATGCCGCCACCATAACCTGTGTGTAGGAGAAATATATATATATATATATATATATATATATATATATATATATATATATATATATATATATATATATATATATATATATATATATATATATATATATATATATATATATATATATATATATATATATATATATATATATATATATATATATATATATATATATATATATATATATATATATATATATATATATATATATATATATATATATATATATATATATATATATATATATATATATATATATATATATATATATATATATATATATATATATATATATATATATATATATATATATATATATATATATATATATATATATATATATATATATATATATATATATATATATATATATATATATATATATATATATATATATATATATATATACACACACACACACACACACACACACACACACACATTGTTAAGACCCAGATTCAGTCCCCTCACAGCTGCCACTAGCTTCTAATTTAGTGAGGACATAAACACCACGAATTCAGACACCTGCTGGTTACCTCAAGCTATCAAAACTGAGATCACGAATCAGTTTAACCCACCAACCGAGAAGGAAGTATAATAAACCCCAAACTAACTCCAACTTGCTGAGAAAGAATCGCAAACCACGTGCTAGGGAGCTCAGCTGGGAGAAGGTCATATAAGTATGAGGCTTATAATATTCTGTGAGCTTCCACCCACTTGAGACAAACTAGCTATACACATAAAAGTTATATCCTCCTGCTGGTAAGCAGTCTATTTGCAGTATCCTAGAGGACGGGCAAATACAATCTGTATACAGTAAAGTACGGGGAGAGAGGAGATAGCCGCCAAATAGCAGAATATCACAATATCCCTTGGTTTCTAAAGCTTCCAACATTGAGCTCTAAACACCGGTCGCTTTTAGCGGCAGAGCACACTAACGAGACAGGTGCACAATAGCCAATGTATAGCACTCTAAAAAGATACAAAACACCCCAGTGTAAGCTCTCTGTCACTCAAGATAGCTACGTCCTCTCCTGGCGACTACCAACGCCTGAGTGAAAACAATGAAAACAAAGGAGACAGCCGCGCGCTCACAAGCGTCAGTTGAGTTACATGACAAGGGGAAGGGGTTGGAACGAGGAAGAGACGGGGAGGTGGAAGCAGCCAACACCTCCTCCTTATAGACATAAGTTCATTCTAAAGTGATAGCAATAAAAAAAAACAAAAAAAAAAACATATATATATATATATATATATATATATATATATATATATATATATATATATATATATATATATATATATATATATATATATATATATATTATAAGCTAATAACAGATGTTGAATGGGATCTGATTTCTTTCTGAGGGAGGTTAACATTCCTGCTATACATCATTTATAAATTTCAACTCTTTGGGACAAAGAAAAGTGGGCGAAAACTTGAGGAGAATGAGAGTGAGTGATTAGTGTACAATTCTTACACAAAACGGAGTAAGGGTGGGAAAAACTATTGTACGTCAGACACTCTGTCTTTCTCTCTCTCGCTGTTTCCCTCCTTGTCTCTACGACGCTACTCATATATATATATATATATATATATATATATATATATATATATATATATATATATATATATATATATATATATATATATATATATATATATATATATATATGTGTGTGTGTGTGTGTATGTGTGTGTGTGTGTATGTGTGTGTGTGTGTGTGTGTGTATGTGTGTGTGTGTATATGTGTGTGTGTGTGTGTGTGTGTGTGTGCGTGACCTATGGAGGCGGCACATCAAACAAGATGCATAAGGACTGAATAATTAAACTGACGAAATTACACAAGAAATCGGGTTTAATCATATTTTTAGTATTATCAAAGAAGTCGTTGCAGTTTTACTTGTTAGACTCGCCGTCACGTTCCACCGTGATGGCGAAGATTCGCTGTATACATGTATACATGAGCATCTCTATCTTCAAGAACATTCAGACACCTTCGGACGCAGACTTTTCCGACATTTTGCAACATCACTTCCCCAATCTCGCTGCAGGTCTGGCAGTCTCTTTCATCAACCTGTGACAGGGGCTTAGCGGCATACACCTTGCTTTTGATATAACCCGACAGAAAAAAAAAAAAATCAGTAGGTGTGAGGTCAGGGGAGCACGGACCAAATTCCAGGGGAACCCTTCGACCGATCCTTTGGTCACGAAACTTGATGTTCAGGAAATCTCTCACTAACCTGGCTAAGTGGAGAGGGGCTCCGTCTGGTTGAAAAAGAACATTAGAAAGATCACTCCTCGCCTGAAGTTGTGCCATAGCAAACTCATGCATTATCTCCAAGTAATTTTCTCTTGTAACAGTAGTCGTGTTACACGATGCATCACGCAAGAACAATGGTCCAACAAGCCCAGTGCTAGACATTACACACCATACCCCCAGCTTCGGAGAGTCTCGTTCATGCTCAAAAATTTCTGCTGGATTTGATTTCACCGAAATTCGACAATTATGTCGGTTTTATCGACCAGCGAGATGAAGGATAGACTCATCGCTGAACCAATTTTCCAAGACCTGAGAGTCGTTTTGGTAATAGTGGAGGAATGATTCCCACATTTCCACACGAGCATCATAATCTTCCGCTTGAAGCTTTTGAACAACCTGAAGTCGGCAAGGGGTAGAACTTTATGACTTTCCGCAACATCCGCTGAATTGAGCTTTTGTTAATGCTGAGGTCCAGTGCAGCCCTCCGGATGGACTTCCCCTGGCTTTGCACGAACGACTGATCCAGGAGTTCGGTGTTTTCATCAGTGGTGGTAGTAGCAGGCCTTCCGCTTCGTGGTTTGTCAAGAACAGATCATGTTTTGAGAAACTTGCTATGGATAGCGCATATTATGCTACGCGTTGGAGCAGTGTGGCGGCTATAAACCTTCTCAAACTCGTGCTGAATTGCAATCGGGGAAAAAAATTTCTTGCCAGGCAGTTTTTCCAACACTGCTCCATCGTCAATTGGTGAGCCATGGGCAAGGGAATGATACACTTACAAAAACTGCGAACCCATAGCCTCTCGTTCCGCCGAGATTTAGTATAAATTTTTCCGCATGTAGTCGCTCCATTTCCTTGATTAGTTTTAAAGTATTTCCGGTGTCTATTCATATTGAGTCACATCCAATATTTAATTAAATAGTTCTCCTTGTTTATAAAGTAATCAGGATGCATCAGCCCCTATTATACACTAAGTGATTTTCAGAAAGTAGCCTGCCCCTCGCAATGAGTCTGTGATGGGTGTGTGTGTGTGTGTGTGTGTGTGTGTGTGTGTGTGTGTGTGTGTGTGTGTGTGTGTGTGTGTGTGTGCGTGTGTGTGTATTACCAAACCTGCGCCCTCCCCTGTATATCCCCCCTTCTTTGTCATGTGACTTCCCCACACCCTGCGAGAAGTGCGCGCGGCTGGAGTAGCATCTATTAGGCTCTGTCCACACTAGCGGGCAATGCCTGTGGACATAAGCAAGTTGTTTGCCTACTGACGTTTTTACCATCTTTGCCCACGGGCAGACTAGTAAACTGCCCGTGATGGGAGGTGAACAATTTCATCGGGCCCGGCAGTGTGTCGTTGCCAGATATATGAGATAACAAAGGGAGCTTTAGAGCCATGATTGTCAGTTTGTTAGAGATTTACACTACGTCTACACCAGTCTACATCAATATCGTGTCTACCCCTCTGGCCGGCAAGAATCAGTGGTCAAGAAATGGAGTCTTTCACCTAATTGAATTTTTTCGGTAAAACCCATAACTATGGCAAGTGAAAATGGACTTATACAGAGCCAGTCTTTACAGCACTTTGTCGTTTTCTTTATTTTACAGGGATAGAGAAAGTGTTATGGCACACATTAATAGCTCCTGGCGGTCCTTCTTGTTTTGCATGTTAATGTACCTCACAGTCATCTTGATTACACGAATTACACTGCCTGACTGCATGACTGCTCGCATCTGACTAGGCCAGACAGGCGTTGCGGTGTGAACGTCAGTTTCTGTGTATCCGTGGGCTTTGCTCGCTAACTCGAATGTTGCTTCACTTGCTGTCTGGTTGCTGGGAGGTGAGGACGTGCTAACTGAGGCAGGGTGATGCTTGGAGAATTAGTTTGTTTTACCTTTTATAGGGCAAGAAGATCCATATGATATTTTGTGCTTAGTATACCAGTAAGCCCCTGCTGATTTTAGGTGAGAGATATGTGTCTCTAAGAATTCGCCTGTGATTATAAAGCCTCCCACAGCGATTCCTCCGTTGTACTTTACTGCTTGGGTACTTGGCGTGTCTGTGAGCGGTGATTAGACCCTCATTTGCTTGTGTGGACAGCTTATTTGTGTATTTGTTGTGTTGTTAAATGTTACTGTGATCCAAAGCTTTTTTAAGGGTTTGGTTGCAGAGGATTATAGGTACGTTGCTGTGTAGTGAACATTATTTCTTCCTAAGGCACTGTTGTGGCTTGCCATCCAGGAGGCTGTAAACAACACTAATCTGAAGCAGGATGTAATGCAGTGGGCGATCCGTTATAGAGTGCGATCCAGTGAGGTATTATACTCAACTTATTAAGTGTGTGTCCTCTGTCACAATTGTCCTTTCCTAAAACGTGGCTATTATCAATTATTACCCAGGTTTTGAAGCAATCTGGCAGTTGTAATGCTTCCTTGCCTGTACAGGCTGATGACCTCAGTTCTGTAACACGACAGGAGGCCAAAAAGTCCCTTTAATGCCTATTTAAGCCCTGAACTGAGCTACATATGAAGTGGCTTAGGAAAGGTAGACAGCATAAAGGCGGCTGTGAGAAAGGCGGAACTGGTGTTATGTCCATCTGAGGGTGGAGGAGTCAAAAAGGACTTTGTAATATATATATATATATATATATATATATATATATATATATATATATATATATATATATATATATATATATATATATATATATATATATATATATATATATATATATATATATATATATATATATATATATATATATATATATATATATATATATATATATATATATATATATATATATATATATATATATACACAACCTTTCCTGTGTTGTTCACAGATGGATTGCGTGGAGGTTGTGCTAGTAGAGCTCCCCAGCTGTAGAGGAGGGCCGTCTGAAGGTGCAAATTACTCTTGTCGGCAGCCCAACACCACACTCGCTCCAGCTTCCATAATATAAATCCCCACACAACCACGCTGATGATTACTCCAACCCATACCTCCCCTAATGATAAACAAATAATTAGTTCGAATTTGTTTGTGCATTAATTTTGACTATAATATAATTATGACTTGGTAATATGCATGTTATTATTGTACCTACATTCGAATGGTCTGATAACTGATAGGTGTTGAGGAAGAAAACTTGGTTTCAAGGAGACAAGGGTAAGAATATCCGCCACATAAGCTCGAGCATGACGTATAACTTGAAGTCGTTCAGGAGTAAGAGAAGACATCGTGCAAATATCTGACTCTTCCCTCTGTAGCTGTCCCATCATGCCACTGAATTCACCTTCTGTTACTCTTCCCCATGATCGTTCTGGCTCTTCTCGGATGTTATATCTGATGAGATTACATATCTTTTCCATTTTTTTGGCAAGTGTAAAATTATGGTAACTTGTACTTTACACACACACACACACACACACACACACACACACACACACACACACACACACAACATCTACTGTCACTCAGCTGAGACCTCACTGAACGTTTCCCTTTGTGTCTCACAACACAAGTGTGCATTCATAGCCTGCCCTCTAAAGACAACTCTTTTTCTTCACACAAAATTACATGCACCTAATTACACACACACCGTGCAGTCAAAATTTTAATTTCTGTATGTTTCTGCCAAAAATCATGTCAGGTCTGTTCTTTCAAGATCTAACTCTCTTTGTGATTTCTGGCACATTACCAAGAACATCTCCAATAACTTTCCTTATTCATCTTTCCCTTCTTTATTTCAACCTGATGGCACCATTACCATCTCATATATTTCTAAAGTTGAATTCTCTCCTCATACCTTCGCTTTTTCATCTATCCTCAACAAAAATTCTTAAATATCTTGAATCTTATGGACCTGATGGGGTCCCTCCTATTGTTCTCCAAAACTGTGTCTCCGTGCTTGCCCTTTGCCTAGTTAAAATCTTCCATCTCTGTCTGTCAACATATACCTTTCCTTCTTGCTGGAAGTTTGCCTACCTTTAGCCTGTTCCTAAAAAGGATGACCGTTCTAATCCCTCAAACTACCGTCCTAATACTTTAATTTTCTACCTATATATATATATATATATATATATATATATATATATATATATATATATATATATATATATATATATATATATATATATATATATATATATATATATATATATTGTTTTTTCATCTATCCTCAACAAAAAGATTCTTTAACATCTATCACTTCACAATCTTACATATGGTTGTCTGTATGGGTTCCATCAAGGCTGCTCTACCAGTGATCTTGCTTTCCTTACTGAATTTTGGTCCATGTATGAGTATTTTAGGTATTTTAGTTAAACGTTTGCTGTTGCCTTATACATATCAAAAGCTTTTGGGAGTGTATGCAACAAAGCATTGATTTCTAAACTACCCTCCTACTTCTTCTATCCTTCTCTCTGTAACTTCATCTCAAGTTTCCTTTTTTGGAGGTTGTATTGCTGCTGTGGTAGGCGGTCACTGCCCTTCTCCTACATTTATCAAATGTGGTGTTCCTCAGGGTTCTGTCTTGTCATCCACTCTATTCCACTAATTTTTTTATCAATGATCTTCTAAACCAAATTTCTTGTCCTATTCCTTATTATGTTAATGATACCACCCTGCATTTTTCAGTCTTTTCGTAGACGTCCAACCATTCAGAAAGTAAACAGTTCACACAGGGAACTCACAGAATGCCTGACTTCTGATCTCCTTTAAAATTTATGTTTGGGGCAAAACTAATTTAGTATTGTTCAATGCCTCAAAACTCCATCTATCAATTTGACACAACTTTCGAGATAACTATTCCCTCTTCTTCGATAACACCTCCTTCTTTTCTATACTGAACATTTTCGGTCTGTCCTTTACTTAAAATCTAAATTGGAAATCTCACATCTCATCTCTAGCTGAAACAGTTTCTAAGAACTTAGGTGCTCTGAGTTGTCTCTCCCAGTTTTTTCTCCCCCCCTCCCCTCCACCACCCGCTCATGCCGCTAACTCTATACAGGTGCCTTATCTGTCAATGTATCGAGTATGCTTCACATGTCTTGTCTTTTGGACAGGATAGCATCAAAAGCTTTTTGTCTCATCAACACCTCTCCTCTGCTGTATTAAGCCTCTCTCTCATCGCCGCAATGTTGCATCTTTTTTTATCTTCTACCTCTATTTTCATACTAGCTGATTTTCTGATCTTGCTAACTGTATGCCTCCCCTCCTTCCGCGGTCTTGCTGCACAAGACTTTCTTATTTGTCTCTGCCCTAGTCTATCCATATTTTTAATGCATGAGTTTTTTCAGATATTCATCCCTTTGTCTGGTAAACTCTGGAATTCACTTCCTGCTTCTCTATTTTTCTCTTCCTATCACGTGAACTCTGAAGAGAGAGGTTTCAAGACACTTTATTCTTTCATTTTTGACGAACGTTTTGACTTTATAGGGGACTGCCACCTCAGTGGGCTATTTCTATTGTAATTTTGTTGCCCTTTGCCGGTGTCCCTGCTACATAAAACACACACACACACACACACACACACACACACACACACACACACACACACACACACACACACACACACCTCATGGAGGAAAAATGGAAATTTATTAAATAGATGCTGTTGTACCTTGATATAAAAAAAAACAGTTATACTGCTGTTATTATTATTATCATTATTATTATTATTATTATTATTATTATTATTATTATTATTATTATTATTATTACTATTATTAGAGAGATAAATGAAAAAATAAATAAATAAATAAATAAATAAATATATATATATATATATATATATATATATATATATATATATATATATATATATATATATATATATATATATATATATATATATATATATATATATATATATATATATAGAGAGAGAGAGAGAGAGAGAGAGAGAGAGAGAGAGAGAGAGAGAGAGAGAGAGAGAGAGCATCTATGCTCTATGCTCTATTGCTCTATGAACGTTTGATAAGGAAGGATGGAATATTGTCCAACTCCCCACCTCGTATTCATCTCATGGGGAAGCACTTTAGCCGTAGGCTTAATCCTAACTTTATGGTCAGGCTTATTCCTATGTTACCAGCGGGTGCCACTATGAGGCACACTTCCATAACTAAGTTTCAAGGAGGGTTTTCACGTCACTCGGGGAGTCACGGCATGACACCATCCCGGGCCCTACAGGAGTCATAGTTACTCCCTTGACATGAAATCATCTCAGAGACATCAAATGATTTTGCAAACACCTATAACTAAATGCATCAATTCGCGTCTAAAATTCAGCATTTACTGCCCATGTCTCACATCGGTATATGTAATATAAAGGGCTCACAAGCCACTTAAAGATCGGATTGCATAGTTACTGACAACACCGTAGAATCATATGGAGCATGTCCATGATGCCATAGTAGTAGGGAAAATGCCACCCTGATTCCCCATCCGTAAATGGCATGACATTTAAGGATGGGGGACCCTGGTGGCATTTTCCCGGGACCTCAGTGGCATGCTATTTCAGGATGGAGACCAAGGTAACAATTTAGCCATGGAGACATCAGCGGCATTTCGTTTCAGGATGGGGACCCTGGTGACAATTTAGCCATGTGGACCTCAGTGGCAAGCCATTTCTTGTTGGGGAACCCGGGCGGTAAATAAATGCCAGAGGGGAAGTGGATCTTTCACGGCGACGTCACCAGGGTCCATATTATGGGGGAGCAATGGTGATGGAGGCGCTGACGGGGAGAGGCTGGGGTGTGCGTCCTTATCCTTCGGCGACTATGAAATGACTAAAGTCAGGGGCGAAGCCAGAATGCATCAGGCGAGGTGGTTGCAGATGGTTTGCCACCAGGGTCCCTATCACACGCATGGCGGGTGACGGTGGTGGCGGTCGCTGACGACATGCCACCAGGGTTCCCATCAAGAAATAGCATGCCACCAGGGTCCCTGTCACTCACGCGGCTGGTAGCGGCGGTGGTGGGGAAAGGCGGGGGCATGCATCCTTATCCTTTGGTGACCATGAAATGACTAAATGAATCAATAACGGCGGGTGGGAAGTAATTAAATGGTAAGGGGACAGAGCCTGAACGCATCAGGCGAGGTGGTCGCTGATGGTATGCCACCACCTTGGAAAAGAATTCCAGAAATATTATGGAGACCTTCAGTTACCAGAGTCGGACGTGGGCATCCTTGCCAAGTCAGAATCGCATTTATTGAAAGTGAGGATTAAGGAAATGCAGTTTCAAGACACGCTTTCCATTATGAACGCCAGCTTTTGGCATCTCGATCAGAGTCACGTGCAGGCGGGCTATGACATGCGTTACGCCCGGGAAATGGTGAATTGTCTCCCCGAGGATGTAAGACGTGTAATTTGCGCTCAAAAACAGTTTCTTTGTTATGAGTACACCACTGACAGTGGCTGCTTAGATTGGCTCACGAAGCATTTTATGACACGCTCAAGGAGAAGGCTCTTTCACCTGGAGAATATGAACACGCTCAAAGCATGTAGAGTATGGCGTCCTGTCGCACTTTAGGTGATGACATAAGACTGTATTGTGAGATTGATGTGGGGTCATTAGCCGACACATACCTGCATGAGTTTTATGGAGTGGACGAGGCACATTACGTGTCACTGTCTTCTTATGCTTATGATGTTTTTTTTAAAGTCGATAGGCGTTCAACTTGATCCACCTTATGACCATAACATGTATCACCTCATCAAAACAAATGTACAAGAAGGCTTTGTAACTTGCGTCAGACCTCACCTGCAGTCAAACCACAAACCCGACGGCGGTCCCAGCACTTACGTATTCTATCTGGACTGTAATTCATTATATACAACCGTTATGTGTTTCCCCCTGTCTATGGGTAACATTAAAAAAACTTTTTCAGTCAGAGATGGATGATTTTTTTTTTAAGTAGGCGTCCAGAATGACATGACAGATGGCAACGTCGGTTACTGGCTGCATTTGGACACTTGTGACGGACGAGTCTACTCTGTGCCTCGCACATATGACTATTACAGAAGATAACATCTCGCCGTACAGTAAAAGACTGTTAGAAGGGTCGTAAGCTGGGTAAGAAAAATCGTAAACTTGTGGCCAGTCATAAGGACTGAAAGATCATCTGATCAGTCTGGAATTGCTGCAACTTTTACACTCACTTGGACTGGATATACAAAGTGTCCATGCTATATATAGCTTCAGACAGGCTCCATACGTGAAATCTTTCATAAAAAGGAACATTACTCAGCGTAAAAATGAGACGTGCGCCATAAAAAAAATCACATTTGCAAACTGATGTCAAACGCAGTTTATGGCAGATCCATGTTATCTGAAGTGAAGTATGGTCTCCTACAGAAATTAGTCACATAAAGGAAGTCTTTCCTGAAGTATGTAAGAAATCCATCCTTTAAAAGGATATACCAATAAGGGAAGGGCCGAGTCATATACAAATTCCATCAAAACACACCTCTGTAATAAAATCATAGAGAAATATCAACATGAATTTAAAAAAAAATATTATTTGTGTCATCTCATCGCATTCGCTGCAGCAGAATTCGGCATTTCAAGATAAGGTCGAAGTGCAAGAGAAAATTATTGATTCCGTGATGGATGACAATCCATATGCCGATTCGCAAGCGCACACGCTCTTGATATTAGATGATAATTTCCTCATGGCTGGCAATTCTGAAATGATAGCAGAGGCTTTTACCAAAGGGAGACATAAAAATTTGTCAGTTATAATGATAGCGCATAATGTCTTTCCCCAGAAAGTATTCTAGAACAATAACTTTAAATGCCTCGCATTACATTCTTATGAAAAAGAGATATTTTTCAAGTTGGATGTCTGGGCAGGCAACTTTATGGAAAGGAGTGTGCCAAACACTTTGTGGAAATTTATAAAAATGACGTGCTTAGATGAAATCACGGATATTTGTTGTGCGATTTATACCCCAGTTTAATCCCTGAAATTCAACTGCGCATGAATAATGTGAATGAGCCGTCCTGTGAGAAAGTCTATCTGGTATGAACGCCGTTTAGGACAAAATTTACCCGGATATAACGAATCCTGTAAGTTTAGATTTGCAAGCACTCTACAGAGAGGGAAAGAAAAGGGATAAGAATCTAACACTCCGCGATGTGAGGGCATTTCTGCAGAGCGTCCGCACTTATACGCTTCACAAGCCAACACTGAAACGTTTTAAAAGGCGAAAAATTCTCGCTCCTAAACCATCCGTCGTTTTAACTTACAGATTTTATTTTTGTTTATTTTTATTTTTTGGCAGTTTTTATGAAGCTGCACAGACACAATGGCAACGTTCGATACATCATGTTTTACCTGGACATTTTCAGCAGGTACTTGAAAATGGCAATGTTGACAAGTAAATGTAGTCGCTGTAGCCTGCAAGCGCTGAAAAGAATTTTAGAGTCGGTAAGGTAAGACGTGTCGCGTCTTTTTACCGATCAGGGATCTGAATTTTATAATCAAGCAGTGAAAAAATATCTAACTTTGAAAGGTATTACCCTGTATTCCAATTACTCGCGCGAAACAAAGGCGAGTTTGGCAGAAATGGTCATCCGAACCATAAAGGCGAAAATATATAAATATATCGTGCTGAACAATACACTGACGTATATTATCGTCTTGCCCACCCTAATAAACACGTAAAATCACACCCCACACAGCGGTTTAGGTGATAACCAAACACCGGCCCAGGTTCACCGTTTCCTCGACCTGCCACAAGTTAGGAGGCAATTTAAATGAATGTATTTAAATCAGCCAAAAGGAAAGACAGTCATTGTACGCCTGCAACGTGCTTCCCGAACGTAATTTAAATTCAAGAAGGGTTATACCGTCAACAATGCTGAGAAGCTTTTAAAGATAAGTCGTGTGGATTACTCACATAAAATCCCTATTTATTATATAAGGGATTTGGCGGGTGATGACGTGACCGGTGCAATCTACAAGGAAGAATTAATAAAGTCCTCTCTTCCGGCACATTACCAGGTCGAAATATTAAGACTGAAGATCTAGCGAGGTAAGAGAAAGTATTTCGTCCACTGGCGTGGATATCCAGATAAATTTGACAGCTGGATAGATGGATGAGGAAGAACCATTGATATTGCAGTACAAGGATTTGGTTTTCCTCCTCTCTCATGTCTTCCCTAAATTGTGGAAGCAGCTCTTGCAATGTATGAATAAGCGCGAAGTCAATTGCATCTCGGAAATATTTGCCACCTATTTGCCACGCCTGACGGACGACAATACCATCATTAACCGCCTGAAAAAAAACAAAAACAAGAGTGATATTCGCACTGTAGCCTTGAAGAAGACACCTGTGTACAAGAAAAAAGCCATTCTCATCTCCAAACGAGGTGGTAGCATATTGGCCGCGTTACTCCTGATAGCCATGTCAGCAATAACAAGTTTACTACAGAGATGAAAGAATATTGTTTAGTTCTTGTCTCAGTTGCCGAGAGGTCTAAGTTTAAACCGGCGGACGTCGCAACTCCGCACCGATTAATGTCAAAACCAGTCTAGACAAAAAAAAAAAAAACTCTTCCGCCGCCGGCCCTCTGCACCACCCCCGCCTCCACCACGGTTCCACCGTCACGCGCGCCTGTTAATCCGCCCTTGGATGATTTAATTCGAGTTGCTGTTCCACCTTCCTTTAGAGAATACAGTTTATCCCACTTGAAATTATTGGAGGGTAAACCTGAGATTGGATAATAAGGGTTATGGTGAAAAGATTCGTCCAATCACCCACATCCCCTAATAAATAATATGATCCACTCCCCTCCCCCATCCCTTCCCACCAACAAAGCAAAAAATAACACCTGCGTCAGTTTGAATGAATAATTCTACTACGCAAGAGGGGTTTAAAGGCCTGCGACGTCACATTCGCCCCTCACTCCCCGTACAGAGGGATCGATGTGTGGATCTACCCTCCAATTAGTCATCAAGATGAAGGTGGTCGAGGGTAAGCTGATCGAAGGCGTGTTGCGTGATCGTCGCTGTTATATTGCTTACGCGGTAAATGCGGTCTCCACCGAAACGTGCGGGATTGTGCATGACCTCAAAACGATTTATCCATACAAGAATACGCATGCGGCTAGAAAGAGATTCTACTTGCTTCATCAGGCCACAGTGGACACGAGAGATGAACCAGGACGTATCACTATGCAACCACCTCCCACAGGTGCACAGATGCGTAAATCTTCCCCACCTGGTGGGCTGCGTGACTCAGTATGGTTGAGGCGAGGCCGTCGAGGGTAACAAGAAGGCACGACAGGCAATTGGGACATCGAAGGATTTGCATTACGTGGAAAAACTCAAGATGGATACAAGCGTGAACTGACGTCAACACTTCCAGAATTGCCTGAAAAAGACTGCCCTGCTAGCCATGGCGAACAATGAAGTGAAGCAGATTATTATCCCGGAAGGAATGGGGTGCAGAGGTCGTTGCCAGGATGAGGTAATAATTACCATAGGCAGGTAGTAATTACCTTCCTGTAGTGGAAGGGTTGGCTATGCGACTTCAACCTTTTGGAGTTGAAACTATTCTGGTGAGGAAGCCTGAATAAACTATATCATGTAAAATTTTAAAATAAATTTGATTTGTACGACGAAATGAGTATAAATGTATTCCTTAACTAAGATGACCGTTATTATTTATTTTCATCATGGCGGGAGCGGAGCATTATCTGTATTTGACGAGTCTGGACAACACCGACCTCTACTTCCATAAATAGTCCCATCGCTTTGAAAACAGAATCACTCCCCCCATCCATCTTGATCAAAATAAGGAATATGAAGTAGGTTTGATAAACTGCTTTTATCCAAAACAGTTTTTGGGTCTAGTGGCGGGTGATTATGCTTGCAGGATTGAGATTTGGCCCATAGCCCACGTCGATGAAACACGCATGTATAAACTCCATACATACACACCTAGAATGAGTACTGAGGTGGGCGATACTGGGTATATAGTTGACGTCACTAATATCGAGTTGGTCGAGGATTAAAAAGCAATATGAAGACTGAGTATGACCAGTATTTTGAGGGTGATCAATTATTTTTAACTATAATGAAAAAAAACGCAAAGGGTGGAACGCGTCCTTCGGAATGCCCCGCAATGCAACAACAATGGCCATTTCTGCTACTTGATTGCGAAATTTGAATTCAGGATGGCTCAAGTCCTGGGCTTTGATTATCACGCCAAGTATAATTTATACAGTTCATACGCCAAAAACGACTCCATCTTCATTCTCCCCTTTCCCGCCTCAAATTGATGGGGAATAGATTTGCACTATTTTACGCAGACTGAGTGTCATCGACGATATATGGCGGTCAGCATGTCAACTTATTATAAGTCATCAGCATGGAATCCACTGTCGGTAAAAATTTTCATCAGACTGCGTATAAATCGCTCAGTAAAACTATTATCGATTTGATTGCAATTCAACTCGCGGATCAAGTTGGCCGGCCCATTCACATTGGGAGGGGTAAATGAATTACACACTTACTGCATATCAGACAGAAATAAATAGCCGGTCATTATGCTCGGCATCTTATTTGCAACGTGGCGGTCATCATGACGAGAGCGTTCACACCTCCCATTCGAGTGGAATATAACTTGCTTTTTACACAAAGCAGGTTTTTATTCCAACCCATTCAAGAAGAGGTGGCGGTCTATTTTCCGTATTGAGCGGTTTTGCTAAAAGAGCAATTCCCTGTCTCATTCACACCGTGGAATCCGAAGCGCTCCTAATTGGAAAAGTTTAATCATCAGATGTTTTAGAGGGGAAACGCGAATCATTAAGATATAGAGGCGTCGCCGCCGTGAAGGGCGTGGATGAAAGGATAGTTCGAGGTTGTCGAAAAAAAAAAAAAAAAAAAAAGAGGAATGTTGGAGTCAGAAAAAAAAAAAAAGAGAAAACAGACAACCATGCACCTGAAAAGAAAGACTTGCTACAAACCAGATATCTTGAATATTTAATTTAGTCGCAAAGATGACTCATTATGGACTGGATGTACAGGGAGGAGTGACCATGCCCTTGAGCAATTATCTGATGGCTGTGAGTGACAATTTTTCGCGGGTGAATCGCCTGCATACCATCGAATTGTCAGTCGCTGCGAGCCAATTTTTTTTTTTTTTTATGTAGGAAGGACACTGGCCAAGGGCAACAAAAATCCAATAAAAAAAAATGCCCACTGAAATGCTAGTCCCATAAAAGCAATAGGACGTCTGTTTGAGGGATTAGAACGTTCACCCTTTTTAGGAACAGGTTGAATGTAGGCAAACTTCCAGCAAGAAAGAAAGGTAGATGTTCACAGACAGAGGTGAAAGATTTTGACTAGACAAGGTGCAAGCACGGAGGCACAGTTTTGGAGAACAATAGGAGGGACCCCATTAGGTCCATAAGCCTTCCGAGGATTTAGGCCAGCGAGAGCATGGAAAACATCCTTGCAAAGAATTTTAATAGGTGGCATGAAGTAGTCAGAGGGTGGAGGAGAGGAAGAAACAAGCCCAGAATTGTACAAAGTAGAGTTTTTAGCAAAAGGTTTGAGCGAAGAGTTCAGCTTTAGAAATAGATGTGATAGCAGTGGTGCCATCTGGTTGAAATAGAGGAGGGAAAGAAGAAGAAGCAAAGTGGAGAACAGTCTTGGCATGGTTCCGGGCAGAAATATAAAGTGCATGAGATTCTGGTGATGGAAGGCTTAAGTACCCTTTGTGGGCCACCTCTCTTTCATGTATAGAACGAGAACAAGCTGTGTTAAACCAACGTTTAGAAGGTTTAAGACGAGAAAAAGAGTGAGGAATGTACGCCTCCATGCCAGACACTATCACCTTTCTTATGCGCTCAGCACACAAAGACGGGTCTCTGACACGGAAGCAGTAGTCATTCCAAGGAAAATCAGCAAAATACCTCCTCAGGTCCCCCAACTAGCAGAGGCAAAACGCCAGAGGCACCTTCGCTTAGTGGGATCCTGAGGAGGGATTGGAGCGATAGGACAAGGTACATATAAGAGATTGTGATCAGAGGAGCCCAATGGAGAAGAAAGGGTGACAGCATAAGCAGAAGGATTAGAGGTCAGGAGAAGGTCAAGAATGTTGGGCGTATCTCCAAGATGGTCATGAATACGAGTAGGATGTTGCACCAATTGCTCTATGTCATGGAGGATAGTAAAGTTGTAGGCTAGTTCACCAAGATGGTCAGTGAAGGAAGAGGAAAGCCAAAGCTGGTGGTGAACATTGAAGTCTCCAAGAATGGAGATCTCTGCAAAAGGGAAGATGGTCAGAATGTGCTCCACTTTGGAAGTTAAGTAGTCAAAGAATTTCTTATAGTCAGAGGAGTTAGGTGAGAGGCATACAGCACAGATAAATTTAGTTTGAGAGTGACTATTTAGTCGTAGCCAGATGGTGGAAAACTCGGAAGATTCAAGAGCGTGGTCACGAGAGCAGGTTAAGTCATTGCGCACATAAATGCGGCATCCAGCTTTTGGACCGAAAATGAGGATAGAGAAAGTAGGATGGAACAGAAAAGGGGTTACTGTCAGTTGTCTCAGACACCTGAGTTTCAGTGAGGAAAAGATGAGGTTTAGAAGAAGAGAGGTGGTGTTCTACAGATTGAAAATTAGATCTTAGACCGCGAATGTTGCAGAAGTTAATGAAGAAAAAGTTGATGGGGGTGTCAAGACACTTAGGGTTGTTGACAAAAAGCCAGTCCGACCTGGGGACATTTATGGTCTCCTCCCCAGATGGGGACTCCGAGGCTGGTGTAGGAGTCGCCATGATGATTTTAAAATTCTCGAGTGAAGGGTGTGAAGTAAGTGCATGTAGTTTTGTGTGGAAGAAGAGAGTTATCTTTAGAGGGTAGGCTGTGACTGCCCCCTTGTGTTATGAGACACAAAGACAGTGAGTTCACAGCTGGGCTTAATGATAAGTTCACAGCACCTCCTGAACAGTGCTTTAGACCTCACTGGGAGTAATTATCATTTCGTCAGGTGTCTTCTGCCTCCTCCTCCCGTTAATCTTGTCGCTAATACTAATAATCATGCAGGGATTAACGACCGTTACATTGAATTTAGACTGCCTAGTATTCCAGGACAATTTTTAGATCTATCAACGCTATCTCTAGAATTTCGAGTGAGCGTGGCGAAAGTGGATGGCTCGCCTCTAGACGATGACGATCATTTCGTCTTTAGTAATGACTTGAATAATACAATGTTAAAGTCTTGCGCTTGCTATTTTAACGAATAGCTTGTGGAGTCGTCGTCTTTGTTCAACTATCACGCCTTCATTAAAATGATTACAACAATCCCTCAGGATAAAATTGATTCTATCGGTCACGTCGCCTTCTACCACTGCGATCATGATGGATCAAAAGGCATAATCAATAAATTTGATGAAGACTATTTCACGGGTGAGAATAAAGATGAGAAACAAATAATGTCAACGACCTCACCCACACCAGAGACGGTCGGCGAAAGTGAAGGTAACATCCCTGGTGGTAAGCCATTTCTTAATGGGGAACCTGGTGGCAAGCCATCAGCGATCACCTCGCCTTATGTGTTCAGGGTCCGCCCCCTTATCATTCAATTACTTCCCACCCAAAGTTATTGATTCCTTTAGTCATTTCATACTCGCCGAAGGATAAGGATGCACGCCCCTGCCTCTCCCCGCCACCGCCGCCATCCGCCAAACGTGTGACAGGGACCCTGGTGGCAAGCCATTTCTTGATAAGGACCCTGGTGGCATGCTGTCAGCGACCACCTCGCCTGATGCGTTCAAGCTCCGTCCACTTACCATTTAATTACTTCCCGCCCACCATTATTGATTCATTTAGTCATTTCTTAGTCACCGAAGAATAAGGACGCACACCCCTGCGTCTTCCCGTCACCGCCATTGTCACCGTCGCTCCCTCATAACATGGACCCTGGTGACGTCGCCGTGAAAGATCCACCTCCCCTATGGCGTTAATTTACCGTCAGGGTTCCCTATCAAGATATGGCATGCCACTGAGGTTCCCATGACTAAATTGCCATCCTTATAAGGCATGCCACTGAGGTCCCCAGGAAAATGCCACCAAGGTCCCCCATCCTTAAATGGCATGCCATTTAAGGATAGGGGACCCTGGTGGCATTTTCCCTGCTACTTGCCATTAGGCAAACTGATGTCTTCTAAGAAGTTATTACGTGGTCCACTTTTATGATGGAATATGCTGCCAAATTATATCAAGTTTTACAAGATTTCAATGTCTTCACCACAGGCATGGACCCATCATATCCCTTAGTTTTGTACCAGGTGACCTTCCATCTCAAAGAATTCGCCTTCCAGTGCTGTATTTTAAGATCCACCACTTCAGCTATTCCACAAGGATTACTACATAATGAGAAAAAGTCAGTAATCTCGGTATTGTCGATAGATACTTTATAATGACTAATCGTTGACACTTTTTTTTTTTTTTATGTAGGAAGGATACTGGCCAAGGGCAACAAAAATCTAATAAAAAAATGCCCACTGAAATGCCAGTCCCTTAAAAGGGTCAAAGCAGTGGTCAAAAATTGGTGGATAAGTGTCTTGAAACCTCCCTCTTGAAAGAATTCAAGTCATAGGAAGGTGGAAATACAGAAGCAGGCAAGGAGTTCCAGAGTTTACCAGAGAAAGGGATGAATGATTGAGAATACTGGTTAACTCTTGCGTTAGAGAGGTGGACAGAATAGGGGTGAGAGAAAGAAGAAAGTCTTGTACAGCGAGGCCGCAGAAGGAGGGGAGGCATGCAGTTAGCAAGATCAGAAGAGCAGTTGGCATGAAAATAGCGGTAGAAGACAGCTAGATATGCAACATTGCGGCGGTGAGAGAGGGGCTGAAGACAGTCAGTTAGAGGACAGGAGTTGATGAGACGAAAAGCTTTTGATTCCACCCTGTCTAGAAGAGCAGTATGAGTGGAACCCCCCCAGACATGTGAAGCATACTCCATACATGGACGGATAAGGCCCTTGTACAGAGTTAGCAGCTGGGGGGGTGAGAGAAACTGGCGGAGACGTCTCAGAACACCTAACTTCATAGAAGCTGTTTTAGCTAGAGATGAGATGTGAAGTTTCCAGTTCAGATTATAAGTAAAGGACAGACCGAGGATGTTCAGTGTAGAAGAGGGGGACAGTTGAGTGTCATTGAAGAAGAGGGGATAGTTGTCTGGAAGATTGTGTCGAGTTGATAGATGGAGGAATTGAGTTTTTGAGGCATTGAACAATACCAAGTTTGCTCTGCCCCAATCAGAAATTTTAGAAAGATCAGAAGTCAGGCGTTCTGTGGCTTCCCTGCGTGATATGTTTACCTCCTGAAGGGTTGGACGTCTATGAAAAGACGTGGAAAAGTGCAGGGTGGTATCATCAGCATAGGAGTGGATAGGACAAGAAGTTTGGTTTAGAAGATCATTAATGAATAATAAGAAGAGAGTGGGTGACAGGACAGAACCCTGAGGAACACCACTGTTAATAGATTTAGGAGAAGAACAGTGACCGTCTACCACAGCAGCAATAGAACGGTCAGAAAGGAAACTTGAGATGAAGTTACAGAGAGAAGGATAGAAACCGTAGGAGGGTAGTTTGGAAATCAAAGCTTTGTGCCAGACTCTATCAAAGGCTTTTGATATGTCCAAGGCAACAGCAAAAGTTTCACCAAAGTCTCTAAAAGAGGATGACCAAGACTCAGTAAGGAAAGCCAGAAGATCACCAGTAGAGCGGCCTTGACGGAACCCATACTGGCGATCAGATAGAAGGTTGTGAAGTGATAGATGTTTAAGAATCTTCCTGTTGAGGATAGATTCAAAAACTTTAGATAAGCAGGAAATTAAAGCAATAGGACGGTAGTTTGAGGGATTAGAGCGGTCACCCTTTTTAGGAACAGGTTGAATGTAGGCAAACTTCCAGCAAGAAGGAAAGGTAGATGTTGACAGACAGAGCTGAAAGAGTTTGACTAGGCAAGGTGCAAGCACGGAGGCACAGTTTCGGAGAACAATAGGAGGGACCCCATCAGGTCCATAAGCCTTCCGAGGGTTTAGGCCAGCGAGGGCATGGAAAACATCATTACAAAGAATTTTAATACGTGGCATGAAGTAGTCAGAGTGTGGAGGAGAGGGAGGAACAAGCCCAGAATCGTCCAAGGTAGAGTTTTTAGCAAAGGTTTGAGCGAAGAGTTCAGCTTTAGAAACAGATGTGATAGCAGTGGTGCCATCTGGTTGAAGTAGAGGAGGGAAAGAAGAAGAAGCAAAGTTATTGGAGATATTTTTGGCTAGATGCCAGAAGTCACAACACCATTTCCAAACAAGAGTTTAAAAGTGATGGAGCAAAAACACACCCTTGCCTCCACCCCATATATATGGTAGGACTAACCTCTCAGGACTTGACAGTACTTTCAATCCAGAAGTAACTTCATTGAATAAGGGAATAATCCTTACAGAAACTATACGAATTCGCAGAACACCCTATCGTGCCTCACGATTCACTGAATCAGAAGCTTTCTTGAGATCGGCATCCTCTTGCTGAACTCAGGTTAGCGTTCTACGTACTCAAACTATGCGTAAAATAATGATTAGATCATAATATATCCCCATCAGGGTTTCTGAATTTCTGCTTCATGCTGGCAAGTAGTCCCATACTGGTGTAGATGGTTGGGGGTTGAGCTTGCACCCATTCCACATAAAATATTATTCATTGCTGCCAAAGATCCAGGAATTATAAACTAATTATGTCCCCCCAACCCCTCGCTGGGCTGTTGTTTTGATTTCAATGCAGTTTTGTTGGGCGTGCCCAAGCAGCCAGATCCCTTTAGGTGTCTAAATATCAGTTTTGTTAGGCAACCCGTGTAATGAAGGCAGGGAAATCCAACGTCATTTGATATCCAAATAAGGTAGGACGATCGTCCAGTCTTGTTTACTTGCTCGCCTATCATTGACAAGATTTCCAGTCATCTTGCCTCCAAAAATCAGTAACACTGGTTGCAGCGTGAAGCTGTGAAGTCCTTTATGTGAAGTAGTGAAGTCCTACATTTGATAATACACAACCAGCACATAATGAACGTGTTTGGCTTTTGTTCTTTGTTTGCGGTATGTATACTGTTCATTTAATTTATTCATGGTTTTCAGTATCCATTTTTTTTCCAAAAAATTCTTATCATTTATCATTAATCACCCTGGTGACCTCACTAAGCTTTTTTTTTTTTTTCAAGGTATAATAAAACAAATGTTAACATCAGATAATTATCTCCTCTTGGTGTGAATGTTGTTTTTTTTTCTTCTTTTTCTTCTTCTTTTTGCTTTATGATCTTAAATTCGTCCGATTTTTCTTTAAGAAAATTTCTTCTCTTTATTATGAATTACATTTGTACTGTTCATTTGAATTTTTGAATATCTGAATATGTTGCGATCAGATGGTTACTATAGTTCATTTCATCAAATATTGGGTCTTCCTTCACTAGGTTCAAATTTACTATGAGAGTGGAACGGATTTTTTTCTTTCCCTTGAAACTCGAACTGTTTCATGCCTTTTCTGTTCCCTACTATCAGGCTACAGTCAATATTCCTACAAAAAAAATTTCATAACACACATACTTGATTATACCTGTCTACTCTATGGAATAGTGGGTTGCAAACTTCCTTTGTAGTATTCGGTAGCTTACACTAATCTCAATATTGTTGTTTGTGTTTCTTTATTAATATCAACCAATATCAGCTTTAGGTTGTTATATATGTTTATGTTATTACATAGTGTTCCTAATATAAAGCGTCACACCATGTTTGTTTCCTTTTTTTACTTGTAAATGAATGTGTAGCTTTTTTTCTGAACTTATGGATGAATTACTTTCCCTGACATATCTAACCGCCTTTCTGATCATGCAATAATGACAAAGTTTCCTAGACAAGCTATTTATGAAAGGAAGTAAATTCAAAATCATATATTTGCATAGCTCATGAATTAAACACTTATTTATTATTCCTCGCCTTTGCTTTCCTTGTTCCTTTTCATACATTTAATAATTTTTTTCTACCTTTTCCAGTTTCTCTCTCCTGACTAATGAGAAATAAACTGAAAAATTTTAACCTTCTGTTCAAGATGTCTTTGCCCTATAAACGGTTCCACTTGTGAAGAAAGAATGTCTCTCCATTACACTCATACTGAGTCGCAAGTCTGTGATGCATTGAATTAGTCTTGGACAACCACTCAGTTCCATCACTTCTCGGCAAGACGTCGCACAACTTCTCACTCCGGACCTTAACAAGATCCTTATTTCCTGCACTTAAAAAAAAAAAAAAGAGGGTTTGGTCATGTCGGTATCCGAACACGTGTCCAGCCTATCTGCAGCCTTCCCTATCCCTGCTCCTGACAAGACCACCCTCGTCCTACGCACTATCTAAGATCCTAACTTGGCTACCTCCAACTCCACGCTCTCTAATTGACAGTCTGCGCAGCTATGCCCTTTCCTTTCTGCCCTTGTCTTCTCCCATCATGTCCACCTTCCCTCCATCACTCCTCATATGGAAAATCCTCATATGGAAAATTTCCTGCCCATACACACCCCAAGTGTGTGTGTGTGTGTGTGTGTGTGTGTGTGTGTGTGTGTGTCCAGATACGTAACCATCATATGAAGTTCAATGTTTCTCAATATTGCATTGTTCTTTCAAACATAATATGATTCATATGTTACAGGTTATCATTCTGACTATCAGTATCATCTCATATCTCTGACAGGTTGTGGCCTCAACCCATATCTCTCAGTATTACATTTTCATAATACTTGCATTGTCACAGGTACTACATTCGTCCTTACGTCCTACATTCTACTTTCTACCAACCATTAATGAATGCAGCAAAGTGCACCAGAGAGAGAGAGAGAGAGAGAGAGAGAGAGAGAGAGAGAGAGAGAGAGAGAGAGAGAGAGAGAGAGAGAGAGAGAGAGAGAGAGAGAGAGAGAGAGAGAGAGAGAGAGAGAGAGAGAGAGAGAGAGAGACAGAGAGAGAGAGAGAGAGAGAGAGAGAGAGAGAGAGAGAGAGAGAGAGAGAGAGAGAGAGAGAGAGAGAGAGAGAGAGAGAGAGAGAGAGAGAGTTAGGAAATCTGTCATTACCATATATTGTATCTACCCTGTTCATGCCTTACCTTCTTCTACTTACGTAAAATTTAGTTTGAGCGTTAATGTTTCCAAGATTCTAGCATCAACTGAATCACTGAGGATCACAGAAGCTCCTGGTTCATCTTTTTCTTTTACATAATCAATGTAAGGGAAGTAGGACACGGTGACAATTCTAAATTCATGTCCATGAAAGTTTAAAAATTGATCTAGATGAAAAAGAAAAATAGAAAATAGTAAATATTCATACATCACAATTTACAACAATATGCAAAAGGTTAAACACATATGTCAATTACTATTCGGCACCTCGGACAGCAGCAAGATATTCTTCGTGGTATTCCCTTTTAGCTTTAGTGTGTATCTTGCCAAGAAATCGCACACCCACCTCTCCACCTTCACAGTAAAGGCAGCGGTGGTATACAAGCATTTCTTTACTCTCTACTGAAAATATAACAAGCAAACTAAAATATGTAAAATACATTGTAAGAGGATATCGCAAGATATTGCATGGAATTTGAAGGAATGGTGAAGAAATAGAATTAATAGTAAGTATGCACAAGTCGTCAGATAAAATCATTTGAAAAATGAGACTACAGTCATTATTATACAGGATGATAGAATAACAGGTTGGCTAAGAAGAACATTTATGAACGCTGGGAAGAAAAAAAAAATACCGAAGGACTTTTTATAATCCAAAAGAAAATAAATATAAACGAAGGCAGATTATCGCTACTGAGAGCACTATCGAGTAGAGTTCGATTGTTATCTACTTTAAATATTATTAATTAACCTCTCCTAACCCCACACTTGCGCCCCACCTTCATATCCACTCCACCTAGATCTCACCTAATCCATCTCAGCTTGACTTCCCTCCACAGCCATACCCTCAGGCTTCAGATTATCTCTTCTTTCATTAACTCACCATAACCGCCAAATCTCGACGGTCTGTTTTATTACAACAATGTGGCAGATAGGAGTGGCAGACTTCGTGAGGATGACACTTAAGAAAAATTAATTGAGCGCCATGATTACAGACGACACTTGAATGGGACTCCGGTAAAGATAAATGGTTTGATAAATGTTTCGTGCTATAGAAAACGTGAAACTATACTTTATTCTTGTGAAATATGAATTTACAAAATGTGATAATAAACATATAGACATACTGACCTGTGTGCGAGCTTGATTTTGTAGCGTTAGATTTGAGGCGCAATAGAGGATGCGTCTTTTTTTTTGTATAATCTTCACAGAGAGCAATATAGAAACCATGAATGGTATTGCGGAAGACTGGTTGCAGGAGAATGGCCTCCATCCCTCTCCTCTTGCACAAAACTACTACACATGTCTCAGGCATCTTCCACAATCCCGCATGATCCACTAGCCTGCACAAAATACCATGTTTTGTGATTACATCACTTATGACGAATATCCTGTAAAAAAATAATAATAATTAATAAATAAATAAAATAATTAGTAATGAAAAAAAAAAATAAAAAATACCTCAAGACTGCATCGTTGATTACACCGATGTGAAGAACAAGTGCTCTGCAGATGGTGTTTCCTTCGCCCCACATTGCTCGAGGGATGGTCGTATGGAGTGGTGAAGTAATTCTAATGACTACTGCAGGTTCTTTTACATGTCTGAAATATGAACAAATTAGGCAGTTCTCTCTCTCTCTCTCTCTCTCTCTCTCTCTCTCTCTCTCTCTCTCTCTCTCTCTCTCTCTCTCTCTCTCTCTCTCTCTCTCTCTCTCTCTCTCTCCCCCTAGCGGCAGTTGTGGTTAATCTGTGATATTGATTGAGTGCTGCAGTTTTAAGTATTGATGTGAATAGTTTTATTATTATTATTATTATTATTATTATTATTATTATTATTATTATTATTATTATTATTATTATTATTATTATTACTGTAATTATTATTACTATTATTACTATTATTATTATTATTATTATTATTATTATTATTATTATTATTATTATATACACTGTAGAAGCATAAGTACACTATGATTATAATTGTTTTAGAAAACATCTTGGCAAGTCATCTTCATTAATATATAATGTGCTCTTTGAAGGAGTCTATAGCTGTTTATTGGGTTGATCGACCATTTACGTTGTCTCTTTTATTTTTAATACTCTGTTCATTGTATACACAGAGGTCACTCTCTTCTTTCCGTCCTCCATCTCAAAGAAAGAACGATAAACTGACGAAGTATTATGTGCACTGCTGCAGACGAACCGCACGTGAAAAAAAAAAAAAAAAAAACGCTCGTGCGAAGACGTTTATTAGAAACCCATCCGCGCGGCCATACAACCGTGCGAGAAAAAAAAAAATCTGCTCGTGTGAAGCCGGCCTTAGGATATGACAGGAAATATTTTACAAAGTGTTTGCCGTTATCCCTGGATTTGAACATTACTATATGTGCTAGCACAAGGAGAACAGAGATCGCCTATCATAGCAGTAAGGTGAGAAAGGAAACAATATTAATTTAATGAGAAAAGGATAGATGTAGGAGGGTAGTTTAAAATCAAAGCTTTGAGCAAGACTCTATCTATTAAAAGCTTTTGATAGGTATAAGTCAACAGCTAAAGTTTCAGCAAAATTCTCAAAAGAGGATGACCAAGAATCAGTAAAGAAAGCCAGATCACCAGTAAAGCGGTCTCGGCGGAACCCATAGTGGCGATCAGATATAAGGTTGTGAAGTGATAGATGTTTAAAAACCTTCCTGTTGAGGATATATAAATAAATAAATACATAAATAAATAAATAAATAAATAAATAAATAAATAAATAAAAAGACAGGAAATAAAAACAATAGGATGATAGTTTGAGTGACTAGAACGGTCACCCTTTTTAGGAACACACTAAATGTAAGCAAACTTACAGCAAGAAGGGAAGGAAAAAGTTGATAGTTGGAAGTGTATAACTAGGCAAGGTGCAAGCACAAAGGCACAATAGGAGGAACCCCATCAGGTTTCTCAGGGTAAAGTGAGGAATGTACGCCTCCATGCCAGGCACCAATACCTCTCTTAGGCGCTTAACACACGCTCTCTGACACTCACGCTCTGACACAGAAATAGTTTCGGTGAAAAAAACTGGGAGGAGTCCCCCATTAGGTCTATAAACCTTCCGATGGCTAAGGCAAGATGAGGGCATTGAAAACATCACTATGAAGGATCTTAAATGGTAGGTAGCATAAAGTAGACAAAGGGTGGATAACAGAGAGGAAGAAGCCCTGAATCATTCAAAGTAGAATTTGTTAACATAGGTTTAAGCATAAAATTCAGCTTCAGAAATAAATGAGAAGGCGGTGATACTATCAAGCTGAAGTAAAGGAGAGAAAAATGAAGGAGGAAAGTTATTAGAGATATTTTTGGCTAGGTGCAAGAAATCACGAGATCAGTTGGATCTCGAAAGATTTTCACAACTTTTATAAATGAATGAGTTTTTCTGCAGTTGAAACACAGACGTGGCATGATTCCGAGCAAAAATATAAAATGCATGAGATTCAGTGGCCGTATCTACGAAAAATACTTAGTATTTCGAAGTATCGTTCAGGAGCACATAGCTGAGTAGGATATTTAATTACTACTTTCAGAAACACTGAGCACTCGCTCAGCAAAGTATGGTTGGAAGAACTTGAGTCCTAGATACCGGTATGAAAAGAAGCGTAGAGCAAAACATATAGCTATTAATTCAAATACCGCTGAAATCACATTAATAGTTAAATGAAACATATTAAAAATGTAAATAGAAGGAAATACGAATTTTAGATATATGAAACAGACCGAAATGTGCACTTTGAAGCGACATAATATATATATATATATATATATATATATATATATATATATATATATATATATATATATATATATATATATATATATATATATATATATATATATATATATATATATATATATATATATATATATATATATGTATATATATATATGTATGTATATATATATATATATATATATATATATATATATATATATATATATATATATATATATATATATATATATATATATATATATATATACGAGGTGTGTCATTAAAGTTCCAGGACTGGTGCCACACAAGTTTTATTTCACATCCAGGCTACAAACTATAGGTTATCTCCTTCGAAGTAATCCCCCTGGCACCGCATGCACTTGTCCATCCTTCTCTGCCAGGCTTGCATGCACTGCTGGAAGGATTCTTGCGGGATGCTCCTCAGCTCCGTCGTCACGGCCTTTTTGATGTCGTCCGCATCATCAAAACGGGTCCCCTTCATGACCTCCTTGAGCTTGGGGAAGAGGAAGAAGTCGCACGGAGCGAGGTCAGGTGAGTAGGGCGGTTGCTCCAGCACGGCGATGTTCTTCTTGGCCAAGAACTCTCTGATGCTCAGGGCATTGTGAGCAGGCGCATTGTCGTGGTGAAGCAGCCACGAGTTGCCCTGCCACAACTCCCGCCTCTTCTCGCGCACTGCACGAAGCAGACGCCGCAGTACTTCTTTGTACACATGTTGGTTGACTGTCTGGCCCTGTGGCAAGAACTCGCAGTGGACGATGCCCCTCACATCGAAGAAAGCGATCAACATGACCTTGAAGCTGGACCTGGACTGCCTTGCTTTCTTCGGCCGTGGCGACGCCGGACTCTTCCATTGAAGGCTCTGGCGTTTGGTCTCCGGGTCGTACTCAAATACCCAGGACTCATCGCCGGTGATGACTCTCCTGAGCAAGTCTGGTTCAGTTTCCAGACGCTCGAGGATGTCCTGACACACCTGCATGCGTCGTCCCTTCTGGTCATCGTTCAGGAGTCTCGGCACCATCTTCGCACAGACTTTCCGCATGCCCAGATCTTCAGTGATAATCTTCCACACGCTGTTGTGGTTCATGCCAAGCTCATCTGCGATCTTTCGAACAGTCAACCGACGATCGTCACGCACCATCTGCTTGACACGCTCAACATTGGCCTCATTCCTGCTCGTTGAGGGTCTTCCACTCCTGGGGTCATCTTCCACGTCCTCCCGGCCCTCTTTGAACCTCTTGCACCACTCAAAAACACGTGAGCGTGACATTGTCTCATCCCCGTACACTTTTTGCAGCATACCCAGTGCTTCTGACGGCGTTTTCCCCAACTGCACCAAAAACTTCAAGTTTGTTCGCTGTTCAGCGCTCATTGTTAAACGACCTGCAACAGAGGACATGATTTTAAAAGCACGTAAGAAAAAGATTAGTGACTGTAGAGGGTTGGGAGCGCAGTTGTATACTCCAGAAGGATTACTTTGAAGGGGAAATATGGTGGTTTGTGGCTTGGGTTTGAAATTCATCTTTTAGGACACCAGTCCTGGAACTTTAATGACACACCTCGTATATATATATATATATATATATATATATATATATATATATATATATATATATATATATATATATATATATATATATATATATATATATATATATATATATATATATATATATATATATATATATATATATATATATATATATATATATATATATATATATATATATATATATATATATATATATATATATATATATATATATATATATATATATATATATATATATATATATATATATATATATATATATATATATATATATATATATATATATATATATATATATATATATATATATATATATATATATATATATATATATATATATATATATATACATATATATAGACAAATATATATATATGTCTTGTATATATATACATATATACAAGACAAATTTCATGTATGTTAAGTGACCAATAAATAAATATTATTATTATTATTATTATTATTATTATTATTATTATAGAATGAGGGGAGTTAGATGAGTTGTATACAACGTAGAAAAAAACTTAGTTTGAAATTGACTTTGTAGTAATAGTCAGATAGTGAGAGAGAGAGAGCACGAGAACATGTAAAATCGTTGCTCACATGGTACCCACGTGGAATACCCAGCTTGTGATTGAAAATGATGATGGAGGAGGGAACAGAGAAGTTGCTGCTGTGAGTTGCCCCAGAAACCTGTGTTTCGGTGAGAAAAATATGAAGTTCAGTAGAAGAGAGGTGGTGTTCTACAAATTGAATATTAGATCTGAGGCCCCGAATGATACCGAAGTTAATGAAGAAGTCGGACGAGTAATCCGATATTTTTTTTTTTTTATGTAGAAGAGACACTGGCAACAAAAATCCAATAAAAAGAGAGCCAACTGAGATGACAGTCCCAGAAAAGGGTCCAAGGCGATAGATAAAAACTAAAGGATAAGCGTCTTGAAACCAACCTCTTGAAAGAATTCAAGTCATAGGAAATAAAGAAGCAGGCAGGGAATTCCAGAGTTTACCAGAGAAAGGGATAAATGATTGAGAATACTGGTTAACTCTTGCATTAGAGAGGTAGACAGAATAGGGATGAGAGAAAGAAGAGTCTTGTGCAGCGAGGCCGTGGGAGGAGAGGCATGATAGTTAGCAAGATCAGAAAAACAGTTAGCATGAAAATAGCGGTAGAAGACAGTTAGATATGCAACACTGAGGCGATGAGAGAGAGGTTGAAGACAGTCAGTTGGAGGAGAGGAGTTGAGGAGACGAAAAGCTATTGATCTAGAAGATCAGTATGAGTGGAACCTCCCCAGACAAGTGAAGCATACCCCATACATGGACGGATAAGGCTCTTGTACAAAGTTAGCAGCAGGGATGGGGTGAGAAAAACTGGCGGAGACGTCTCAGAACGTTTAACTTCATAGAAGCTAGAGATGAGATGTGAAGTTTCCAGTTAGCAGTTAGCATGAAAATAGCGGTAGAAGACAGTTAGAGATGCAACACTGAGGCGATGAGAGGGAGGTTGAAGACAGTCAGTTAGAGGAGAGGAGTTGATGAGACGAAAAGCTATTGATTCCTCCCTGTCTAGAAGATCAGTATGAGTGGAACCTCTCCAGACATGTGAAGCATACTCCATACATGGACGGATAAGGCTCTTGTACAAAGTTAGCAGCAGGGAGGGGGTGAGAAAAACTGGCGGAGACGTCTCAGAACGTTTAACTTCATAGAAGCTAGAGATGAGATGTGAAGCTTCCAGTTCAAATTATAAGTAAATGACAAACCGAGGATGTTCAGTGTTGAAAAGGGGGACAGCTGAGTGTCACTGAAGAAGAGGGGACAGTTGTCTGGAGTTGATAGATGGAGGAATTGAGTTTTTGAGGCATTGAACAATACCATGTTTGTTCTGCCCCAATCAGAAGTTTTAGAAAGATCAGAAGCCAGGTGCTATGTAGCTTCTCTGCGTGAAATGTTTACTTCCTGAATGGTTGGATGTCTATGAAAAGATATGGAAAAGTGTAGCGTGGTATCATCAGCGTAGGAGTGGATAGGACAAGAAGTTTCATTTAGAAGGTCATTGATGAATAATAAGAAAAAAGTGGGTGACAGGACAGAACCCTGAGGAACACAACTGTTAACAGATTTGGGAGAACATTGGCATGGAAACATTTGTGGTCTCCTCTTCAGACTGGAATTCTGAGACTGGTGTAGGAGTTGCCATGTAATTTAGAATTTTGAGTGAAGGGTTTGCATGTAATTAAGTGCATAGGAGGAGGCAGTAGACACCTGCCGAAACGATAATTACTGCCGGTGAGGTCTAAAGCACTGTTCAGGGGGTGATGTGAACTTATCATTAAACCCAGCTGTGATCTCACTGAACGTTTCCCTTTGTGTCTCACAACACAAGGGGGCAGTCACAGCCTGCCCTCTAAAGATAACTCTCTTCCTCCTCACAAAACTACAAGCACCTAATAACATACACACCCTTCACCCAAAAATTTTAAAATCATCATGGCGACTCCTACACCAGCCTCAGACTCCCCATCTGGGAAGAGGGACCATAAATGTCCCCAGGTCGGACTACCTTTCTGTCGACGACCCTAAGTGTCTTGATACCCCCCTCAACTTTTTCTTCATTAACTTCTGCAACATTCGCGGTCTAAGATCTAATTTTCAATCTGTAGAACACCACCTCTCCTCTTCTAAACCTCATCTTCTTTTCCTCACTGAAACTCAGGTGTCTGAGGCAACTGACAGTAGCCCCTTTTCTGTTCCCTCCTACTTTCTCTATCCTCATTTTGGATCCAAAGCTGGATGCTGCGTTTATGTGCGCAATGACTTAACCTGCTCTCGTGCCCACGCTCTTGAATCTTCCGAGTTTTCCACCATCTGGCTACGACTACAGAGTCACTCTCATACTAAATTTATCTGTGCTGTATACCTCTCTCCTAACTCCTCTGACTATATGAAATTCTTTGACTACTTAACTTCCAAAGTGGAGCACATTCTGACCCTCTTCCCTTTTGCAGAGATCTCCATTCTTGGAGACTTCAATGTTCACCACCAGCTTTGGCATTCCTCTCCCTTCACTGACCATCCTGGTGAACTAGCCTACAACTTTGCTATCCTCCATGACCTAGAGCAATTGGTGCAACACCCTACTCGTATTCCTGACCGTCTTGGAGATACACCCAACATTCTTGACCTTTTCCTGACCTCTAATCCTTCTGCTTATGCTGTCACCCTTTCTTCTCCGTTGGGCTCCTCCGATCACAATCTTATATCTTTATCTTGTCCTATCACTCCAATCCCTCCTCAGGATCCCCCTAAGCGAAGGTGCCTCTTGCGTTTTGCCTCTGCTAGTTGGGGGGACCTGAGGAGGTATTTTGCTGATTTTTCTTGGAATGAGTACTGCTTCCGTGTCAGAGACCCGTCTTTGTGTGCTGAGCGCATAACAGAGGTGATAGTGTCTGGCATGGAGGTGTACATTCCTCACTCTTTTTCTCGTCCTAAACCTTATAAACCTTGGTTTAACACAGCTTGTTCTCGTGCTATACATGATAGAGAGGTGGCCCACAAAAAGTACTTAAGCCTTCCATCACCAGAATCTCATGCACTTTATATTTCTGCCCGGAACCATGCCAAGTCTGTTCTCCAACTAGCCAAGAACTCCTTCATTAACAGAAAATGTCAAAACCTTTCAAGATCTAACTCCCCTCGTGATTTCTGGCATCTAGCCAAAAATATCTCCAATAACTTTGCTTCTTCTTCTTTCCTTCCTCTACTTCAACCAGATGGCACCACTGCTATCACATCTATTTCTAAAGCTGAACTCTTTGCTCAAACCTTTGCTAAAAACTACCTTGGACGATTCTGGGCTTGTTCCTCCCTCTCCTCCACCCTCTGACTACTTCATGCAACCTATTAAAATTCTTCGCAATGATGTTTTCCATGCCCTTGCTGGCCTAAACCCTCAGAAGGCTTATGGACCTGATGGGGTCTCTCCTATTGTTCTCCGAAACTGTGCCTCCGTGCTTGCAGCTTGCCTAGTCAAACTCTTTCACCTCTGTCTGTCAACATCTACCTTTCCCTCTTGCTGAAAGTTTGCCTACATTCAACCTGTTCCTAAAAAGGGTGACCGCTCTAATCCCTCAAACTACCGTCCTATTGCTTTAATTTCCTGCTTATCTTAAGTTTTTGAATCTATCCTCAACAGGAAGATTCTTAAACATCTATCACTTCACAACCTTCTATCTGATCGCCAGTATGGGTTCCGTCAAGGCCGCTCTACTGGTGATCTTCTGGCTTTCCTTACTGAGTCTTGGTCATCCTCTTTTAGAGATTTTGGTGAAACTTTTGCTGTTGCCTTGGACATATCAAAAGTCTTTGATAGAGTCTGGCACAAAGCTTTGATTTCCAAACTACCCTCCTATGGTTTCTATTCTTCTCTCTGTAACTTCATCTCAAGTTTCCTTTCTGACCGTTCTATTGCTGCTGTGGTAGACGGTCACTGTTCTTCTCCTAAATATATTAACAGTGGTGTTCCACAGGGTTCTGTCCTGTCACCCACTCTCTTCTTGTTATTCATTAATGATCTTCTAAACCAAGCTTCCTGTACTATCCACTCCTACGCTGATGATACCACCCTGCACTTTTCCACGTCTTTTCATAGACGTCCAACCCTTTAGGAGGTAAACATATCACGCAGGGAAGCCACAAAACGCCTGACTTCTGATCTTTCTAAAATTTCTGATTGGGGCAGAGCAAACTTGGTATTGTTCAATGCGTCAAAAACTCAATTCCTTCATCTATCAACTCGACACAACCTTCCAGACAACTATCCCCTCTTCTTCAATGACACTCAACTGTCCCCCTCTTCTACACTGAACATCATCGGTCTGTCCTTTACTTATAATCTGAACTGGAAACTTCACATCTCATCTCTAGCTAAAACAGCTTCTATGAAGTTAGGCGTCTCCACCAGTTTTTCTAACCGCCCCCCCCCAGCTGCTAACTCTGTACAAGGGCCTTATCCGTCAATGTATGGAGTATGCTTCACATGTCTGGGGGGGGTTCCACTCATGCTGCTCTTCTAGACAGGGTGGAATCAAAAGCTTTTCGTCTCATCAACTTCTCTCCTCTAACTTACTGTCTTCAGCCTCTCTCTCACAGCCACAATGTTGCATATCTAGCTGTCTTCTACCGTTATTTTCATGCTAACTGCTCTTCTGATCTTGTCAACTGCATGCCTCCCCTCCTTCCGCGGCCTCGCTGCACAAGACTTTCTTCTTTTTCTCACCCCTATTCTGTCCACTTCTCTAACGCAAGGGTTAACCAGTATTCTCAATCATTCATCCCTTTCTCTGGTAAACTCTGGAACTCCCTGCCTGCTTCTCTATTTCCACCTTCCTACGACTTGAATTCCTTCACGAGGGAGGTTTCAATTTTTGATATGTTTGTGTTTTTTAATATATATATATATATATATATATATATATATATATATATATATATATATATATATATATATATATATATATATATATATATATATATATATATATATATATATATATATATATATATATATATATCCCTATAAGGACCATTGGTACAATTATGAACCACTTCAAAAGCGTGCTTTTCCTTGGATGAAATTCCCTTGTAGAGGCGTGTCCGTCCGGTGGTACATTTTTGCACCATATCAGAAAACATCACTCACACGATATGTGGAAAAAAAGCTCTTGTTTCTGTGTAACAGCAGTTGACTCGTGACCACCAGAGGGGGAGGACGTAGTGACTGATCCTCCGTTTTCAATGATTTTTTTGGACGACTCATAGGTAAGCCAGGTCACTACAAAAATTATGATATATCCCATATATTCAGTAGAATGTGTTTATAATGTTGGCCTGACTTTGGATTATATTACTGTAATGTAAAAAGGTGTTTTTAAATGGTTCAAAAATGTACCAGTGGGTCATTCTGTTTCCTCAGATATGGACACGTCACAGTTCTATGGAGGCAGGTCACGTCATCATGATATGCTTGAGGAGGACCTCATGCCTGTTCCTGATGACCCTGACGATGTTGTTGTGATAAATTTTGGTAAGAAATTTCGAAAGGTCTTACATAATTCTTATTTGTTTTTTTCTTTGTATGGAAAGTATCAAGTATTTCTTTTTTTCGATTGAGAATGTTATTAGGGGACATCATTGGTTTTATGCACCCTTTCAAACTAACTTATCATATCAGGATATGATCTACAACAGACAAAAAGGGGGATGTATATACGGCACATGAGGGTAGCGTGTTTAGGCTACAGGTGTGTGTGTGGATTGGGATGTTTGCATGTGCTCGCACGCCTTGTTATCTATTTCATAATGAGTGGATGGGGGAAGTGGCAGAGGATTTTTCCTTTCTATACCAAGAGAGAGAGAGAGAGAGAGAGAGAGAGAGAGAGAGAGAGAGAGAGAGAGAGAGAGAGAGAGAGAGAGAGAGAGAGAGAGGGAGGGGGTAAATTGTATGCTAATAAATAATAATTAGATATGAATAGATATTAGGCTATAAAACACATTATTGGTATTTCAACAAAGTAACATGTTTTGATATATCTCACTACAGATAGTGATGATGAAAATGACCCTGCATTTAGTCTGGTCGAACTTGAAGAGGAAGAACTTCCACCAGATGTCACAGAACAAGAGGATGCTGCACCCTTACGTGCTGGAGGCGTGCGAAGGCAAGATGCAGCACCCTGGCGAATAGTTGGAGATGATGCCTCTCCGAAAGATCATCCTGAGTGGCTTGGCAGTATTCCTTTAGCTGAGGAACTTCGCCAACCAGTGGAATACTTCAGAGATTTTTTTGATGATGAGTTTTTAAAGTTCATTGTGACACAAAGCAATTTGTATGCAACACAACAAAATGTAAACAAGCCTCTGAAGCTGGATAAAGATGAGTTGGAACAATTTCTAGGGACTGTCTTTCTTATGTCCTTGTTCAAAATATCTAACACTAGGCTTTATTGGAGTGGGGTGCTGGAATTCGATTCCGTATCCAAAGTTTTCAGTAGAAGGCGATGGGAAGAAATAAAAAGCTCTCTACATTTCAATGACAACACTCAGGCACCTGACAGGACTGGTCCCAATGCTGAAAGGCTTTTCAAGGTTCGCCCACTACTTGACCATTTGCAATCAAAATTTCGCAGCATCCCAATGCAACAAATGTGCTGCATTGATGAAATGATTGTTCCCTTCAAAGGAAATTCTTACCTAAAGCAGTACATCCCATCCAAACCACACAAATGGGGTTTCAAGGTATTTGCTTTGTGTGATACCTCTGGGATCTTGAATGACTTCCATGTTTATGATGGGCCCCTAAAGCCAGTCCAAGGTGAACCGGATCTGGGTCCATCATCCAATATAGTTCTGCAGTTGGCGCGCACAATCCCAGTAAATGCAAACCATTTGTTATACCATGACAATTGGTTCACATCTCCTAAACTAATGGCTCATTTAGCAACGAAGCAGATCTACTCTCTGGGTACTGTGAGACAAAACAGACTGAAAGGGATAGGAAATGTTCTGCCTACAGATAAGGAAATGTTGAAAAAGCAAAGGGGGTCTCATGTAGAGGTAAGCACAACTTATGATGGAGTAGAGTTACGTGCAATGAAATGGGTAGACAATCGTTGTGTGACTCTCCTCACAAGCTTTTCATCTGCTCAACCTTTGGGAACATGTAAGAGGTATGACAAGAAAAGGAAGGAGATTGTTGAGATTCCTTGCCCCAAAATAGTCAAAACCTATAATGAGGAAATGGGAGGGGTTGATCTTCTGGATTCGTTGATTGCCTTATATAGAATCCACATAAGGTCTCACAAGTACTACCATAAACTTGTTTTCCACTTTCTTGATGTCACAATAGTAAATTCATGGCTTCTCTACAGGAGGGATGCTAGTGCAATAGGGGTGTCAAAAAAATCGCAACTTCAGTTGCAGGCATTCAAGTTGAAGGTGGCATATTCTCTCCTACGCCAAAACAAAGACCCCCTGAAAAGACCCGGTGTGGGAAGACCACGCTCCAGCAGTCTTGAGACAGAGCACGAGGAAAAAAAAAAAAAGAGAGGTCATGCAACAAAACCAATTCCAAGTGTTGACATCACAAAAGATGGAATTGGCCACTGGCCCAAGATTGTTGAGACGAAGGAAAGACCTCGTTGCAAGCTACCAAATTGTAAAGGAAGGCCAAACACATACTGCTGCAAATGCAATGTTGCACTTTGCCTAAATAAAGAAAAAAATTGCTTCATTGAGTTTCACACAAAATAGGTACTTTCTGTAAAGAAAAACACAATCAAAACATCAATTCTAAATGGCTGTGTATTGTATACTGTATTGTCTATTGATTACAAGTTATCTGTAGGAAAGTTATGTTATTTTATAAGGATTATAGAGGCACAACAATGTAAAAATTCATTTCTGAAATAAATTGGTTTTCCAAGGTCAAAATGACCAATGGTCCATTTTTTAACCAATACATTAATATATTAAAGAAATGTGTTTTGTAGAAACTTAAGGTTTACTTTCAATAAAGTTCGATACAATCAATTGATTTTACTCATTATCAAATTTTTCCTACACGTAGATATAAATTTGGTCCTTAAAGGGATATATATATATATATATATATATATATATATATATATATATATATATATATATATATATATATATATATATATATATATATATATATATATATATATATATATATAACTGGGGATGAAGTTATTACGTGCCTGCAAGTTTAAGCCAAATCCAAAAAGAACAACTACATGGAAACTGACGTCTAACAGTCCCAAGTTTAATACCCAACCTAACAGCTTCTATTGTAAAACAGTGAGATATTTTAGGTATTTTGTATATTGTATGTATATTTGTGTCACATTATTTGCCGAGTTTACCCTGAAAAGGAACATGTTTTCTTAGTGAACCCTGTGTTCCATTTTCCTTCTGTATATATCTTTATTCTTAGCTATACGTTAGTATAAGGCTTATTTATTCATTTTATATCCTGTAGTATTATCATCTTCATAATTTCAGTTCTTTATATTTATGTATATGTAAAAGAAAAAGTGTATTTAAGGTGAAAAGTGTTGAGGCGTGTCTGCCTCTCGTATCTGAGTCAGCAGAATTTCAGGACGCACTAAAGCCCAGAAGTAAAAGGTAAAAGCCCAGAAGTACAAGGGGTACAATTTTCATGGGGTAAATTTGGGTGGTGTCATGGTAACTGAGCAGGCGTGTGGAGGTATTGCTGATGTGGTGGTATAACTCTAATATCAAAGATCAGGTTGGTTAGTTTTCTGAGGTAAGAAGAGTTCTTGTTCGCTGAAATTTGGTTGGTGAGTTGTGTCGGTGATGTAACGCTGAGGGGGTAGCGTCAGGGTGAGAGACAGCCATTTTGTGGCCGAGAATATTGTGGTGTTGTGTTATAGGTGAACTGTGAAAGTGGTGGTGATGTCTTGTGAGGTTTGAGGAGGTGACAGCGTCTGGGGGTGACAGGAGGTGGTGACAGCGTCTGGGGAAATTCCTGCAGCTGGGGAAAATATCCCAGTGGCCTGTGAAGGAGTAAAAGGGTTTTAATGCTTTGTAAAGTGACGGAAATATCATATATTGATGTATATAACTTTTAAGCAAAAAAGGGAGGTGATATAAGAACCTAAGTATTGTGATTGAGTGTGGGAATTACCCTGTGTTGGTCTAGGATAGAAATTTGTTCTCTAATTTCATGTAATGCGTAGTAGCTCAATTTATTTTTAAGGTAACATTATTATTATATTAATATATTCTATTATTATATTGAATAACTGTGTTTTCTATCCCAACACTGATTATTATTATTACTATAATAGCTGAGGATTTCGAATAGTTGGGTAGGTAGTTGAGACCTTTAAAAATCCAGACCTCTAAAACTTTCCGGGATCAGTGTACCGTCGACTCTCTTGGAAAGATAACTAGGATTGTGGTATCTGTAATAGCTACAGCCCCTAAGCCTTAACAAGAACCGGTGGTAGTGTTAGTTTTCCCCGACCAGGACCTCGAGAGTGGGGGCCTTAGATCGGTGTTTAGTACTATGAAATGAAAGGCAGGAATAACTGACCACCTGCTGGCATTTAACACACCGCAAACCTCTGTGAGGTATAGTTTGGACTGGTGCCGGCCCGTTCGTGTGTGAGAACACAATTGACATTGCTGGGGTTAGATACCCAATGACAGTATTGCGCGATACTGCAGCACAGCTATCCGATAATTCTGATAAGGAAAAGCTGTTCCGAGGGATTAGTGTCCTAGAGAGTTTTACCGCAGCCAAAGTGAAGCTTCAGTGCCCACAAATGACTGCAGAGACATGGATGGCGCTAATGGTGGACCTGCCAGTTATGGGAGTAGATTTCCTCCTGGGGAATGGCATGGCAGGTGGGAGACTCTAGGTGCGGCCACCGTCTGTGGATTCTGTCCCAGATTTTTTTTATCTTTTTTTTTTTTATTTCTTTTATTTATGTAGGAGGGACACTGGCAAGGGCAACAAAAGTTCAATAAAACAAAAGAAAAATAAAGAAAAAGAAAACACCGAGATGCCAGTCCCAGAAAAGTGCCCAGAGTGTCTTGAAATCTCCCTCTTGAAGCAATTCAAGTCACAGGAAGGTGGAAATACAGAACAAGGCAGGGAGTTCCAGAGTTTACCAGAGAAAGAGATGAATGACTGAGAATACTGGTTAACTCTTGCATTAGGGAGGTGGACAGAATAGGGGTGAGAGAAGAAAATCTTGTGCAGCGAGACCGCGGGAGGACGAGAGGCATGCAGTTAGCACGATCAGAAAAGCATGAAAATAGCGGTAGAAGACAGTTAAAAATACAACATTACGGCGATAAGAGAGATGCTGAAGACTGTCAGTTTGAGGAGAGGAGTTGATGAGACGAAAAGCTTTTTCATTCCAACCTTTCTAGAAGAGCGGTATGAGTGGAACCCCCCAAGACATGTGAAACATACTCCATACATGGACGGATAAGGCCCTTGTATAGAGTTAGCAGCTGGGGGGGGAAGAGGGGTGTGAAAAATTAGCGAAGATGTCTCAGAACACCTAACTTCATAGAAGCTGTTTTAGCTACAAATGAGATGTGAGGTTTCCAGTTCTGATTATAAGTAAAGGACAGACCGAGGATGTTCAGTGTTGAAGAGGGGGACAGTTGAGTGTCAGTGAAGAAGAGAGGTTAGTTGTCTGGAAGGTTGTGTCAAGTTGATAGATGGAGGAATTTAGTTTCTGAAGCATTGAGCAATGCCAAGTTTGCTCTGTCCCAATCAGAAGTTTCGGAAAGATCAGAAGTAAGGCGTTCTGTGGCTTCCCTGCGTTTACTTCTTGAATAGTTGGATGTCTAGGAAAAGATGTGAAAAAGTGTAGGGTGGCATCATCAACGTAGGAATGTATAGGGCAAGAAGTTTGGTTTAGAATGTCATTGATGAATAATAAGAAGAGAGTGGGTGACAGGACAGCACCCTGAGGAACACCACTGTTAATAGATTTAGGAGAAGAACAGTGACCGTATACCACAGCAGCAATAGAACATTCAGAAAGAAAACTTGAGATGAAGTTACAGAAAGAAGGACAGAGCAGTAGGAGGATAGTTTGGAAATGAAAGCTTTGTGCCAGACTCTATGAAAAGCTTTTTCTATATCCAAGGCAACAGCAAAATTTTCACTAAAATTTCTAAAAGAGGATGACCAAGACTTAGTAAGGAAAGCCGAAAGACCACCAGTAGATCGGCCTTGACGTAACACATATTGGCTATAAGATAGAAGATTGTATCGCTGAGACTCGCTTAAGTGGATAGCCTGGGAACAGGCACTTTAGTCCTCTGTGACATCTAGGGCCGACTGCAACAATGCGAAGCCACTGTAAGAGGGGTTCAAAATGGATAATAATGCTGTAGTGGGGTGCATTAGAGTACCTAGAAGCTTGGCGAGGGTCTGGGCCATCCTCAAGTCAGTCAAAGTGCTGGTGCTGACTTTGACAGGGCAGAGCCATTGCAGGAAGCACTCGATTTTGTTGGGGGCTCTACCCAAAGACACCAGGAAATTTGATTCTGGAAGTTCTGTTGCTAGCTCGTTTCACTCTGCAGGACACCACAGAGGTGGCTGATTTGTCACCGGGTGTGGAGGCTGAGGTCTCCGGTATACAGGCCGGAGCTCCATCTGATGTGTTTGGGATACTGATGGTCACTGGGGAGGCAAGAGTTTTCTTGCTGGGACCTGACATGGCGGATACTAGTTCACTTAATGAACCACATTTTGGTGCAGTTGAGTGTGCAGCTGGTGACGTGCCCGAGAAGAACAATGCTTCTCGGCTATGCGTTAATCAACTTATTTCGCGCAATAGACACAATAGATCCAGGGTCTCAATCCTGCCCCTACTTCATGACACCGCCCACCGGACGGAAATTACTGAGATGAAGCCTGCAGGGTTGATAGAAGGGCAGCAATGAGGAATTGACGGTCGGCAGGAGTTTATATTGAAGGACAACATCCTGCATCGCCAGTGGAGAGAGGAGGGTGGAGAAATGTTTTAGGTCGTAAGTCTAAGGTTAGGGAGACACTAGTGCTGTCGGCATATGAGGGTCCGTTAGCTGGGCATCTGGGAGTTAGGGAGACTGGGGCGATCGCGGCCTGAACTCTGTTGGTCTAGTATGGCCGGTTATGTGGCCGCCATTATTAAGTGTTGCCACACCTGTCAAGTGGTGGGCGAGTCCGTCCTTGGCCCCTCTATTTCGGGTGTTGCCTCTCCTTTAACTAAGGTGCTAATTGATGGGTGGGTCATAAATATTTATTGATTATTATGGATGTCATTACCAGATACCTAGAGGTGCTTCTGCTTATGAGTACACACCCGATGTTAGTGATCGAGACCTTGTTGAATGTCTTTGCCCATTTTTGACTGCCCACGGAAGTGCAGTCCTACTGCACCTACCTTCACCTTCAAGATTTCCTGCACACCATGACTTAGATGCCTAGTGTCCACTACCCTCAGTCACAGGTTGCTCTGGAGAGGCATCATCAACACCATGTTGAGGGCCTCCTGCTTTGATTATAGTCAAAATTGGGATGAGGCTATAGTGTGCAGGGTGACACCACACACTCACGCAGATAATTTACTTTAGTCATGATTAAAAACGTCTCATCATTTCTATCCTTTCTGTTCTTTCTCTGCCTCTCCTATAAACTATCCTCTTCTTGTTATTTGCACATAACATCACCTATTTTTTTGTTCTTTTTGTATACATATACACATCGTTAGCATATCTACTTTACATGACACAAAAGTACACAAACACATACACATAGATTGTATATTATATATACTTATCATTATTTGTAGATATGCGTGGCTTGCCAGCCAGTAAGTCAGTCAGAGAAAAAGAGACAAACCATATTGTTTTCATTAACTTGCGCCCAATTAAAGAGAATCTATAGACAATTACTTCAAGAATAACTATAGACCAATGGCTTGGGTCTATTATAGACCAGTAGCTCGGGCCCAAGCAGTCTCACTTTTCGGTAGCAGCAAACGGACCGTACACCAACGAGGATGACACCAGATGTCACCACAACAATGCCATCGTCTATGTGATTTTGCGTTCCGAGAAGCGCCCACTGAGTCCCTGGAGTTTTTGCCTAGTCAGTTAGTCTATGGGCATCGGGTGCATGGCCCAGTGGATGTTGCATGGGATGGATGGTGCTGCCCTTCCCTGGATTCAACAGAGTTTATGTTAAATATCGTAACACGCACTTGAGAGCGGTCAGTGAGGGCTGTTGGGTTGGCCCAACTGTATCTTGGTCAAATTCGGGTCGAAGTGAAAGCCTATTATGATCGAAACTCCAGGTATAGGAGCTTTTCTCTGTGTGATGAGATGTTGGTGCGGCTCCCAGTTCAAGGGCTACCGTTGGTACAAATAGCAAGTTACATTGGCCTCTATGTAGTGGAATAGAAGATGGGTGATTTAGGTTATGTGAGCGTCATTTCTTATAAGAGGATGCGAACTCTAACACACACACACACACACACACACACACACACATATTATATATATATATATATATATATATATATATATATATATATATATATATATATATATATATATATATAGAGAGAGAGAGAGAGAGAGAGAGAGAGAGAGAGAGAGAGAGAGAGAGAGAGAGAGAGAGAGAGAGAGAGAGAGAGAGAGAGAGAGAGAGAGAGAGAGAGAGAGAGAGAGAGAGTTACGACCATTTCCCAACCCTTTCACAAAGCTGCCATAACCTGGACTATCTTTCCCCTGGTCACCTCCTAGATGTCTGGTTGCGGGACTTAATATGGGTTATAAGGTCCTCTTTTAACTCATGCATCCTTCTTAACAATGATCATGACGCCAGGTCATATTAAGGAGGTCGCCAATCTGTTCTACCCATCTACAAACAAGAGACATACTCTAACAACACTTAATTCACCCAGCTGTGAAAGGATCGAGAACCAATTATAACAATTATAACAACATATGTGGTCGAGGTATAATACCCCGAGGAAATATCGTCCTCGTAACGGACCACACAACACTAGCAGAGTAGCTTCTTCTTCTCTTTCATATGTTCTTACTCGCTGCACACAACTATATATGCTTAAACAATAGTTTCGGAAGACCGGTCCTTTTGACCCCTTCTGTTTTAGCCGTTAAAGAAGCACCTTGGTTTGGTATTTGGGGGGAGGAACGAGGAAGAAGAGCCAGATAGCCCGTGTCCAGAGCCAGACGAGCTGTTGTAACAGAAGAGTTTCCAGCTTCTTCGGGATAAGCTATCCCACTTAGAGCAAGGACCTCAGGGTGAGATGTCAGACAGACTGGAAAATTATTTGTTATGAATCGTCAGCCAACCACAACCTCTGTTTAACCACGGACTAACGGTCACTATGAGTGTCCAGATTCCAGTTTAATGCGAGGGTCAGTACTGTAGGTGGAATAATTTTAAAGTTTAATACGAAGAACTACTAAATAAGAGTAAATTAATGGTTATTATAACTACTTATTCTAGTATGGTGTATTTATAAAATGAAACCCACTGTCATTTCTCACACAGTCCCATGATATGCGGGAACGGGATATGTCTAGAATTAGCCACGTCTGGTGAATTTGATGTTAAAGTTCCGGTAACTAATGATAATGACGTAATTACAGCCGTTTCTTATCCACCCGCTGTCCCACTAACGACCTATTAGGAATGTAACAAACTAACGATAAAATTACAAAGACGAGAAGGTAGCTTGATACTCCCGACAACCGCTAAATACTACTGCAATTCGTTATAACAAGCCCACCCCCCTATTATATAGGAAATTTTCTCGAATTCCTAAAATCTAGGGATATTTCCCTAGAGATAAGAAAATATTCCAAGATATCTTTTTTTTTTTTCCCAAAAAAATCATAGTGGAATGCCACTTACTTGCCTATCATAACCTGATCTCACCCTCCCCAACCCCAAAGACACTATTCTAACCTAACAAAACCTAACCTGGACCCTCCATAAAGACACTATCCTAATGTAGTCTAATCATTAGGGGGGGAACTGCACCCCATGAGATCCACCCGGCTCAATATCATAACCCAACGTTTATAAATGCAATAATAACTGATAATGATAATATCAATAAAACGTTTATAAATGCAATAATAACTGATAATGATAATATCAATAAAACAAAACATTCACCAATGTGGCTTACGGTTGGTGTGAAAATTTTCAGTGTGATGGAGGAGGGTATATTTTTTTTTTTTTTTTTTTTTTTACCACAGAAAACCATATCTTGAACATGGCTGTCGCTAGGTACTCTATGACTCTATGCTTCCTCCTCTCGAACATCGGCACTTGATGTTTAACTTGCCTCCACTGCCGTTCGATGTGTTCGTGTGTGCGGTAATGTTAATATCAACAAAGTTATACGAGTGATTAGCAGATAGATGATGAAAACTTCTACTTTCCGAACAATCATACATCTCCCAACAATCAGTATTACTGTGTTTCCTGGTAAAATAGGCTTTTTTTTATGATAGTGACGAGTGTCTCAGTTTATGTTTTGAATAGGCACCATGAAACACGTGCCATCAAACATCCTTTGTCCCTCTACAATTCTTCCCAAACTGTGTTTTCTTTTACCGAGCTTTGATTCACCAGTTTCCACGATCTCATCGACACCATCAATCTTTTCATGTTGACAACAGACCAAGCAACCATAACCTCCTGCGCAAAACTTTTCCAATCACATAGTTTTGTCTGTGAGTCCAAGTTCATGTCTTGCTACTTTGTAGGAAAAAAAGTCTTGAACAAATAGAAAGAAAAAAAAAGCGCATGTTAGCTTCAAAGTTCGCATGTCTTTTTTTCCAACCATGTACCTTCATACACTGATTGGAAGCAGCTGCTATTTTGCTTTTTTTTTTTTTTTTTATTTCCCAGGGTAAATGTTATATCGCAACGAAATGGTTTAGTGCTCAAATCTATGCGACACTCTTTTCCGCATTTCTCTCTCTCTCTTTTTTTTTTTTTTTTCGGTACCAAACCATGGTTCATCAAGAGTTTCATTAATACTTCCGAGTCCTTATAGTGCGTGCCCACAGTCTCCATAGGATAAACACCCTTGACACGTAATCGAAAAATTGTCACCTCGTACAGGTACATCTTCCATGCTCGCCATGTTATTTATTTATTCATTTATTTATTTATTTTTATTTTTATTTTTTTTTTCATGTAGGAGAGGCACCGATCAAAGACAATATATATATATATATATATATATATATATATATATATATATATATATATATATATATATATATATATATATATATATATATATATATATATATATATATATATATATATATATATATATATATATATGTATAAACCACTGAGGTGTCAAAAGCGGTCGTTAAAAATGAAAGGATAAGTGTCTTAAAATTTCCCTTTTGAAAGAGTTTTCAAGTCATAGGAAGCAGGAAACATAAAAGTAGAAAGGGAGTTGTAGAGTTTAACAGAGAGAGGGATGAATGATTCAGAATTTGTACGTCTACCCTGTGTCTCAAAAAAAATAATAAAAAATTATTACAATATACTCTGCCATGGAAACCTCGTGTTTAGTGGTGTTTATAAGCGGTGGCACGTGATTGGACAGGACTCTATAAACACAGTAAAAAAGTGAAATTCAGTGTATAATTTACTTTCAGGTGTTCGCTGGACTTGGGAAAAAAAAAAAAGTTGAGAAACGCAACACATACCCGGAACTACTGCAGGTATATCAGACACGTACGCTCATATTTTTACCTCTACGGCATGTTCTTAGTTTCTCTTACATGATTACGTAAGTTTCATTGTTGCAAGTGAAACAGACGTGTTATAAAGACGTTATATACGGCTACAACTAATTACGATGAAGGCGTCACTTAACAACCTTCGACAATATCTGATATACTACGTCCTACAAGGCATGAAAATGAATCAACCACATCCCCGAACACACCCCACAATGCCGGCATTTACACTTCTTTGTAAATTTCTGTGTGTATTTCTAGGCAGGTCGATTATATGGGTCAACACTGGACCCACTGTCACACAAAACTCTAAACCACTGTACTGCGGTCCCCAAGGACTGCACTAGTGTCAAAACACCCAAATCTGGGAGCAAAACAGGAAGTCCTTCTCCATCAGAGCCAGAGTACCGACTCAAGAGCAGAACGTACTTCCCCTTCGAGACTCTACATGCAGTCAAACAAAAGACCGAGCGGTAGGGGCGCTAAACGACTCCGGAGTCGACTCTGCCGACTCCGTCTCCCGGAGAGCGGAATCGACTCCATCAGCGGAATCGATTCCTTTTAAAACGATTCCGCAGATATTTTGTGGCAGTGTAGAGGATGTTGCCTTTTTGGTTTTAGAATTATCAGCATTTGATTGGCTAATACTGTATGACGTCACGACAAAGTTGTCAGTGCTTGCTAGGGATATATATATATATATATATATATATATATATATATATATATATATATATATATATATATATATATATATATATATATATATATATATATATATATATATATATATATATATATATATATATATATATATATATATATATATATATATATATATATATATACACAAATTTACAAAGAAGTGTAAATGTCGGCAATGTGGGGTGTGTTCGGGGATGTGGCTGATTCATTTTCATGTCTTGTACGAGAAAGATTTAGGAGTTATAGTTACCTCTGAATTCCTTCTAGGGAAACAATGCATAGAGGCCAGAAACGGGGTAAACAGAGTACTAGGATTCATTTTTAGGAGTGTTAAAAGTAGAAGGCCGGAAGTAATATTAAAGTTATACTCAGGCCTCATCTAGACTACGCTGTACAGTTCTGGTTCCCACATTACAGGAAAGATATAGGTCTATTAGAATCAGTACAGAGGAGAATGACTAAAAGGATACAGGGGATGAGAAGTATTCCTTACGAGGCGAGATTGAAGTTGTTAAATTTACATTCTTTAGAGAGATGCAGGTTAAGAGGGGACCTGATAGAAGTTTTAAAGTGGAATAAGGATTATAACAAAGGGGATGTAAGAAAAATTCTTAGGATCAGTAACCAGGGTAGAACAGGAAATAACGGGTTCAAGCTTGAAAAATTTTGGTTTAGGAAGGAGATAGGAAAAAATTGGTTCTCAAATACGAGTAGAATGGTAGATGAGTGGAACGGACTCAGTAATCATGTTGTTAGTGCTAGGACACTAGAGAACTTTAAGACAAGATTAGACAGGTTTTATGAATGGGGATAATAGATGGAAATAGGTAGGTATATTTCATACAGGGTATGAAAGCCTGCTCGCTTCTTGCAGCTTCCCCTATTTCTTATGTTCTTATATTCTTCTCTTCCACCTCTGGGTGAAGGGGCTGGGGGACCTAAAAGGCCCCCAGAACTCTTGAAGCAGGGACAACCTGCGATGCGCTGAGGAAGCCCGTGATCGCGCGGATCCAGCCTCAGTTGCCGGGTCAGGTTACAGGAAGCTCTAGCTTCTGGGGAGGGTCTTACATAACCTCCTAGATTTTCAGTTTTTACGCAGGACAGGACTGCTACGACGGCTTTAAGAAGCCGGGCATTCAGCCAGCAACCGCCAACTGCAGTGCAAGACCTGTTACTTCACTCCGAGCTGGGGAATTCCCCTCTCCCCACAACCAAGATGGTAAGAGACAAGACTACCCAATGCGTCACGAAGATGAGCACCGAGACCTCAGACCCCATTTTTGCAAGATCTGAGGACATAGATACCCGCACGCCTGCCTGCCGTCCATCACGCGACCCTAGAACCGTCTCACCCCGCCAACGAACCATGAGTGTGGACAGAACGAAGAGAAGCCTCCACCAAGACTCCGAAGAGGACGACAATGCACCGCCGTCCAAGTGCAATGCCCATGAAGGTATGACCACTGACCCCCAGCCTTCCAGCTCGACCTACACTGAAGATGATGACGGATTTCGCAGACAGAGCCGTGAATATGTCAGGGCCCGCAAAGCAAAATATGAGGAGTTGAAGGTGAACAAAGCTGCATCACCACACCAGCCAAAAGAGACTCCCACCTCCTGTCAATAAGCCGATGCCATCCCCAAGATCATAATACCTGCCACAGAGGGCTTCGAGTCACTGGTGGATGTGGCAGAAGCCATCGAAGCCACACTCAGATTGAAGGAGAAGCTTCAAATGAAATTCCTCCACTCAGGGCAGGTACTCCTATCCCCCCAACGATGGAGATCCACACCATAACAAACTTGAAGGAACTAAATGGGAAGTCCATCCACCTGCAATCCGCCTCCCACGATATCACCAAGGGGGTACTACTACGTTACCCGCTCCTCATGCCGCTCATACTGGTATAAAAAAGATCCTCAAGTGGTAACTGCGGAGAGGTTTACCACCCGAGACTGGGAACCAACACGGCAGGTCCTGATCACCGTTCGCGTCCCCTTAACCGGCTCACTGAACCTAGGGAACTGGGGCGTGTTCTACACACGCCCCTACAGCCACCCTACAGTCTTTTTGTGTGGCCACCACAAGATGACCTGCACCCTCCCAGCGAAATGTGGAATTTGTGCCGGAAACCACGACACGGAGAGGTGCATCAAGACACACAAGGAAAGAGGAGCGACTACGGCGAAATGTCCCAAATGCTACCAACCCCACCACGCCTGGAACAAAAGTTACATGGCACGAAAGGAAATCGTCGACGTTCAGCGAGCCTCCCAACACCAATGAATGGTTCGATACCGACCCTCCCTCGCCAACCCCAGCAGAACCCAGCAACAGTCAACTATGGCATCCATCTCGACGTGGGGGCACAGGACATCCAAATCACAACAGCAACAACACCCATCAAGAGGATCCTCACAAAAAAACTTCCCAGCACTGGAAGAGGCAGCACACCAGCCAAGAATGGACCGCGCTAACGCATCTATCTATGCGACGCGACCTACCACCCCGTATCCAAACACCCAAGCCTCACGACCAACTCACACTGTCCAAGAGCGACCTGACATAAATGTTTAACACTTTCGCCACCGCTCTTGTATCCATGCTGGGCAAGGAAGTCCCAGCGGAAGCCATTACCACACTAGCTCAAAAGCCTTCTCCATATTCAGGAAGATGACTACCGCTCTTTTTCCGGTTATGGTAATAAGCATGTCAAGTGGGTAGTCCCTTGTGTCAAGGCCTCGTATGTAGGCATAGATGTTATCATGCAGGGGGCCGGTAAACCACTGTTGTTTTCCCGAGACAGCTGTGAAAAGAAATCGGCCTTCTCTTGCCCGGTTCTTTCGGCTTTGGGATGATCTGGATCGTAGCCTCTTTCCATGCCGAAGGAAGTCATCCTGCAGTATAGGAGTCATTTATAACTCGCAAACTCTCCTCGTGTGCGGCAGGTCCCGCTTGTCGTATCATGAATTAGGAGATTCTATCCGTTCCGGTGGCAGTATCAGGTTTGGGTCGTAGTGTATTTTGTAGTTCTTTTAGAGTGAAGGTGGTGTCTGTTGGCTTGTCTTCCCAACAGAGTCGTGATATAACAGCTTCCTGTTCCGGTCGCTGCTCATCTAGCACGGTAAGTGTTGCTGGGAATAGTTGCCGTGAACTGGCCCTGTCGGCGTATGTAGTGATAAGTCGCCGAGTTTCATTCTCGGAATCAGGATACGTCCGAGGTGCTGCCACTCTCTGCCTGTTTCCAGAGCTCACCGAGCTTAGTTTGAGAGTTCATCATTGAGCACCATTCTAGCCATTTCTCTGTTTTGATTTTGTTTTTCCTTTCTCTTGCCGTCCTGATGCCGGCCCCCTGCATGATAACATCTATGCCTACATACGAGGCCTTGACACAAGGGACTACCCACTTGACATGCTTATTACCATAACCGGAAAAAGAGCGGTAGTCATCTTCCTGAATATGGAGAAGGCTTTTGAGCTGGTAAACCGAGGGGCCATCCTCACAGCGCTGATACATAAAGGAGTCGGAGGCAAACTGCTGAAGTGGACTTGGGACTTCCTCACTGGAAGAAGGGCGAGAGTACGCTTCCAGGGCCACCTATCGGAATACGTAACCTTCAAGAACGGCACGCCGCAAGGAATCATCTTGAGCCCATATATTTTTAACATATTCATGGAAGAATTGGCTTCACTACCACTGGCAGGAAACACCAGAGTTCTCTGACGTAGCTATTGTCTCCACCGGCCCACACCACTTCCAGAGGTCCCAAGAAGCCATAACAGCAGTCACATCTAGGTGCCAATCACTAGGATTAAAAGTAAAGTTTGCAGAAACGAAGACAGTCTACTTCAACGGCAACAGAACACAGCAAACTATTCCTTCACCAACACGACTCCGCAACCAGAAACGGAATCCGTGCTTGGCTCAGAGTCATGACGTCCATCACTGCGACAGAGAGCGGTGCACATCTCCGAGTCCTGAAGATCTTCTACTCATTGATCTACTATCATTTACTACGCAGCCCGTCTATTTGCAACCATCCACCCCGCTCAGACTGAACACCTTGAAAAACTACAAAACGAGGCGCTGCAGATAATATTGGGAGCGCCACGTTGAACAAAGGTGTGTAACATGAGAGCAGACGCTAAGATCCCACAAATAACATACCGAATACACGCTATGAACACATGCCTGCTTGGGAAAAAAGCTGCACGCCCACGGTACTCCAGTATTATCCGGAACGTACGCCTGAGCCTCGCCCACAACGAGGAGCTTTTTTAGGAAAAAAAGACGTGGGCCAGCAAAACAGCACAGGGCATCAAATCCATCCAGGCTGAGGGTTCCTTTCTGGCTAGAACCACAGGCGTCCCGAATCCCACTTATACTCACGCACCTCCATGGGCCGAGTCCAGCCTTCACTTCTCGATCACGCTCCTGACAGACAAAAATGACAACCTCACCACCACAGATCTCGTCCGTCAAGCTCAAATGGCACCTGCTAATGGTAACACAGATGGAGCTGACGTATACTTCACGGAAGGGTCAGTAGACCAGACGACACACAGGGCAGCGGCAGCATTCGTGCACGAGGAAGAGACAGGACACTACCGTCTCCCTGACCACTCCTCAACACTACAAAATGAACTAGTTGCCATCAGAAAAGCACTGGAACACGACAAAACACAACGAAAACATGTCACCATACACACATACTCCCTGGGTGCTATCCAATGCCTGCAACAAGACCACAAAACAAACAAAAAAAAATCTAATCACCTCCATTCATGCCAGCGCCCAAGATATACAGAATCGAGATAGAAAAATTAACCTCAACTGGATCCCCAGGCACACCGACATAGCAGGAAACGACCAGGCAGACCAAACCGCACCGAATGCTTTAAACCTCCCAACAGTACCTGCGTATGTAGCTTCATCCAGAGCTCAGTTCACCAGTGCGGGTAAAAAAGCATCACAACCAACCAGCCAAAAGGAGGTCCGACGCCTCGCGGCTGAGGGCTCCCCAAGCGCCACCTGGTACTGTATCGCCACCAACGATGCAAAGAACACGCTCACGACCACCCAACGACTAGTCATGACATGGATACACAGGCTCTGGCTAGGATATCACTGCCTGGCTGAGCTAAACGACGCACTGCCCGTCACATGTACACACTGCAACACACCCATAAGCACACCACTCATCCATTACCTGGAAGCCTGCGCAGCCACTGCACGCTTCGTAGTAAGAGACGCTTTTCTGATGTGTCCAACATTAACATAATAGAAGAGCATTTATTAAATATATTACGTTGAAAGTACTCAACTAATGGTCCAGAAACACCATTAGCACCGACTGAGGTTTCAGACTCAGAATCACAATATATATATATATATATATATATATATATATATATATATATATATATATATATATATATATATATATATATATATATATATATATATATATATATATATATATATATATATATATATATATATATATATATATATATATATATATATATATATATATATATATATACCAGCATCATCAGTGCCATCTGAGAGAATTTTCTCCAAAGCAGGAGAATTAATATCACAGGTGTAGCACATTAAAAGAGAAAAATGTTAACATGATTCTCTTTCTTAATAAGAACATAGAGTAAAATAATGAAATGTTACTACTTTTAAAGGAGAGGACTGCTACTCCTTTTTTTTTCAGTGGAGGACTGTTACTCCTTTTTTAAGGAGAGGACTGCTACTCCTTTTTAAGGAAAGGAATGCTACTTCTTTTAAAGGAGAGGACTGTTACTCCTACTTAGGGAGAGGACTGCTATTCCTAATAGGGAGAGGATTGCTACTCCTGTTTTTGAGAAGAGAACTACTTCATTAAGGAGGAGACAAGTGTTTTTATTTCTTGCATACATAATTGATAAAACCTATTCAAAGATTAATTGTTTAAGGTCCTAGTCTTTATTTGTGAAAATATTTTTTTTACATATGGTAGTCCTACTTTAAGGATAGAGCTATATGTATATATATGTTACGGCCATTTTGGAAAATTGGTCGTTTTACAAAATTGCCGGTCATTATGCAAAAAGACCAAATTCGTGGTCACATTGCAAAATGACCTAAATTTCTCAACATTTTGCAAAACGACCAAGATTTTGGTCAGTTTACAAAATTATCGTTGGTCAGTTTGCAAAACGACCAAGATTTTGGTCAGTTTACAAAATTATCGTTGGTCAGTTTACAAAATGTCCATACAGCAAGCAGGCAGATGAAAAAAAAAGCGAGGGAATGATAAAACGTAGTGAACATAACTAATTTTATTGTGTGTCGACCTTGTTGGAGCAAGAGGCACTGCATTTGCATCTGCTGTTGCATAATACAGAGTTTTTTAAACACTTGCAGCGTCTGGTCATACATGACTTAGTGCAAGAGCATTTAGCGAATCCCTGACCTTGTCCCATTGATTCTGCAATTGCTACTTCCCGCAGACTTACTTCCCGCTCCTGTACAACATCATCAAGAGAAAGGAATTTTTCTAGACATGGAGTAAATTGGTTGCGAGTGTACACTTGTTTAAGCAGGCCGTGTTTTGTACCAAGCTTATATGTGCCATTGTCCAATGCCTGAAAAACAACTGCCTTCACATTAGGAAACTCTGCACGTCCGCGGTCAACTAATGGAACAGGAACCATCACAGTTTCCCCTACCTTGGCTGGTTGAAATCTCTTCACAGAATTATCGATCATTTTTTGGGCTTGTTTCTGTTGTTCTATGTTGGACTTCATTTGTTCAGTATGAATACTCTGACTCCGACTGCAGATGGAACAAAGCACAGACTCATCAGCATCGTTATTCCTCATAGAACACGGAGTATTAGAGTGACATGGGTTCTCACACACATTGCACACATTTAAACCAAAATATCTTTTGCCACAGGAGATGCAGTTAATGACAGCAGATGCTTCTTCTTGCTTTTCAACACCTGTCTCTTCCTCCTCTGTGTCTGTGACCTCATTGACAACACCTAGTGCCTCTGCAAGCTGCTCCTCCGTCTGCATACCGTCCAGGACTTCCTCTGGTACAGAATTTGCGTCAACACCAAGACGTGTGTGTGTGTGTGTGTGTGTGTGTGTGTGTGTGTGTGTGTGTGAGATGATTAGCTGAACCTAAAATAAGGACAGTTAAGCATACTCATTGGTTATGTACTGCAACTGTAACGTTTTATCATTCCCTCGCTTTTTTTTCCATCTGGCTGCTTACTGTATGGAGATTTTGTAAACGGACCAACAAAAATACTGTTTATTTTGTAAACTGACCAAAATCTTGGTCGTTTTGCAAAATGTTGAGAAATTTAGGTCATTTTGCAATGTGACCACGAATTTGGTCTTTTGCATAATGACCGGCAATTTTGTAAAACGACCAATTTTCCAAAATGGCCGTAACATATATATATATATATATATATATATATATATATATATATATATATATATATATATATATATATATATATATATATATATATATATATATATATATATATATATATATCCTTAAAGTAGGACTACCATATGTAAAAAATATTTTCACAAATAAAGACTAGGACCTTAAACAAATAATCTTTGAATAGGTTTTATTAGTTCTGTATGCAAGAAATAGAAACAGTAGTCTCCTCCTTAATGAAGTAGTTCTCCCCTCAAAAACAGGAGTAGCAATCCTCTCCCTATTAGGAATAGCAGTCATTTAAAAAGAGTAGCAGTCCTTTCCTTAAAAAGGAGTAACAGTCCTCTCCTTTATAAGGTGTAGCAGTCCTCTCCTTAAAAAGGAGTAGCAGTCCTCTCCTGAAAAAAGGAGTAGCAGTCTTCTCCTTTAAAAGTAGTAACATTTCATTATTTTATTCTATGTTCTTATTAAGAAAGAGAATCATGTTAACATTTTTGTCTTTCAATGTGCTACGCCTCTGTGATATTAATTATCCTGCTTTAGAGAAAAGTCTCTCAGATGGCACTGATGATGCCGGTGTATATATATATATATATATATATATATATATATATATATATATATATATATATATATATATATATATATATATATATATATATATATATATATATATATATATATATAGGGTGGAATCAAAAGCTTTTCGTCTCATGAACTCCTCTCCTCTAACTGAATGTCTTCAGCCTCTCTCTCACCGCCGCAATGTTGCATGTCTAGCTGTCTTCTACCGCTATTTTCATGCTAACTGCTCTTCTGATCTTGCTAAATGCATGCTTCCCCTCCTGCGGCCTCGCTGCACAAGACTTTCTTCTTTCTCTCACTCCTATTTTGTCCACCTCTCTAACGCAAGAGTTAACCAATATTCTCAAGCATTCATCCCTTTCTCTGGTAAACTCTGGAACTCCCTGCCTGCTTATGTATTTCCACCTTCCTATGACTTGAATTCCTTCAAGAGGGAGGTTCCAAGACACTTATTCATCAATTTTTGACCACTGCTTTGACCCTTTTATGGGACTGGCATTTCAGTGGGCATATTTTTTTTTTATTGGATTTTTGTTGCCCTTGGCCAGTGTCCTTCCTACATAAAAAAAAAAAATATATATATATATATATATATATATATATATATATATATATATATATATATATATATATATATATATATATATATATATATATATATATATATATATATATATATATATATATATATTACTAAATAAATACAATGTAGAAGTATGAATAAGAATACCACCACTACTACTACTACTGCTACTACTACTACCACTACTACATCAACAACATATCAACAAAAAATAAATAAATAATAATTACAATAATTATAATGAAAATAATAATAATAATAATAATAATAATAATAATAATAATAATAATAATAATAATGATAATAATAAGAAGAAGAAGAAGAAGTAGAAGAAGAAGAAGAAGAAGAAGAAGAAGAAGAATGAAAATATCAGCAAAATATGTCTCACGTATTTAACGGGGTGCGGAAGGCAGGAAGAATCGTGGGAGCTACTCGGTATGGTCATAGCATTTCTATGGCGGCACAGGAGAGAAAACGACTACTACTACTACTACTACTATTACTACTATTACTACATCAACAACATATCAAAAAAAGAAAAAAAATAAATAAATAAAATAAAATAGATAAATAATAATAATAATAATAATAATAATAATAATAATAATAAGAAGAAGAAGAAGAAGAAGAAGAAGAAGAATGAAAGTAACAGCAAAATATGTCTCACGTATCTAACTATCTAACGGGGTGCGGAAGGCAGGAAGAATCGTGGAAGCTACTCGGTATGGAGTCATAGCATTTCTATGGCGCACAGGAGAGAAAACGACTCCAGAATAGTGTAGAGCCTGCATCCTGTGCATAGTGAGGTCCTCTCCCGCTGACTTCCCGCGCGCCAAGAGAAAAATCGACTCTGGACTCGTTTCGAGCCAAACCCGGCTCAAACGCAGCGAGTGGGCGAACTGGCGGCCGTGGAGTCTACTCCGGAGTTGATTCCACCAGACTCTGGAGTCATACTCGTGAATTTCTAAGGTAGCGAGTCCTACCCATCCCTACCGAGCGGTGGCAGTCGCGCAGGCGCAGGCTGAACTCCGCTGCCACACATATGACCAAATGTCATTTTGGAACATATTACATATCCTGTCTTTAGTGGTGTCCCAGAGATGACCTAGTAGAGCATGATATCGATGCGGAGGACGCAACCCCAGCTGTCCCCATACAGAGCGAATGCCCTCAAGCAGCAGTTGCAGTAGGAGGAGCTGAAGTACATGCTGGAACATGGTTTGATTATGCGTAGATATAGTGCATGGAATTCTGTCATCCTCCAGCCCAAGCCTGATGGGAAGGTGCGGTTTTGCGTCGATTTTGGAAAGGTGAACTGGATATCAAGAGTGGACACCTATCCCTTACCATGGGTGAATGATTTTATCGACCAAAATGGGATCGCCACTGTCATTACCAAGATTGGCTTAGTTAAGTGGTATTAACAAGTCCCCTTGATGGAGCTGGCTAAGCAAATCTTTAGCTTTGCTGCAATAAACAACGAGTACACAATAAACAACAAAGCTCTGGTAAGTTCAGGGTATGAAAAAAAAAATTAGGAGTTATAGTTAGCTCTGAACTCCGACTAGGAAAGCAATGCATAGAAGCCAGAAACGGGCAAATAAGGTATTAGGATTCATTTTTAGGAATGTTAAAAGTAGAAGGCCTGAAGTAATATTAAAGTTATATTTGGCAATGGTCAGACCTCATCTAGACTACGCTGTGCAATTCTGGTCCCCACATTACAGGAAAAATATAGGTTTATTAGAATCAGTACGGAGAAAGACTAAAAAGGATACAGGGTATGAGGAGTATTCCTCACGAGGTGAGATTGAAACTGTTAAATTTACATTCTTTAGAGAGCCGTAGGCTGAGAGGGTACCTAACAGAAGTCTTTAAGTGGTATAAGGGTTATAACAAGAGGGATGTAAGCAAAATTCTTAGGATCAGCAACCAGGATAGAACCAGAAATAACGGGTTCAAGCTTGAAAAATTTAGGTTTAAAAAGAAATAGAAAGCAATTAGTTCTCAAATAGAGTGTTAGATGAGTGGGACAGACTCAGTAATCCTCTAGTTAGTGCTAATTAATACATTAGGGAGCTTTAAGAGAAGATTAGACGGGATTATGGATGGGGATGATAGTGGAAATTGGTAGGTATATTTCATACAGGGATTGCCGCGTGTAAACCAGGTCGCTTCTTGTAGCTTCCCTTATTGAATATATTCTTAAATGGAGTTGTGTACAAGTGTTGAGTTATGCCCTATGGCCTCAAGAATGACCCAGCCACATTCCAGCGTTTCATGGATTAGTTGGTTGAAGGGTGGAGCATTGTGTAGTCTACATCAATGATGTGGTCATATTACTTGGCACGAACACATGGAAAATGTGGAAGTCTTCTTCCATCAGTTGCAGGAGGGAGACCTAGAGGTCAATTTGGACAAGTGTGAGCTTGTTTAGGCCCGTGTCCAGTATCTGTGGTTCATGATGGGGCATTGTTACGTTACCCTACCAGACATTAAGGTGGAGCTGAATAGGCAGTACCCAGCACAAACCTGCCATCAAGCTCTCCAGTGATTTATGGGGATGATCGGCTACCACCGCCGGTTCATCAGGGAATATTCTACCCCAGAATTTACAAGACCGTTCGCTCTTGTATATATACTGGCCAGGTTGGAGCTGGGGTGGTGTTAATGCAGCCCGACGAAAACAATAAGAAACCATTATGTTTGTTATTTTTATAAAGTTTACCCCGACCCAGGAAGAAAAAAAAAACAGTTTTTGAGCAACAACTCCTAGCTATAATCCTGGCCCTGTAACACTTTGAAGTTCATGTACCCGTATATGGGCCGAAAAGTCACCGTCTTTTCCAACGACAGTCACTTATATTTCCTACACCTGTTTAAGTTCAATAATATGAAACTCGCTCGATGGAGTTTCCAGTTAAAATAATACTATTTTGATATTCAGCATATGAAGGGGGCTGATAATGTAATGACTCATTGTTTATAGAAGGCAGGGAGTTAAACATTTGTCTAGTTAAAACCGAAATATTTTCTGTTTCCAAAATTTTTCCCTCACGGGTGGACAAATTACGGAGAGGTAAACTTATTACCTGTCTGGAGGCCTATTGTCTATTATATGGGTGTTCTTTATAATGAAATTATATAAGTTTCTGGAGGTGGGGTAACGGCTTCTAGCTACACTTTCCTTTCCCATGTCTTCGACCGAAGCGTGAGCCCGCTTGTTACCGGACATCTGTGAGCCGGAAGAAAGGACCTGCAGTTCAGTTAGTGGTCTGAGTCCGACAGAGGCGAGTGACCGTTACGAGAGCTGGTATTGTTATTGTTGAGGTATTTTGCTGTTATAAGTCATAGTACCTTGGGTGAGGGGATTGTGTATTAGATATATACCTCACGGTTCAGTGTCTTCTATTGGCTGGTATTAGAAGTTTGAACAACAAAGCTTAAAAGAAAAGGAAGTATTGCCCTAATGGAAGGAGCCAATTCCTGGTTAGTTTTACGCAACAAAGAGGAGAAGGCAGCATCGTCGACTCTCAGCTCGAAACATATAAACAAAACCCGATCCCACCACAACGCTGCCCACGAGTCTGTGATGTGGCGGCGTGTGATACCTCTGTTGCTGTCTGTTCGACAAGAAAAGCCGTACATTCCTTGGTGTTCAGCCGCATTTGTTTTTCACATATGCCAGAAGCCACAACTTTTACTTGATGAATAAAATAGCTTAGTTTGCGTTATAAAATCATGTAACAGGAATGTTTTATTTAATAAGATATCTAGCAAGCTCAAAGAATTTCGAGTAAAATGTGTTGTACGAGTACAGAGTATCAGGTAAATGGCCATTTTCACTGAGACAGGATGGAAGTATATACTTTGTGTATCATATTAACTTGTATTATCAGTGATTTTCTGTATTCGCATTTGCCGCTATGTTCATAAATAAACAAACCTTGTGTGTGGGAGCTGGTGTCAATATATCTGCGTAGTCCAACATATGAGTGAGTAAAACTGTTTCTGGACATTTATCTGTCTGCAATTATTTTTCAATACAGGTTCTTTAAATATGAATATGAACCATATTTTCATTATTAGTTTTTTGTCTTATTAAAATATATTCATTATATCTTCAAAATACAAGTAAGAATTTTTGTAATTTCAATATGATTCCAGGAGATTGCAGTGGCTTAAAGCCAAGCACACCAGCTTTCCAAATCATTTCCTGAAAAATGCAGCTCCGATTTCTGCAAATAAACTAACTTCAGGTACATATTACATAGCATTTTTGTAATGGCCCAGCTGTGTTTTGTAACTGGTACTGTTTAATTCTAGTGAATGTGGTTAAATGGAATTCATGACGAAATAGTTAATAAACAACAGGTCCTAAATATTTATTAATGATATTTATAACCTTATTAAAGTTTATATGTGTTTATTACAATATATGATGAACATTAATTTTATTATATATCATTTGCTTGCAGATACCAGTCAGTAATCTCATAATTTTCTTTATTATCTAACTTATAACCAATTTTTAAATACATGAGAAAATAAGGGATGGTGCAAGAAGGCGTTAAGGCTAAACGTGGCAGTCCCTGTATGAAACATACCTCCCTATTTCTACCTATCATCCCTATCAAAAAAATGAATCTATTCTTTAAACCTCTTTACTGTCTATGCACTATGTTTGAATTAAAATCAAAGATGGAAGAAAATCATTATGCTGTTATCTTTTTCACCCTAAAAAAAAAAAAAAAAAAAAATATATATATATATATATATATATATATATATATATATATATATATATATATATATATATATATATATATATATATATATATATATATATATATATATATATATATATATATATATATATATATATATATATATATATATATATATATATATATATATATATATATATACTACTACTACTACTGTTAATTTCATATACATAAAAATAAGAATTTATTACACCTTCAAATGGAGAAATAAGGAGACAGGGAGGAGGAAAAGAAAAAAATACAAAGTTAATTCACTTAAATCATAAAGTTTTTCAGTTGGTTTTCCAAATATATTGGCAAGTCTCATTCTAAGGTTTGTTATTTTGTTTTCTTTTGCCTGTAATGCATATTTGCAAGACTGCTGTTCATTATGTCCTATTGTAATATGGTATGTGCTTTGTGTAAACTGTTGTTTTTGTAAATCTCCTAATGTGCAATGTACTGGATGTTGGTATTGTCCAGTACTATACATGCACGTTCTTAATTCATAAATGTCTTGGTGCTGCTCTGTGCTTCATATGATTTCTCTTAGATAGTCATGACTTTTGTGTAATATTTTGTATAGTCTAACTAACTTGTGTTATATCCTGCAATGCATCACTAATGATAAACATTAGTTAGTGTTGCCATGGTCTTTGCATGTAAAAAGGTGAAATATTTGCTAACTTTTGTATCTTATAGTAAAACTTTTAGAAATCTTCCATTTAATTTGTGCGTTCTTAACTATTGCAATGCACTGCAGCAGTATGTTTGGTATTATTTGTAGGTTGGTTATATATATATATATATATATATATATATATATATATATATATATATATATATATATATATATATATATATATATATATATATATATATATATATATATATATATATATATATATATATATATATATATATATATATATATATATATATATATATATATATATATATATATATATATATATATATATATATATATATATATATATATATATATATATATATATATATATATATATATATATATATATATATATATATATATATATATATATATATATATATATATATATATATATATATATATATATATATATATATATATATATATACAAACACACACACACACATGCATACACAGAAACACACATACACACACACACACACACACACACACACACACACCTTATTATGGCAGAAAACACAGTTGTATGTTGCAAATCCTCTGTGAGGAGTACCAAGTGACAATCGGCCAAGTGTCGCCCAGTGGCATGATGTACCAGTACGTCCATGTGTTCTACCAACATACGTCCCATTGCGAGTGGTTTTACCTGATCATATCCAGCAAAGATGCCCTTGATGAAAAGGATGATACATAAACATCCAGTGCAGAGCATCATACGCTGGAGAGGAAGATATGAGAACGAAATTTAATATATACATATATATATATATATATATATATATATATATATATATATATATATATATATATATATATATATATATATATATATATATATATATATATATATATATATATATATTAAGGGTGTATATGGGCAGGAGTCTTTCTCTAATACATATCTCATTGAATGTGATAGCTAGTTGAGCATTTATTATTTTTCTTAAGATATTTTCCTTATATCTTATGACTGTCTTATATTCTTTTTTAATTGGCTGTATGACTTCGCCGAAGCTAGTAATTTTCGCTAGATCGCGATTTCGGGTCCTTGACCCTTCTTCAGTAGCGAAGGTCTATCCGTGTTGAGGGTGTCGGAGAGAATGGCTCAAGGGGGGGGGGTATAGACAGGGTGGTGAAATTAGGGGGGGGGAAGACTAAGAGTTGGAGGGAATAGACTTGGTGAAATTGAAATAAAGTGAGAGAATAACAGGTGGCGGGCTGTACGCCTTGCTGGTTCAGATCATGATTTGCGGTTCCTCGCTCCCATTACTTATTATTACTTATTAGAAGGAGGCTGCGGTTATGGTTATTATTAATTTCGCGTGCTTAGTAATTTCTATGTGTATATTGGATGTGGTTGTATAGTTTCCAGTGCTTTAGATGTTTTCCTGAGCCATGTATGCTCATTGTTGTTATTTATATTGTCTGTTATTATGCGTATGTAATTTGTGTCTTGTAATGTATGCTGTAATGTGTGTTTTGTTTTAGATGCTCTTTCGTAAAGTAAAATATTTATTGGTTTTATATTGCTAAGTATGTGTAGCTCCTCACAGGTTTTCGTGTAGGGATATTTCTCATTATATGCAAATCTTAATGAGCTGTTTTGTATTCTTTGAAGCTTACGAATTGCATTATTTGAAATTGTTACTAGAGGATAGTCTGGATATATTAAAATGGGAATAATGCAAGCTTTAATTAATTGTAATTTTATGTTGGTTATAAGCTGTTGAAATCTTTTTAGAGTATAAAGCACATGTTTTGCTTTTTTAATGTTACTATTAACGTGTTGGGTGTATCCTTTGCTGTTTATTGTTAATCCTAGGATGTTAGCTTGCTTTGTATAAGGTAAAATTTGATTGTTTATATGTATTGGATCTGTTTTCGTTATTGAGATTGGGAGTATAGCAAATTTATTTATGTTTGTTTTTATTTTCCATTTAAGTTCATACTCGTTTATTTTTATTATTTCTCTTTCCACCTTACGTGCTAGGAATTTTCTGCTATTGCCTGGTTGTGAAATTATTTGTGTAACATCGTCAGCATAGGATATATGAGTACAGTGTGGGCCTGGTTGTGGGAGGTCTGCAGTGTATATGGAGAAAAGTGTAGGCGAAATATTACTTCCTTGTGGTACTCCACTTAGCAAAGGAATTGGGGGGCCTGTGTGTGTTTTTATTGTTATTTTTGCCGTCCTTTTGTCTAGGAAGCTGCTTAATAGTTTTATGTAAATGTCAGGCAGATGTACAGATGTTAACTTAGATTTGAGGCCTTTGTGCCATACTTTATCAAAAGCTTTAGATATATCCCGAGTAACAACTGTAGTAACTTTGTTTGTTGTGAGAGCGTTGCTGAGTGTTTCTGAGAGTGTTGCTATGGCTGTGTTAGTCGATCTTTTTTGTCTAAATCCATGTTGTGTTGTAGGGATGAGGTTATGTGTTTCTAGATGATTCTGAAGTCTTTTGTTAATGAACTTTTCAAATAATTTGCCTGGAACTTCAAGCAGGGAGATTGGTCTATAGTTATTAGGGTCTGTTGGTTGCTTTTTAGGCTTGGGGATTAATTTGAGTTTGGCGTGTTTGTATATATCAGGGAAATACCCCATAGATAAAGATATATTGAATAATTTTGTAAGTGTAGATATTGATTCTGTGGGTAGTTTTTGTAATATTGTTTTATTTATTTGAGTTTCTCCAGGAGTATTATTTTTTAGCCCTTTAATCATGTGTTTTAGTGTGTCTGTTGTTACTTTGTTAAGGAGTGGGTGATTTTCATCTAGTCTGCCCGGGTCTCCATGTTGAAAAGGTGTAAACTGTTGTGTGTTATTAGTAATATACTGCGTGACTGTATTGTCTGTGTGTAGGTCGAATGCTTCGTTTTCTTCACGTGTTATCTGGAAGTTTTTGCTCCATATACTTCTAAATATTTCTTCTTGCTGTTTTAAATCATATATTTTTTCGTTGTTGTGTAATATGTAGTTTTCTGTGATTTTTGTGTTACCCTTAAGTAATTTTATTTGTGACCAAAATTTCTTTGAGTCTTTATGTGCTTCTATAAGTTTACATATTCTATTTTCCCAATGGCTGTTTTTAATGTTTGTACACTCTTTTATTATTGCATATTTTATTCTTTTTAATGTGGCAAACTTTAGGGGAGTCCACCCTGTGTGATTGCATACGTCTGTGATATTTTTTGCACAATATGTGAGATATTTTATAGTGTTATTAGTTAATGGTTTTTGCAGTATTTTCTTTCTTTTTAAGGGTATATGTGTCTTCATTGCATTTTTTATAGTGTTAGTCCATTGTTGTAAAGATGTATTCAGTTGTTGTATGGTTATGTAAGGATTTGTGTCTATATTTTTGTGTGCTTCCTCTGTGTCGTGAGTAAACATTTCCCAGTTAGCCAGGTTAAAGTTTGGTGTTGGGTTAATGGGTGTTTTTATGGCTTGTGTAGATAGTGTCATTATGATTGGTATGTGGTCAGAAGATGTGATAGGACCCGGTTGTATTTGCATGTTATGGTACGTTTTGTTATTAGTAAGTATTATATCAGGTGTGGAGGTGTGACGACTACCGAAGTAGGTTTTAAAGTGTGGTCCTTGGAAAATTAATTTTCCATTATCAATTAGTTTTTAACTAATGGCTCAAGCTGATTGCGGAGGTGTATTTATACCGGTAGGCTTGTCACCCCGCTGCGCGTCCTGGTCTCTGATTGGCTGACGGCTGTCGCGGGCTGTGCTGGGTTGCTATCCAAGCTGGGTCTTCGCGCGCTTGGTAATGCTTGTAGGTCTTCGGATTGTTGATTTAATGTAGGGTTTGTCTCTTTTATATATAGTGCTTCTAAGATGGGGAGACGCCTGGTGTCTGGGCATGTAGTTAGGATCTCCGTTTTATGTTTAAGCATAACATAAACATCACAAGAGGAATGCTAGTAGATAAAACGGAGATCCTAACTACATATATATATATATATATATATATATATATATATATATATATATATATATATATATATATATATATATATATATATATATATATATGTAGTTAGGATCTCCGTTTTATCTACTAGCATTCCTCTTGTGATGTTTATGTTATGCTTAAACATAAAACGGAGATCCTAACTACATGCCCAGACACCAGGCGTCTCCCCATCTTAGAAGCACTATATATAAAAGAGACAAACCCTACATTAAATCAACAATCCGAAGACCTACAAGCATTACCAAGCGCGCGAAGACCCAGCTTGGATAGCAACCCAGCACAGCCCGCGACAGCCGTCAGCCAATCAGAGACCAGGACGCGCAGAAACAAAATGAGGAGGCACAAACCATAGCAAGCAAGACTAGCTACGGCGAAGTCATCAACTAAATTTAAAAAGAGAATAAGCTCTTGTTGAATATGAAATTATCTTAAAGAAAATATTAAATGCTTTCATAGGAAGGTGGAAATACAAAAGCAGGCAGGGAGTTTACCAGAGAAGGAGATGAATGAGAATACTGGTGAACTCTTGCATTAGAGAAGTGGACAGAATACGGGGTAAAGAAAGGGGAAAATCTTGTGCAACGAAGTCGCAAAAGGACGGGAGGCATGCAGCCGGCAAAATCAGAAGAGCACTTAGTATGGAAATAGCAGTAGAATATAGCAAAAGATGGAATTTTACGGCGATGAGAATGACACAGAAGACAGTCAGTTTGAGGAGAGGAGTTGATAAGACGAAAAGCTTGTGATTCCACACTGTCTAGAAGCGCGGTATGAGTGAACCCCCCACACCCCCACAAACATTGATAGATGACGCATAGATGAAGCATACTCCAAACAAGGACTGATAAGGCACTTTTACAGAGTTAGTTGGCGGAGACGTCTCATAACGCTTAACTTCATAGAAGCTGTTTTAGCTAGAGATGAGATGTGAAAATTTCAGTTTAGATTATAAGAAAAGGACAGACCGAAGATATTCAGTGTAGAAGAAAGGGACAGTTAAATGTCACTGAAGAAGAGGGGATACTTATCTGGAAGGTTGTGTCGAGTTGATAGATGGAGGAATTGAGTTTTAGAGGCGTTGAACAATACTAAGATTGCTCCTCCCCAATCAGAAAATTTAGAGGGATCAGAAGTCATGCGTTCTGTGGCTTCCCTGCTTGAACGGTTTACTTCCTGAAGTGTTGAACGTCTACGAAATGATGTGGATAAGTGCAAGGTAGTATCATCACCGTAGAAGTGTATATAACAAGAAGTTTAGTTTAGTAGACCATTGATGAATAATAGGAAGAGAGTGGGTGAGGGCAGAATCTTGAGGAACACCACTGTTAATAGATTTAGGAGAAGAACAATGACCGTCTGCCACATCAGCAATAGAACGGTCAAAAAGGAATCTTGAGATGAAGTTACAGAGAGAACGACAGAAGCCATACGATGATACTTTGGAAATCAAAACTCTGTGCCAGACTTTATCAAAAGCTTTTGATATGTCTAAGGCAATAGCCAAAATTTCACCAAAATCTCTAAAAGAGGATGACCAAGACTCAGGAAGGAAAGCCAGAAGATCACCAGTAGAGCGGCCTTGACGTAACCCATACTGACGAGCAGATAGAAGGTTGTGAAGTGATAGATGTTTAAAAATCATGAGAGATCCAGCTGCACAGCAGCAGTGGTGCAGAAATGTGACTGGGAGACAAGTTGCCTCAAATAAGCTTGTAAGGCACCAGGGAATTGCGCTATAGAAAGATACGCTACATTGAATATGAAGCTTTCCTGCACTTTGCTGACCGCCGAAGCACGGCTGGCACTAGCAGGGGACCTGCCAATTATATGGCAGGTAGGAGAGTTTAGGTGCAGTTCCCATCCACGGACAACTGCTGATGTTGCTAATTCTGTTTGTTCTGTACTCTCCCTAATGCAAGGCGAGCACCCCAGCATTGGGTGCTCGTGGGATCTTTCACTGCTGTGGTCGACTGCAATAAGGCAGGCACCCCCAACTTCTTTGTAGCAGCAGAGGGAGAGTGTTTGGTTCACTTTCTCACGTTCAGTCACTACCAAGCGCTTGAAGGGATTAAGAACCGTGATCATAACAATATATATATATATATATATATATATATATATATATATATATATATATATATATATATATATATATATATATATATATATATATATATATATATATATATATATATATATATATATATATATATATATATATATATATTGAAAATGAGGAGGCAGTAGGCACCTGCCGAAATGATAATTAATCCCAGTATGTTCTAAATCGCTATATCAAGAGGTGCTATAAAGCTATCATTAAATCCAGCTGTGATCTCCTTGTGTGTCTCACAAAAATAGAGGGCAGTCACATCAAGTTCTCTAAAGACAACTTTCTTCCTTTAGACAAAATTACAAGTTCCTAATTACACACACACCCTTCATTCAAAATTCAAAATTATAATGGTGACCCCTACATCACCCTCAGAGGGGGGGGATCACAAATGTCCCAAGGAAAGACCGCTATTCTTGTATGGGATCTAAGTGTCTTGACATCCCTCTCAACTTTTTCTTCATCAACTTCTGCAACATTCGTGGCCTTATATCCAATTTTCAATTTGTAGAACACCACCTCTCCTCTATTAAACATCATCTTAATCGTCATCCTAACTGAAACACAGGTGTCTGAGGCAACTGAGAATAGCTCCTTTTGTGTTCCCTTCTACTTTCTCTATCCTCATTCTCAATCTGAAGCTGGATGTTGCGTCTATGTGCGCAACTATTTTACCTGCTCTCGTGCCTGCGCTCTTGAATCTTTTAAATTTTCCACAATCTGCCTGCGACTACAGAATCACTCGCAAGCTAAGTTTATCTGTGCTGTATATCTCTCACCTAACTTCTCTGACTAAAATAAATTATTTGATTTCTTAACTTGTAAAGTGGAGCAAATTATCTCTTCCCTTTTCTGGAGCTCTCCATTATTAGACTTTTTAATATTCACCAATGTCTTTCTCCTTCCTCTCCCTTCACTGATCATTCTGGAGAACTAGCCATTAACTTTGCTATCCTGCACGACCTAGAGCAATCGGTGCAACACCTTCCTTGTATTCCTGACCGTCTTGGAGATACTACCAACATTCTTAACCTTTCCCTAACTTCTAATCATTCTGCTTATGTTGTTACCTTATCTTCTCTGTTAGGCTCCTCCGATCACAATGTTTTAATATGTATTACAATGTTTATTATGGAAAAGATAATTTCGAAGGATTTTAATAGATAGCATGAAATAGTTAAGAGGGTGGAGGAGAGGGAGGAACAAACCCTGAGTCATCCAATGATTTTTAGCAAAAGTTTGAGCGAAGGATTCAGCTTTAAAGATAAATGAGATAGTAATGGTGCCATCTGGTTGAAATAAAGGAGGGAAACAAGAAAAAGTAAAGTTATTGAGGATATTTTTGGCTAGGTGCCAGAAGTCACAAGAAGAGTTAGCTCTTGAAAGATTTAGACACTTAATATTAATGAAGGAGTTTTTGGCTAGTTGGAGAAGAGATTTAGTATAGTTTCAGGCGGTAATATAAAGGGCATGAGATTCTAGTGATGGAAGGTTAAGTACCCCTTATGGGCCACATCTCTATCATATATAGCACGATAACAAGCTGTATTAAATCAAGGTTTGGAAGGTTTAGGTCGAGAAAAAGAGTGAGAAATGTATACCTCTTTGCCAGGCACTATCACTTTAGTTAAGTCCTCAGCACACAAAGATGGGTCTCTGACATGGAAGCAGTAGACATTCCAAGGAAAATCAGCAAAAATACCTACTCAGATCCCCCCAACTAACAGAGGCAAAACACAAGAATCTTCTCCCTTGAGAGGGATCTTGAGGAGGGATTGGAACGATAGGACAAATTAACAACAAGTATCAACAAGTTTTGATGAAGTCTGTCACAAACCTTTGATTTTCAAAGTACCATCATGTGGCTTCTATCGTTCTCTCTGTAACTTTATCTCAAGATTCCTTTCTGACAATTCTGTTGCTGCTGTGGTAGATGGTCAATGTTCTCCTAAATCTATTAATTATGGTGTTCCTCAAGGTTCTGTTGCGTCACCCATTCTCTTTTTATTATTCATCAATGATCTTTTAAACCAAACTTCTTGCCATATACAATCCTACGAGAATGATATCACTCATCCCTTTCCCACGTCTTTCCGTAGACGTCCAACCCTTCAGGAAGTAAACAGTTCAAACAAGGAAGCCACAGAACGCCTGGCTTCTGATCCCTCTAAAATCTTTGATTGGAGAAGAGCAAACTTAGTATTGTTCAATGCCTCTAAAAGTCAATTCCTTCATCTATCAACTCAACACAACCTTCCAGACAACTATGTCCTTTTCTTTAAAACACTCAACACTCCTCTTCAACACAGAACATCCTCGGTCTGTCCTTTACTAAAATCTAAATAAGAAACCACATATCATCTTTAGCTAAAACAAGTTCTATGAAACTTGGCATTCTGAGACATCTTCTCCAGTTTTCCTTACCCTTCCAGTTGCTAACTTTGTACAGGGTCCTTATGTACGGATTATTCTTCACACGTCTGGTTGGGTTCCACTCAAACCGCTTTCTGGACAGTGTGGAATCAAAAGCTTTTCGTCGTATTAATTACTCTCTTTTAACTTATTTTATTCAACTTCTTTTTCATCGCCGCAATGTTGCACTCTTGCTGTCTTCTACAGCTATTTTTATGCTAACTGCTCTTCTGATCTTGTTAACTGCATTCCTCCTCTCCTCCCGTGGCCTCGCTTCTTTCTTTCACCCCTATTCTGTCCACCTCTGTAATGCAAGAGTTACCTTAACCAACATTCTCCATCATTCGTCCCTGTCTCTGGAATTCCCTGCCTGTTTCTGTATTTGTACCTTTCAATGACTTGAACTCTTTCAAGAGTGAGGTTTCAGACTGTACCCATAAGTAGGTAAAGATAGGTAAGATAGGAATATGTAGGATTTTTATTCATGTAGTGTAGGAAACTTTCATGGTGAAAATTTCCGTTGTTTTGCATCTGTTGAGATGTCGTCACCTAGCACAGACTGATCACGAGGTGTTGACGATATGTCTACATCCACTGCTGTTGCTGGCGGCACCTTCCCGAGGCAGTTAGCAGCTGGCTGGCAGTGTGACAGGAGTAATGCTACCAAGCAAGCCTGCCGGTGTATCTCCGTTGAACTCATTGCTGTGAGTGTGTGCACAAACTCTAAACAAATTATAAAGCTAAGTGAAGTGATGTCGCTGTTTCACTGATACTAAACACAGTGACGTATCTCTCCAGTAATCAGAGAACTAATACCACCACATTACTACACAATTTTGACTACCGCTTCGGACCCTATTTGAGGAGCGGCATCTTAGTGGCCTTTTTTCATTGGATTTTTGTTACCCTTCGCCGCTGCACCTCTTACATAAATTATGTAATTATATCATGTAATTAGAGGGCGACTGGGATCAGTATTAGGGAAATTGTTGTTTTTAATATATACATCAGTGACTTGGATAATGGAACTAGTAGTCATGTTAGTAACACAAAAATATGCATATTAATTACGTAAGAATCGGATGCCATCGCCTTGCAGGCAGACTTAGATAAGATGAAAAAATGGCCGGACAAATGCCAAATGCAGTTTAATATCAATAAATGCAAAGTACTTAGCGTAAATAGAGGAAACCCACGCAGTAGGTACACAATAAACAACGAAACTATGGTAGGTTCAGGGTACGAAAAAAAATAAATAAATAAAAACAGGAGTTATAGGTCTAGAACTAGGTCTACGAAAGCAATGCATAGAGGCCAGAATCAGGACAAATAGGGTATTTAGATTAATTGTTTAGGAGTGTTAAAAGCAGAAGGACCGAAGTCATACTAAGGCACTGGTCAGACGCCATCTAGACTACGCTGTGCAGTTCTGGTCCCCACATAACAGAAAGGATACAGGTCTATTAGAATCAGCACCAAGGAGAATGACTTAAAAGATACAGGGGATGATAACTATTCCTTACGAGGCGAGATTGAAACTGTTAAATTTACATTCCTTAGAGAGACGTAAGTTAAGAGGGGACATGATGGAAGTCTTTAATTGTTATAGGGGTTATAACAAGAAGGACGTAAGCAGATTTCTTAGGATCAGCAACCAGGACAGAACAAGAAATAACAGGTTCAAGCTCGAAAAATCTAGGCTTAAGAAAAATATAGGAAGAAATTGGTTCTCAAATAGAGTGGTAGATGAATGGAACGGACTCAGTAATCAAGCTGCTAGTGGTAAGACATTAGGGAGCTTTAAGAGAAGATTAGACTGATTTATGGATGGAGATGATAGGTGGAAATAGGTATATTTTATACAGGAACTGCCACGTGTAAGCCTGGTGGCTTCTTGTAGCTTCCCTTGTTTCTTATGTTAAGTTATTATGTTCTCATAGTATATATATATATATATATATATATATATATATATATATATATATATATATATATATATATATATATATATATATATATATATATATATATATATATATATATATTTTTTTTTTTTTTTATTTATTTATTTATTTTTATTTTTTTTATTTCGATACTAGGCTTTACATACTAACTGGTTTACTTTTGATCATAAGGACAATTAAGGACATTTTTTTTTTCACAATAACTGGTTTCCGTTAAGTATCATCTATAATACTATTTACTAGGTTTTAAAAAGCAATGTAGTCACCCTCCTTCTAATGACATACAGATGACACTCAAGAAATACATGGCCATCTTAGCTACACTATCAGAAAGAGATTTCCTACCATACTTAAAATACAGTATCCAGACACCAAGTTCGTATCTATTTTTACCAAACAAGTTTACTATTGCATTTTTTATTTATTTTTTTTTATTTATTGATTGATTCATTGATTGATTGATTTTTTATTCGAACATTATATAGGAAGAAATTGGTTCTCAAATACAGTGGTAGATGAATAGAACGGACTCAGTAATCAAGTAATCAAGTAATCAGTAATCAAGTAATAAGTGGACTTATTTCAAACATCATTTATGAATTTACTTGTCCGAGTCGCAAGACTCGATATATCGGAGAAACCAAGATGAATCTAACACATATAATTAGTGGACACAAAAGTACCTCAATACGTACACACACAGTTGACTCACCCACCTTTTTCAGCAATAAGAACACATTCACACACACATGATCATCCGTTTTGGAGTAAGATTTTAGTATACTACATAAAAGCTGATGCACATACAGACATTAATATAATAGACGTTATTTACATTAAACACCCAAAACCTGAATAAAATAACCAAATGTCTTCATCACAATTATATCTTTTATAAACTCTGCTCGGAGCTTTAGGGTTACGGATTTGTAACTAACCTCGCTCTCACACCGCCATTCTTTCAGTTTTCACGGCACCACACGCGAGAAGACACAAGGTTTCTCCATAGTTTCATACGTTTATTTTGCTTGATATATTTCTCTCTGTCATTTTAAGCTACTATCGATTGATTTTTTGTAACTTTTTTTTCTTTTCCTTCCTTGCCAGTCCCTCTCATGCAATGTATATCAACTTCCGGAAACTTGTTAAAGCAAAAAATATATAAATAAATAAATAAATAAATAAAATAAAATAAATAAATAGAAAAATAAATAAAAAAATAAAAGGTAAAAGGTTAATGAAGTGACAAATCTCCGCACGAACACCCTTCTCCTGTGATTGTTTGAGAGCTTCAAGTTAGCCATACTATACGAAGGCTGTTCGCGGAGTGAGGTTGACATTGTTAAAGCTTTCTGTTGTCACGTATACAAAGATAAAGAGGTACTGAAAATTTTTATAACCACGGTGTCATTAGAAGTTTGCCTACATTCAACCTGTTCCTGAAAAGGGTGACAGTTCTAATCCCTCAAACTACCGTCCTATTGCTTTAATTTCCTACCTATCTAAAGTTTTTGAATCTATCCTCAACAGGAAGATTCTTAAACATCTATCACTTCACAACCTTCTATCTGATCGTCAGTATGGGTTCCATCAAGGCCGCTCTACTGGTGATCTTCTGGCTTTCCTTCCTGAGTCTTGGTCATCCTCTTTTAGAGATTTTGGTGAAACTTTTGCTGTTGCCTTGGACATATCAAAAGCTTTTGATAGAGTCTGGCACAAAGCTTCGATTTCCAAACTACTCTCTTACAGGTTATATCCTTCTCTCTGTAACTTCATCTCAAGTTTCCTTTCTGACCGTTCTATTGCTGCTGTGGTAGACGATCACTGTTCTTCTCCTAAATCTATTAACGATGGTGTTCCTCAGAGTTCTGTCCTGTTACCCACTCTCTTCTTATTATTCATTAATGATCTTCTAAACCAAACTTCTTGTTCTATCCACTCCTACGCTGACGATACCACCCTGCACTTTTCCACGTCTTTTCATAGATGTCCAACCCTTCAGGAGGTAAACATATCACGCAGGGAAGCCACAGAACGCCTGACTTCTGATCTTTCTAAAATTTCTGATTGGGGCAGAGCAAACTTGGTATTGTTCAATGCCTCAAAAACTCAATTCCTCCATCTATCAACTCGACACAACCTTCCAGACAACTATCCCCTCTTCTTCAATGACACTCAACTGTCCCCCTCTTGTACACTGAACATCCTCGGTCCGTCCTTTACTTATAATCTGAACTGGAAACTTCACATCTCATCTCTAGCTAAAACAGCATCTATGAAGTTAGGTGTTTTTCTTACCCGCCCAGCTGCTAACTCTGTACAAGGGCCTTATCCGTCCATGTATGGAGTATGCTTCACATGTCTGAGGGGGTTCCACTCATACTGCTCTTCTAGACAGGGTGGAATCAAAAGCTTTTCGTCTCATCAACTCCTCTCCTCTAACTGACTGTCTTCACCCTCTCTCTCACCACCGCAATGTTGCATATCTAGCTGTCTTCTACCGCTATTTTCATGCTAACTGCTCTTCTGATCTTGCTAACTGCATGCCTCCCCTCCTTCCGCGGCCTCGCTGCACAAGACTTTCTTCTTTCTCTCACCCCTATTCTGTCCACCTCTCTAACGCAAGAGAACCAGTATTCTCATTCATCCCTTTCTCTGGTAAACTCTGGAACTCCCTGCATGCTTCTGTATTTCCATCTTCCTATAGCTTGAATTCCTTCAAGAGTGAGGTTTCAAGACACTTATTCATCAATTTTTGACCACTGCTTTGACCCTTTTATGGGACTGGCATTTCAGTGGGCATATTTTTTTATTGGATTTTTGTTGCCCTTGGCCAGTGCCCTTCCTACATAAAAAAAAAAAAAAAGAAAGAAAGAAGCTGAAGTGTGGCAGGTATGCGGGAGGGCTGACCGTGAACTCTGTCGGACATTTTGCCTGCTACAAGCGTTATCGCCCTGAGGGAAAGGTAAAGACGTTTCATTGTCTTTGTAAAACAGTGGGACGCAGGCAGTTACGGTAATTTCTTGCTGCCAGGGTGTACAGGAACACTATTAAGAGTCTCTGAAAGGACATTAAGAGTTGGGTGTTCCGAGCGGGAAACAAGAAAATTCACTACAAATATTATTTAGCCCGCTATCTGTTCTGCTATAGTTACCCCGATCACACTACCTTCTTCTATCACTTTCTCCGGGAAATTGCTCCCTGCTACCCATCACCTCAGTAGGTAAGACTGCAGTATCTAGTTACAGCTCCGCAAGGTTAAGTTAGGTTAGGTTGGGTTAGCTTTAAGTTAGATTAGGTTGGGGAGGTTATGTTAGGTTATGTTGATAAATAAAATTTGCACTACTGATACTTTCATCAGGTAGCTGTAATAATTTAGTGCATTTTGAATAATTGCACATAACTTTATTTCTTTGCTCGATGTGATTTTTTTTTTAAGTTATAAAAAAGTTTTGGTCAACGCAAAGAAGGCCACATCTTTTAAAGAAAAATTTTGTGACGTGTAGATCACGTCACTCCTTGCATTTTGAACAGTTGCACGGAATATATAACTCTATTAATTCACGCACTCTTAATGTTACTAGATTTAAGCAGCTCTTGGCCAAGGGAAGAGGCTATCCTGACATGCTGGATCTCACAGCTACGGGCGTTGTACTGTTTGCTGAGACTCGATCTGTTCCCAATTATGAGGCACTGACTATTTATTTTCGATAGAATTTGACGCGTTATATCTTTGATATATATATATATATATATATATATATATATATATATATATATATATATATATATATATATATATATATATATATATATATATATATATATATATATATATATATATATAAGATAAGATAAGATAATTTATTCGTCAAATTGCAATACAAAATGTAATACAAATGAAATTCATTTTGGCTTAAGAGCTCCCTAGTAGTTGCTTATACATAACATTAAAAAGTAAATAAAATCAGTAAAACAATAAAACATTAAGAAAAGAGTCATTACATGGGCTATCGTATATATGCAATATCGGGCTATTTCTGCCCTCATCATGAACCATCACATACAATAACCATGAATACTTAAATCTAAAAATTGTAGTGATGATAGATGAATGAAAAGGAGAATACTTTTAGGTACAAATGACTTCCTATATCTGTCAGTACGCTATATATATATATATATATATATATATATATATATATATATATATATATATATATATATATATATATATATATATATATATATATATATATATAGAGAGAGAGAGAGAGAGAGAGAGAGAGAGAGAGAGAGAGAGAGAGAGAGAGAGAGAGAGAGAGAGAGAGAGAGAGAGAGAGAGAGAGAGAGAGAGAGAGAGAGAGAGAGAGAGATACATCCATAGTTTCTCCTTAGATTCATTGCTTGCAACTTTTCATCTTCACAGAAGGTATCATCAGGTTAAAAGACATAAGTAAAATTTAGTATACAATACTATACATTAAGAAAAAAAAAAAAATCTAGAAAAAAAAAATCATAGAGGGGACAGAACAGAGGGTTTAGAACATTTTACCTATATATATATATATATATATATATATATATATATATATATATATATATATATATATATATATATATATATATATATATATATATATATATATATATTTTTTTTTTATGTAAGAGGGACACTGGCCAAGGGCAACAAAAAAAAAAAAAAAAAAAAAAAAAGCCCATTGAGGTGCCAGTCCCATAAAAATTGAAGGATAAGTGTCTTAAAACTTCCCTCTTGAAGGAATTCAAGTCATAGGAAGATGGAAATACAGAAGCAGGGAGTTCCAGAGTTTACCAGAGAAAGGGATGAATGGTTGAGAATACTGGTTAATTCTTGCATTAGAAAGGTGGACAGAATAGGGGTAAGAAAAAAAAAGAAAGTCTTGTGTAGCGAGGGTTCGGAAGAAGGGGAGACATGTAGTCAGCAAGATCAGAAGAGCAGTTAGCATGAAAATAGCGGTAGAAGACAGGTAGAGACGCAATATTGCGGCGATGAGAGAGAGAGGCTAAAAAAAGTCAGTTAGAGGAGAGGAGTTGAGACGAAAAGCTTTTGATTATACCCTGTCTAGAAGAGCGGTGTGGGTGGAACCCCACCCCCCCCCAGACATGTGAAGCATACTCCATACATGGACGGATAAGGCCCTTGTACAGTTAGCAGCTGAGGGAGGGTGGTGAGAAAAAGTAACGGAGACGTCTCAGAACGCTAACTTCATAGAAGCTGTTTTAGCTAAAGATGAGATGTGAAGTTTCCAGTTCAGATTATAAGTATATCAGGTATAAGTATTATCAGGTATACAGAACGAAGAATAAGGATACTGTAGGTCCATTAAAGGCAGCAGATGGGGAGCTGGTTAGTTCTGGGGAGGAGATTAGTAAACTTCTGAATGATTATTTTTTAACTGTCTTCGCCCAGGAAAACATGCAGGATATGCCAGATAGTGAACAGGTGTTTAGAGCAGATGAGTATGAGAAGCTGACAGATATTTCCATAACTAGGGAGATAGTGGAGCAGGAGATAGATAGGCTAAAAAAGTTCAAGTCACCAGGACCTGATGAAATATATCCCAGAGTACTTAAGGAATGTAAAGAGATTATTAGTGAGCCGTTAGTTTCTCTCTTTAGGAAATCACTGGAGTCGGGTGAGGTACCAGTAATGTGGAGGCATCCTAATGTAGTACCCATCTTTAAGAAAGGAGATAAAACTTTAGCGTCTAATTATAGACCTGTCAGCTTAACTTCAGTTGTAGGTAAAATGTTAGAGTTAATAATAGCGAGGAACATTAGGGAACATTTAGACAAACATAACTTGATAAATCAGTCACAGCATGGCTTCACGAAGGGGAAGTCTTGTCTGGCAAACTTGTTAAGTTTTTACAGTAAGGTGTACGAGGCAGTAGATAATGGTGATAGTTATTATATCTTATATCTGGACTTTAGTAAAGCATTCGACAAGGTGCCCCATCAAAGGCTCCTGGGAAAGGTTAGGGCACACGGGATAGATGGGAAGGTGTTAGGTTGGATAGGGTCATGGCTTAGTAACAGGCGACAGAGAGTGGTAATAAACGGCTCGTAATCCGAGTGGGGTCGTGTAATTAGTGGGGTGCCACAGGGATCAGTATTAGGCACATTGTTATTTCTAATATATATCAATGACTTGGATAGTGGAATTAGTAGTGATGTTAGTAAATTTGCGGATGACACAAAAATAGGTAGATTAATTAGGTCAGATTCGGATGCCATCGCCTTGCAGGCAGACTTAGATAGAATGAATGAATGGACGGATAGATGGCAAATGCAATTTAATATCAATAAATGCAGAGTGCTTAGCGTAGGTAGAGGAAAGCTACACAATAGGTACACATTAAACAACCAAACTTTGGTAGGTACAGGGTACGAGAAAGATTTAGGAGTTATAGTTAGCTCTCAACTCCGTCTAGGGAAACAATGCATAAAAGCCAGAAACAAGGCAAATAGGGTATTAGGATTCATTTTTAGGAGTGTTAAAAGTAGAAGGCCGGAAGTAATATTAAAGTTATACTTGGCGCTGGTCAGACCTCATCTAGACTACGCTGTGCAGTTCTGGTCCCCACATTACAGGAAAGATATAGGTCTATTAGAATCAGTACAGAGGAGAATGACTAAAAGGATACAGGGGATAAGGAGTATTCCTTACAAGGCGAGGTTGAAGCTGTTAAATTTACATTCTCTAGAGAGACGTAGATTAAGAGGGGACCTGATAGAAGTCTTTAAGTGGTATAAGGGTTATAACAAGGGAGATGTAAGCAAAATTCTTAGGATCAGCAACCAGGGTAGAACAAGAAATAACGGGTTCAAGCTTGAAAAATTTATATTTAGGAAGGAGATAGGAAAAAATTGCTTATCAAATAGAGTGGTAGATGAGTGGAACGGACTCAGTAATCATGTAGTTAGTGCTAGGACACTAGAGAGCTTTAAGAGAAGATTAGACAAGTTAATGGATGGGAATAACAGATGGAAATAGGTAGGTGTGTTTCATACAGGGACTGCCACGTGTAAGCCTGGTCGCTTCTTGCAGCTTCCCTTATTTCTTATGTTCTTATGTTCTTAAAGCACAGACCGAGGATGTTCAATTTAGAAGAGGGGGACAGCTGAGTGTCATTGAAGAAGGGGGGATAGTTGTCTGAAAGGTTGTGTCGAGTTGCTAGTTGGAAGAATTGAGTTTTTGAAGCATTAAACAATATCAAGTTTGCTGTGCCCCAGTGAGAAATTTTAGAAAGATCAGAAGTCAGTCGTTCTGTGATTTCCATGCGTGAAATGTTTACTTCCTGAAGTATATATATATATATATATATATATATATATATATATATATATATATATATATATATATATATATATATATATATATATATATATATATATATATATATATATATATATATAATTAAACACTATTTAAACTAAAAATTCAAGGCACTTTACCTGTGAACAAAGAGGGAGGCTGTGAGCGTGCCTTTACAAAACACAGAAGCAGCGCGAGTCTGCCACGATGGACGCCTCGCGTGTCACTCCTTGGGATTGGCTTGCAAGCTGCCTCCATAACATTTAATTCCCTCTCTATTTTCCTTTCTTATACAAGACTGAGAACTATTATCCCATTGGTAAAATTAATCAAGGAATTTTGAAAAATTTATTTGTGGGGCCATACTCGTATGTTATCCCTAGGTTATTTATTTATTTATTTATTATTATTATTTTTTTTTTTACTATTTTTTCCTTTGGGGTGATTGATATCTGTGTTCTCGCCTAGTCAGTTAAGACTAGGGTACTTCTTGTACGGTATCCCTTACCCAAATGAGCTATTAAATATATGCTTCAGCGGTTCGTTTAAAACCCACAGAAAACAAGGAAGGAGGCATTATATATATATATATATATATATATATATATATATATATATATATATATATATATATATATATATATATATATATATATATATATATATATATATATATATATATATATATATATATATATATATATATATATATATATATATATATATATATATATATATATATATATATATATATATATATATATATATATATATATATATATATATATATATATATATATATATATATATATATATATATATATATATATATATATATATATATATATATATATATATATATATATATATATATATATATATATATATATATATATATATATATATATATATATATATATATATATATGTCATTAAAGTTCCAGGACTGGTGTCCTAAAAGATGAATTTCAAACCCAAGCCACAAACCACCATATTTCCCCTTCAAAGTAATCCTTCTGGAGTATACAACTGCGCTCCCAACCCTCTACAGTCACTAATCTTTTTCTTACGTGCTTTTAAAATCATGTCCTCTGTTGCAGGTCGTTTAACAATGAGCGCTGAACAGCGAACAAACTTGAAGTTTTTGGTGCAGTTGGGGAAAACGCCGTCAGAAGCACTGGGTATGCTGCAAAAAGTGTACGGGGATGAGACAATGTCACGCTCACGTGTTTTTGAGTGGTGCAAGAGGTTCAAAGAGGGCCGGGAGGACGTGGAAGATGACCCCAGGAGTGGAAGACCCTCAACGAGCAGGAATGAGGCCAATGTTGAGCGTGTCAAGCAGATGGTGCGTGACGATCGTCGGTTGACTGTTCGAAAGATCGCAGATGAGCTTGGCATGAACCACAACAGCGTGTGGAAGATTATCACTGAAGATCTGGGCATGCGGAAAGTCTGTGCGAAGATGGTGCCGAGACTCCTGAACGATGACCAGAAGGGACGACGCATGCAGGTGTGTCAGGACATCCTCGAGCGTCTGGAAACTGAACCAGACTTGCTCAGGAGAGTCATCACCGGCGATGAGTCCTGGGTATTTGAGTACGACCCGGAGACCAAACGCCAGAGCCTTCAATGGAAGAGTCCGGCGTCGCCACGGCCGAAGAAAGCAAGGCAGTCCAGGTCCAGCTTCAAGGTCATGTTGATCGCTTTCTTCGATGTGAGGGGCATCGTCCACTGCGAGTTCTTGCCACAGGGCCAGACAGTCAACCAACATGTGTACAAAGAAGTACTGCGGCGTCTGCTTCGTGCAGTGCGCGAGAAGAGGCGGGAGTTGTGGCAGGGCAACTCGTGGCTGCTTCACCACGACAATGCGCCTGCTCACAATGCCCTGAGCATCAGAGAGTTCTTGGCCAAGAAGAACATCGCCGTGCTGGAGCAACCGCCCTACTCACCTGACCTCGCTCCGTGCGACTTCTTCCTCTTCCCCAAGCTCAAGGAGGTCATGAAGGGGACCCGTTTTGATGATGCGGACGACATCAAAAAGGCCGTGACGACGGAGCTGAGGAGCATCCCGCAAGAATCCTTCCAGCAGTGCATGCAAGCCTGGCAGAGAAGGATGGACAAGTGCATGCGGTGCCAGGGGGATTACTTCGAAGGAGATAACCTATAGTTTGTAGCCTGGATGTGAAATAAAACTTGTGTGGCACCAGTCCTGGAACTTTAATGACACACCCATATATATATATATATATATATATATATATATATATATATATATATATATATATATATATATATATATATATATATATATATATATATATATATATATATATATATATATATATATATATGCATTAGTGACAATATAAAAGTGGAAAGAAGATATATAGAGAGATGAAAGAGTAAGGAAGAAGGAGAGGCGAGAAAGAAGGGGATCGGGGTCGTGTGACTCATTCTCGCTCCATGAGATCCTTTACATTTTATATATTTTTGTGGGCCATCCATATACAATTAGTTTTACTCAATTCCCCCCCACCTCCTTTAATTTCCGAGAGCTGGATCAAATGTGTAAAAAAAGAAGAATAGTTACACCAAGTTATAAAAAGAATATGAAATTCCACTCAGCAACTCTGAAAATAGTAATTATAATGATAATATTAATAATAATAATAATAATAATAATAAAAAATAATAATAATAATAATAATAATAATAATAATAATAATAATAATAATAATAATGATAATAATATTAATAATGATAAAAATAATGTTTTCCATGCTTCGCTGGCCTTAACCTTCGGAAGGTTTATGGACCTGATGCCGTCTCTCTGAAAATGAGCCTCCGTGCTTGCACCTTGTCTAGCCAAACTCTTCCACTGCTGTCTTTCGACATTTACTTTCCTTCTTGCTGGATGTTTGCCTACATACAGCCTGTTCTTTAAAAGGGTGACTGTTCAAAACCCTCAAACTACCGTTCTATTACTTTAATTTCCTGCCTCTCTAAAGTTTTTGAGTCTATCCTCAACTGGAAGATTCTTAAACATATATCACTTCACATCTTTTTATCTGATTGCCGGTTTGAGTTCCGTTCAAGCCGCTCTAATGGTGATCTGGCTTTCCTTACTGAGTCTCGGTCATCCTCTCTTAGGCATTTTGGTGAAAATTCCACTGTTGCCTTAGGTATAGCAAACGCTTTTGATAGAGTCTAACACAAAACTTTGATTTTCAAATTTCTCTCTAATGACTTCTGTCTTTCTCTCTGTAACTTCATCATAAGTTTCCTTTCTGACCGTTCTATTGCTGCTTTAGTAGACGGCCACTGTTCTTCCATATCCATTAACAGTGGTGTTCCTCCGGGTTCTGTCCTGTCACTCACACTCTATTATACATAAATGATTTTCTAAACCAAACCTTGTCATATCCCCTCTTACGATAATGATACTATCATGCACTTTTCCACGTCTTTTTCGTAGACGTTCAACCCCCTCAGGAAGTAATCAGCTCACTCAGGGAAATCACAGAACACATGACTTCTAATATCTCTAATATTTCTGATTGGGGCAGAGCAAATTTAAAATTGTTAATTGCCTCAAAAACTCAATTCCTCCATTAACTTGACATAATCTTGCAGATAACTATCTCTCCTCTTCAATGACATTTAATTGTCACCCCACTTCTACACTGAACATCATCGGTCTGTCCTTTATTTATAATCTAAATTGAAAATTTCATATATAATCTCTTGTTAAGACAGCTTCTATGAAGTTACGGGTTCTCAGTTATCTACGCCAGTTTTTATCCCCCTCTCCCCCCTCTCCCTTCCCGGCTGCTAACTTTGTACAGGAGCATTATCGGTCCATGTATGGAGTATGCTTCACATGCATGGGGGGTTCCACTCATACCGCTCTTTTAGATAGGGTGGAATCAAAAGCTTTTTGTCTTATCAATTCTTATCTTCTAAATGATTGTGTTAAAAGTCTTTCTCATCGCTGCAATGTTACATATCTTGTTATCTTCTACCGGCATTTTCATGCCAACTGCTCTTCTGATCTTGCTAACTGCATGCCTCACGTGCTCAGCGGTCTCGCTTCACAAGGCTGTCTTCTTTCTCTCAATCCTATTCTGTCCAGCCCTTTAATGCAAGATTTAACCAGTATTCTCAGTCATTTATCCCTTTGTCTGATAAACTCTGGAACTCTCTGCCTTCTTCTGTATTTCCACTTTCCTATGATTTGAACGCTTTCAAGACACTCATACGGTAATTTTTGACTGTCACTTTGACTACAGCTAATTACTTAGGTCCTCTGCAGCTGAACTGCATTAGCCCGCAGTAGGAGTTAAGACAAATAGTGACACTAACAAGACACACCAGAAATTACAGCAAAAAGAGTGTCCACAAACACACAGAAGGGTCAGTCACCACTAATTGTGCCAGCTTGACCTGTGCTTCAACACAGGCGAGGAATCACTTTCCCTGGTTATAGTGTGTAGTTCACAACTAGCCTTACTGGCAGACCACTATGGAGACTCTTAATTTATATAAGTAGGCCGGGGCGGCCGGTAATGACTTCCTTATTCCATTAAAGGCAACTGACCCGGCTAGCTATTATCCTGCCTTAGTTTCCATTAAATGTTAGACCACGTCTCAGTACGTCTCAGTACGTCTGCTCCTTCCAGCTGCTGAGTAGTGACTGCGTGGGAAAGCGCTCCAACCACCTTCCCGCGTTGCTGCTAAGAGCAAGGGGTGTAAAGAAAGAAAGGGGTGTGCGACACACACACACACACACACACACACACACACACACACACACACACACACACACATACAGACACGCGTCTACACTCGCTCCCCGAGCGGTCTTTACTTGAATGAAACTAAACTATTTATTAAATTAAACTAGAGGGGACTAGATGAATACTGATTCCTTCATTGTCAAGGGCAGCTCTTCTACTAGATATTGGGTGAGTTAAATTAAATGAATAAAAGGAAGTAAGGAAATTTTATGTGGGGAACATGAATAAGTGTGTGGATAAATATCTTAGGAGTGTCACGTTCAGTACGTACGTGATCAAGAAGCGTCTACGTCTCGTCTCTGGCCCTCTCTCTCTCTCTCTCTCTCTCTCTCTCTCTCTCTCTCTCTCTCTCTCTCTCTCTCTCTCTCTCTCTCTCTCTCTCTCTCTCTCTCTCATTATTCTTTTCTCATGCGTACTTAGTTTCTTTTCTTTCATTTTATGTTACTTTATCTCGCTATATGTTACACACACCCTGCTAAATGAAAATTTTCGGACACTATACAAAAGCTTACGAAAATTCTAGGAATACAGAAATTCACAATCAACATACAGCTAATAGGGCACAACATCAGACTCAAACAAGGGGTGTAAACTTATCAGAATACGTCAAAGGCTACTATAGCAGTGACATAAATCATTATTACACAACTAGAAATAGGGCTCCCACTAGGCCCTAAATCGTAGAATGCCGCTTCTTCTTTCTCCTTACTATTCCTCCTCCCAGACCCTTCTCTGGCACTGTGCCAGAACCTGTGCTCTTCTCTGCTACACTGGTGTGCAAGTTTTCTCCTGCAGGATATTTGAGTCATCTCTTTCCTCCAGCAGCTATAGCTGCGCCATCTCTGCGGAGGAGTGACTCTGGTCACTTCTCCGCCTCCGTCGTCTTCTTGGTTCTCTGCCTTCACTACTTCTCCACCAACTCTCATCTCTCCTCCTCTGTTCACTGCACACACTGATCCATCGGTATCTTCTTCTCATCGTACAAGCTTCACCCTGCAACACTGACATCCTTGCTTCCTTGCAATACACAATGAGCCCCACCAGGGACCGTAGTCTTATGCTACAACATTACAGCAAGGCCAGGCAAAATACTTCCAGGCCAAACAAAACTCTCACTAGGACCTTTACTGCCCCACAACATTGCTCCCACTTGTCTCCCTCCGGCTCCGTGGAGCCTCCTTGCCACACCATAAAATTGATAAAACAAAAATGTCACTTCCTTGACAAAACTAAGAGGCGCCCTTGAGCTGTTCTCAATAAAACAAAATACCTATCATTTGGTGTGACACCACCAAATCTGCTACCGATCGTCAGGCACAGCAACACTATCACACCTCATTCCTCCAGATGGCCCCTCGGTGATACAGGTATCGCCACAGCGAGCTAACGGTTGTTCCTTTCCAGGACACAGCACACCCATCCCCACACACGGAGCCAAACAAACACACGTGACCGTCACAAAACAAATCCCAAATCCAACATGAGCCTGGTCAACGTGCCAGTGGGACAGCCTTACTGGTCCCAGCAACTGATCCCGTGTGCATTATCTTCACATCATACCCGATATCTTGTTGCTTCGAGGAAACCGACATCCATCAACACATACTACACTTTTCGGGCCCAGCACCTGACAAGTAATAACAGCTTCGTCAAAGTCCCCTGCAACACTGAGGGTGCTCTGAGCGGCAAACTACACACTATTACCAACAGCCTTACACAGCTCTGCGTCTCGACCCAGCACTGTAACGCTCCCATCAAATACATCACAACTTGCCCTGGAAAGAAGAATCAGGCAAGCAACATCACAAATCACCCCCATCTTGGGAGAAACAACACCGGCCATAACACAACTGAGAAAGGCCACGGACGAGAGGTCATCAGACTTGCCAGCCTGACCCGCGCGGTTACGCTCAACAACCGTGGTCACACCTGACCAGCAAAAATGTGCCAAACGCTCTCGAGTCAACCGGACTCCAAAACCGCCAAGCACCAGGCTGCTACGTGCTTCTAGCACCCATGCCTCCTTAATTGCGGATGACACATCAAAATGGAGCATCAAACCTCCGTCCTCCTCTCACCGCTGGCCATTCACAATAGTGTTGCTCTCAAAACACGCTGCTCACCATTCTGCTTCCTTGCCATCCACTCTTGCCTTGGTAAGTAGTGGGGCAGCACACACATGAGGGACAGAACCATTGTTAACTACACTGACAGCTGTTGCAGCAGCTGTCAGCACGTGTGGCTCAACACGTGAGCAAACACCCACCGTGTCTGGTCCCGGCAGGGGAGCAGCGTGCTCCCCGCCTCCAGTACACCCCACAGGGGAGGAAACTCCCGCCTGCCCAACAGAGTCAGGAGTCTCCCCGCCCTCGGCAGTGATCCCTGACACACCAGAAACAACAGACTGGGATGCAGACTTAACACCGGCACCCACAGCCTCAATACCAGGTGACAACTCCGCCTTAGTGCCACCTCCGAGAGGCTCCGTAGGGTGAGGCAAACCATCAAACAAACAACCCAAACTCATCACTCCAGCTTCACCCTTGGCAACACTCTCCACAAAGTCAGATGGTTTCTGTGGTGGCGCTACGCTTCTGCAGTCAGTCCCAGCACGCTGAATCAAAGACGAGTCCAACTCTGACTCGTCAAAACCCTTGCCAGCAGCGGGACAAGCTTCTGGGCACTCTGCTCCCAATGCGGCATCAAGACAAACACTGCACTCCTTTCCTGGTGGCCCTTGCTTATTACAGTCGACCCCTGGAGTCACAGTTGCTACTCGCCTTAGGGCGAGTAGCCCTAAGGATGTCAGCCTTAAACTCCTCATAATCCTCCAAATCCTCAACTGACATCCTGTCAAACTTTCAACTTCAACATATTGGCAACAAGGCCAACCCTGATGCCAATAGAATTCTGAGGCCATTATCTCAAATTTCTTAAACCATTCAGTTACCTTTATCTCATCAAACTCTGGTATCAACTTCAAACTCCTCATCATCTGGCTTTCTACTGCATTTCTACTTCTCCTCTTCTCAAGCAATTCACTTCAATCCTAGTCTTCTCCAACTCAAACATCCTATTCTACTCAGCTTCTTACTTTTCTCTCTCTCTTTTCCTCAAGAATCTTCATTTCCTTTTCATACATCCTCGCCTCCTTCTCGGCTTCAAGCAACTCTATTTCCTTCTCCTTCTCGGCCTCAAGCCTCTTAGCTTCCTCCTCAGCTTCAAGCCTCCTGGTCTTTTTAGCCTCCTCAGTATTCAATCTCCTTTCCTCAGCTTCAGGTTCTAATTGGAACCTTCTTAATTATCTCTCCCTCTCAGCCTCCAATTCCATTCTCTTCACTTACAACTTGAATCTCATCTCTTCTGACATGCCTTCGGTCTGGGAGAAGCCACCAACGCTGCGGGCAGAGCTAACACGTCCTTGGACGCTATGAATGGGACTAGGTGTCCTCACACCGAATTGGGCCAAATCTACACTGCCGCTCCCAGCAGAGACAGGGGATTCAGGTTGCGAGTCATCCCTGCTACCAGTTCTACCCCCCATGGCCTACTCTAAATATGGGCACATAAAACAATGAAACAAACAAACAACAGACTGTCTTCCCCACATGGCGAAGAAGCTCCCAGCTATCCTGGCGAGATCGCCAATTTCTGTTACGACTACAATTCCCATTCCCTTCAGCAAGGTGCCGCACCTGGGTTAGCTTCACTAAGCCACCCCTTACGTGAATTCAGTGCAAGGCTCACAGACGGGCGTACAGGGTCTCTTGTGACTCCTGCATCTTATTCATAACAGCCGTAACACCAGATCACACTAAGTTGCGGTCGTCAGATTGTTTTAACCGACCCACAGACAAGGGAAATAATCCATCTGCAGAAGAATCGACAATCACATCTGGAAAAACTGTTAACATACAATAACACATACATGGTCGAGATATAATACCCCGTTAGGCTTCCGCCCACCATGACAGTCCTCCCACTGCCCAATAGTGTTATAGCCTCAAGCCGAGTAGTATCGTTTCCTGCCTCCTGGAGGACAGGCCTTGTCAAGACCTGAGCAGGGAGTAAGGATTACTACGCGGCTCAGAGGACTTAGATCCTCTGTGAACTCCATTAACCCGCAGTAGCATTTAAGACAAACAAGGACACTAACAAGACACCAGAAACTACAGCAAAATGAGTGTATACAAACACACAGTCACCACTCACTGTGCCAGCTCGACCTGTGCTCTCACACAGGCGAGGGATCACTTCCCTGGGTATAATGTGTAATTCATAACTGTCCTTACTGGCAGACCATTATGGAGTCTTCCTAGTCTATATAAGTAGCCCGGGCCGTACGGCCGGTAATGACCCACTTATCACCTTAAAGGCAACTGACCAAGCTAAATATTATCCCGCATTAGTTCTTGTTATATATATATATATATATATATATATATATATATATATATATATATATATATATATATATATATATATATATATATATATATATATATATATATATATATATATATATATATATATATATCAGTATGTCTGTTCCTTCCAACTGTTGAGGAGTGACTGCGTGGGAAAATGCTCCAACCACCCTCCCGCGTTGCTGCTAAGGGGAGGGGGGTATAAGAAAGGAAAGGGGGCGCGACACACGCATAAAGACACACGCCCCACGCCCGCGGTCTCTACTTGAATAAACTTTATTTCCAAAAAAAAAAATAGTCTGATTAAACTAGGGGGGACTAGATGAATACTGATTACTTCATTGCCAAGGGCAACTCTTGTATTAAATACTGGGTGAGTCAAATTAAATGCATAAAGGAAAGTAAGGAAATTTAAGTGGGGAACATGAATTGTGCGTATAAATGAACTGAATTGAATAAATAGAACTGCACGTATAAATATTTTTAGGAGTTTCAGTTTGAGTACGTCCGTGGTCAGGACGTGTCTCGTTCTTGTTTCTCTCTCTCTCTCTCTCTCTCTCTCTCTCTCTCTCTCTCTCTCTCTCTCTCTCTCTCTCTCTCTCTCTCTCTCTCTCTCTCATTATTCTTTTCTCACGCGTACTGACTTTCTTCATGTTATATTACTTTATCTCGCTCTATATTTCAATATATATATATATATATATATATATATATATATATATATATATATATATATATATATATATATATATATATATATATATATATATATATATATATATATATATATATATATATATATATATATATATATATATATATATATATATATATATATATATATATATATATATATATATATATATATATATATATATATATATATATATATATATATATATATATATATATATATATATATATATATATATATATATATATATATATATATATATATATATATATATATATATATATATATATATATATATATATATATATATATATATATATATATATATATATATATATATATATATATATATATATTTTTTTTTTTTCTTTTGGTAAGATATATGACTCACGGTATGACGTCATACATACCGTCATATCAGTAGGAATCGTGTAGCTGTAAACAAATAACAACTTTGAGTCAATGACTTTTATTTCTGTACAAACAATTTACATGGCATACTTACACATGATAAATATACTTTCGGCAACTTAGACATGTGTATACCCCAAAAAATATATATTTCATTTAATTTCACACATCCACACTCACACTATGATTGATTAACTAAATGCCCTTCTTTGTGTGAAAGGCGTCCAATATCTCAAAATAGCATTTGAAACGTACAAATCCGGGAACAAAAAATTCTGAAAGAAGCATCTGCCAGAATAATGATCGGTAAGTACTTGATGTAAGCTATCCTGATGTTTACTTAATCTGCTATATGACCATTCGTGATCAACTTTCGTCGCTAAGGTACAATATTTTTCCCATCGACGAACCCAACGATACACAGTTGACAAGCTTGCCCCTGTGCTCAGCGCGATGGTTCTCGCTGTTGCTCCTCTCAACCATAGATCAACAATCCTTTTCCTATCAGCCTTCGTCACCATGTGTCTTCTTCTAGTCTTGCTCATTGCAGCTTGCCTGACGAACACCTCCATAGTAAGTTTTGCATAAATCAGCTATTGGTTTAATTAAAATCAGTAAAAATTTATTATAACAAATACAATCAAGCTTATACAAATACGTACGCCCGCGCGGACACATACACACACACTCACGCACACACACACACACACACACACACACACACACACACACACACACACACACACACACACACACACACACACACACACACACACACACACACGCACATTTATAAAGTTGCTTTCCATGTGAGTCAAACTGAATGGCACTCCATCAGCTTGGTAAATCTGCTTTCAAGCTTCAGGTCCTTTCCTCCTACTACAACCTCTTTCCTCTATCACCCGGTTCCTTTTTCTTAAAGGTCCTTCCTTTCGTTTTCAAATTCTTTCCTCACAGCTCCAGAACGTTTTCTCTAAAATCTTTATAGCTCATTCTTCTTAATTTTCCCCAATTCCTCTAGACTCCAAACATTTCCTTCAAATTTCAAGCTCCTATCATTTATTTCTAACGTTCCTACTGAAAGTTGAACAATAATTAGGGACACGTAACCCTCGCAAAACTTAGTAAATACAAAAGACAAATAAATTAATTCAGATATATATATATATATATATATATATATATATATATATATATATATATATATATATATATATATATATATATATATATATATATATATATATATATATATATATATATATATATATATATATATATATATATATATATATATATATATATATATATATATATATATATATATATATATTAAAAAAAATATTGTATGGTGCGGCGTGAAGAGCTTTAATATAAGTTGATAAGAAAAAAAAAATGAAGAGCAAAATTCTTAATGTGACCGAAACATGTACAGCAACATTATATATTCTGTTATGTTGAATCAACAAGTATCAGGTAACTTTGTGTGCAATTTGGTGGTGAGACAAAGAGAAAACTTGTCACCATTGCTATTTGCTTTTTATATCAGTGACATGGAGAATAGATTACATGATTGTAATTTTAATAATGTAGATTTTGGTGATGATTTCTTAAATACATTCCTGAAACTTTTAGTTCTTATGTATGCCGATGACAAAGTTACATTATGTGCCAGTGCTAAGGGAATGGAGAAAGCATTGCTTATTTTATTTCAATTCTATAGTGAATGGAAGATAAAACTTAGATGCGATAAATCAAAAATAGTTGTGTTCAGCAGGAAAAGAGTTCATCAAGATAATTACGATTTTGAGTTTGGTTGTGAGAAATTTTTTGTGGTAGAGGATTACAAATATCTGGGACTATTATTTAATTACAACTGCAAGTTTTGCAAAGAAGAGCTGAATCTCAAAGAACAAGCAATAAGGACGCTTTATTCTATGGTAGAAAATGTAGAAAGTTTGACCTACCAGTTTATATGTAAATTAAATTGATTAATACCATGGTGTTGCCAATAATAACTTATGCTAGTGAAATATAGGATCATTACATTTTAAGAGAGGTAGAGCAGTTATATGTAAAGTTTTTAATTTTTAAAAATAAATTTAGTGTGTTTATAAAAATACTTGCAAGGACATGGTTTATGAGGAACTTGGTGTATTTAAACTTAGTTAAGTGTAAAATTATACAATATTGAGTTATAATGATTTCCGGCAAAAAAAAATAAATTGTGTTTTGTAATGTAGCAGTGTTTATTGTATCTACATAAGTTCGTGAGTTATAAATGTCGCAAGATGTTCCTAGAATAATATGGATCAAGAAAGCTGTGAAATTGAGATTGAGGGATCAGTAATAGCAAATTGGTTACGGGGTTTGTATATACCAGTTTACTTTACACATGGGCCAATGTAATTTCAGTATTTTTTTTGTTAATGCAAAGTACAAATACGAAGGCTCTTCAAAACGCTTCATTGTTTTTGAAATTAGTTTTAATTATGTTCAGATGATTTATGTGTTAAACAGCTTATTAGTTCTTCGTTGTTAAATGGTTGCATTAGTTACTACTAGGACCCTTTTATAGGACTGGCATTTCAGTGGACATTTTTTTTTATTGGATTTTTGTTGCCCTTGGCCAGTGTCCCTCCTACATAAAAAAAAAAAGTTACTACAACACTTTAACTATCATTTGTAGTATGTTGTTTTTGTTGTTTTTGATACTAATTTACTTGGAAAGCTTAACTATCTATTGTTTGTGTTATTTAGTTAATACTGTGTGTGTGCCGTCAGGACGGATCTGCTTCTTTGTAAAGTAGCTGTGTTCCATTCTTATTATATAACTCCGAATTCTCAATAAATTATATTCAGTTCAGTTTACACACACACACACTCTCTCTCTCTCTCTCTCTCTCTCTCTCTCTCTCTCTCTCTCTCTCTCTCTCTCTCTCTCTCTCTCTCTTTCACAAACTCTTGTCTTACGCAAAAGTGACGACCCATAGATCTTATAGATCGCTCCAGACAAGAGCGTATGTGATGCCAGATCCGCAGCCGCTGCCAGAATAGTGAATCACTTGCGCCTCATCCAACACTTTATATAGAGTGTGCAAAGGGAGGAGCCTCTTCCATCGCGTTCACTAGTGACTTATATTGTGATGAGCCATAAACACGCACACGCGCGCGCGCGCATGCTCGCTAGCACGCACGCACGCATGCATGCATACAAGCGCCCCCGCACACACACACACACACACACACACACACACACACACACACACACACATATCTGTCTATCTATCTATCTATCTATCTATCTATCTATCTATCTATCTATCTATCTATCTATCTATATATATATATATATATATATATATATATATATATATATATATATATATATATATATATATATATATATATATATATATATATATATATATATATATATATATATATATATATATATATATATATATATATATATATATATATATATATTTTTTTTTTTTACTTATTCTTCTTATTTTCATCCATTTCAATTAAGATCACTTTTACTGATAACAGTCATAAAACATAATTTGTAACAAAATACATTATATGTTCTGCAAACCATCTACAGTATAATCTGTCCTAAAGGGCGCTATAATAATGAGAACACCGTTTTGACTGTTGTATCATTCTTGATATTATAATATATATATATATATATATATATATATATATATATATATATATATATATATATATATATATATATATATATATATATATATATATATATATATATATATATATATATATATATATATATATATATATATATATATATATATATATATATATATATATATATATATATATATATATATATATATATATATATATATATATATATATATATATATATATATATATATATATATATATATATATATATATATATATATATATATATATATATATATATATAAATATATCAAACTTGCACCTCTATTTTATTTCCTCATTTATTTCATTCGTTCCTTTTTTTTTCTACATGAAGAATACTTTGAAATTTTATCTTATTTTTAAGGGAATTAAATATTTCAGACCACTGTTGTGAGGAAAATAATTTATTAGAAGATGGAAAAAAAAATGTGTGAAGAAAGCGTTCTGAATGCCATGTTTTGATACATTATTATACCTACTATTAAGGTTTTCACACTCTTCCTATGCCATGACCATTCATTCAAACACCCCTCCATTTTTTTTTTTTTTTTTGAGGACAATGCTAAATGCGCATATTTATCATGTCAAAAGTTCTTACAACACTGTTTTCCGTATCCTAAATCATTCGGTTCAAGTGTTCATAGATGTGTATCGGCAGTTCCTGCCATCAAGGATATATTTCCACGATATTCTGAGATCATATACCAAGTCATATGTATATGTTTGTCTCACAATGTCAGTAATGTGGTAAACAGGACGAAAAGACGATAGTTTGCATTTTTTATAAAAAAAATAGATTAAATAAAAAGTAATAAATAAATAATTAATTAAAGCAAAATTTTACAGCTAACTGAAGTGATACACCCAGCGTTTTACAGTGTGGCAAAACAATATGTAACACATCACAATGATCTGTGAAAGAGGGAGGCATCGCATCCTGGGACGCGGGCATGAGGCGACTGCTGCTCCTCACGCTAACACGATGCTTCGTATCAGGAGATACGAAGCTCTCTCTCTCTCTCTCTCTCTCTCTCTCTCTCTCTCTCTCTCTCTCTCTCTCTCTCTCTCTCTCTCTCTCTCCATGGAAAATTTCGTTTAAATGTGGTAGATTTCCTTTTAGACATGATTTTCTCTTAAACTATGATGTTATAATTTTATTTTTTAGTTATGACTTTCTTTTCCCACACCAGCATCGATGTAAAAGTCAAGGCACGTTGGCTTTCGTTGCCCAAACAGCTTTCGTTGTTTGAGCAACAGCTCTTGAGGGGTCAAGGAATGACCCCTTATTAGCCTTTTCTTCCAAAAAGATACTTATAAATAAGCTTTTTTTCTCGTCTATAGAGGTAACGAGAATGAGTGGGAGAGGTAGCTTCCATCCTGCCTGGCGGCAAAAGAGGAAGTGGCCATGGATTAACACGGTCAGGTGTCAGGTGGTCAGGTGGTCAGGGTGACCTCACTCGGTCACCCATGGAGACGTGACACTAGCTGGAGGAAACGTTGCCAAGTATTGTGGTATTTGCAAAAAAATAAAAAAAACATGCAAATATCATTGAAAAGACATATATTACACTAACTTGTCTTTTTTTTAGTATCACAGTGTGTATATATATATATATATATATATATATATATATATATATATATATATATATATATATATATATATATATATATATATATATATATATATATATATATATATATATATATATATATATATATATATATATATATATATATATATATATATATATATATATATATATATATATATATATATATATATATGTATATATACTACAACACGATTTAATTTTGAGATTGGAAGGACCTGAGATGTGGTGTCTTGGTGTAAGTGTGGCAGCGCCACAGGCTGGGGGATTCCTGGAAAGGACAACGCCTAAACATTCAATTAACAATGGTCAGACAATGGAGGGTACTTCGACCCTTCTCCGCCCTACTTAAAAGGAGAAGGCTAGCAATGAGGGACCAGATTAAATGGTTCCCAAGTTTAGGCTGCCACTACGGGTCAACGGTGCTGCCCGGCAAAGGGACCTTCTTTTGAAGTTTCCTGCTGTTGGATCGTTGGTTGTCCTGGCTGCAATGCGTCGGGGGAGGGGGGAGGTCTCACTTCCGTCGTGACTAACTTCTCGAATCATGAGTGGGTACTTTTTTTAAAACAAGGTAGTCCCTTCGCAATGTCCAGCACTCGCTCACCTCATAGTCCTGGAAGGTGGTTGCCCTTATCCCATGGATCCATTTATTTTCTTGTATTATCATTATGGGCAAACATAAAACTTCCTCGGGTCCTCGAGAGGCGGTCGACCAGGCCCTCGAGACGTCACCCTCTGGTCGTGATAGTGATGTTACGAACGTGCAGGCTTTTTTTTTTTTTTTTTTTGACAAAGGCAACAAAAATCTAAGAAAAAAAAAAGCCCACTGAAATGCTAGTCCCTTAAAAGGGTCAAGGCAGTGGTCAAAAATTGGTGGATAAGTGTCTTGAAACCTCCCTCTTGAAGGAATTCAAGTCATAGGAAGGTGGAAATACAGAAGCAGGCAAGGAGTTCCAGAGTTTAACAGAGAAAAGGATGAATGATTGAGAATACTGGTTAACTCTTGCGTTAGAGAAGTGGACAGAATAGGGGTGAGAGAAAGAAGAAAGTCTTGTGCAGCGAGGCCGCGGAAGGAGGGGAGGCATGCAGTTAGCAAGATCAGAAGAGCAGTTGGCATGAAAATAGCGGTAGAAGACAGCTAGATATGCAACATTGCGGCGGTAAGAGAGGGGCTGAAGATAGTCAGTTAGAGGAGAGGAGTTGATGAGACGAAAAGCTTTTGATTCCACCCTTTCTAGAAGAGCAGTATGAGTGGAACCCCCCAGACATGTGAAGCATACTCCATACATGGACGGATAAGGCCCTTGTACAGAGTTAGCAGCTGGGGGGGTGAAAAAACTGGCGGAGACGTCTCAGAACACCTAACTTCATAGAAGCTGTTTTAGCTAGAGATGAGATGTGAAATTTCCAGTTCAGATTATAAGTAAAAGACAGACCGAGGATGTTCAGTGTAGAAGAGGGGGACAGTTGAGTGTCATTGAAGAAGTGGGGATAGTTGTCTGGAAGATTGTGTCGAGTTGATAGATGGAGGAATTGAGTTTTTGAGGCATTGAACAATACCAAGTTTGCTCTGCCCCAATCGGAAATTTTAGAAAGATCAGAAGTCAGCCGTTCTGTGGCTTCCCTGCGTGATATGTTTACCTCCTGAAGGGTTGGACGTCTATGAAAAGACGTGGAAAAGTGCAGGGTGGTATCATCAGCATAGGAGTGGATAGGACAAGAAGTTTGGTTTAGAAGATCATTAATGAATAATAAGAAGAGAGTGGGTGACAGGACAGAACCCTGAGGAACACCACTGTTAATAGATTTAGGAGAAGAACAGTGACCGTCTACCACAGCAGCAATAGAACGGTCAGAATGGAAACTTGTGATGAAGTTACAGAGAGAAGGATAGAAACCGTAGGAGGGTAGTTTTGAAATCAAAGCTTTGTGCCAGACTCTATCAAAGGCTTTTGATATGTCCAAGGCAACAGCAAAAGTTTCACCAAAGTCTCTAAAAGAGGATGACCAAGACTCAGTAAGGAAAGCCAGAAGATCACCAGTAGAGCGGCCTTGACAGAACCCATACTGGCGATCAGATAGAAGGTTGTGAAGTGATAGATGTTTAAGAATCTTCCTGTTGAGGATAGATTCAAAAACTTTAGATAAGCAGGAAATTAAAGCAATACGACGGTAGTTTGAGGGATTAGAGCGGTCACCCTTTTTAGGAACAGGTTGAATGTAGGCAAACTTCCAGCAAGAAGGAAAGGTAGATGTTGACAGACAGAGCTGAAAGAGTTTGACTAGGCAAGGTGCAAGCACGGAGGCACAGTTTCGGAGAACAATAGGAGGGACCCCATCAGGTCCATAAGCCTTCCGAGGGTTTAGGCCAGCGAGGGCATGGAAAACATCATTACGAAGAATTTTAATACGTGGCATGAAGTAGTCAGAGGGTGGAGGAGAGGGAGGAACAAGCCCAGAATCGTCCAAGGTAGAGTTTTTAACAAAGGTTTGAGCAAAGAGTTCAGCTTTAGAAATAGATGTGATAGCAGTGGTGCCATCTGGTTGAAGTAGAGGAGAGAAAGAAGAAGAAGCAAAGTTATTGGAGATATTTTTGGCTAGATGCCAGAAATCACGAGGGGAGTTAGATCTTGAAAGGTTTTGACATTTTTTGTTAATGAAGGAGTTTTTGGCTAGTTGGAGAACAGACTTGGCATGGTTCCGGGCAGAAATATAAAGTGCATGAGATTCTGGTGAAGGAAGGCTTAAGTACCTTTTGTGGGCCACCTCTCTATCATGTATAGCACGAGAACAAGCTGTGTTAAACCAAGGTTTAGAAGGTTTAGGACGAGAAAAAGAGTGAGGAATGTACGCCTCCATGCCAGACACTATCACCTCTGTTATGCGCTCAGCACACAAAGACGGGTCTCTGACACGGAAGCAGTAGTCATTCTAAGGAAAATCAGCAAAATACCTCCTCAGATCCCCCCAACTAGCAGAGGCAAAACGCCAGAGGCACCTTCGCTTAGGGGGATCCTGAGGAGGGATTGGAGTGATAGGACAAGATATAGATATGAGATTGTGATCGGAGGAGGCCAACGGAGAAGAAAGGGTGACAGCATAAGCAGAAGGATTAGAGGTCAGGAAAAGGTCAAGAATGTTGGGCGTATCTCCAAGACGGTCAGGAATACGAGTAGGGTGTTGCACTAATTGCTCTAGGTCATGGAGGATAGCAAAGTTGTAAGCTAATTCACCAGGATGGTCAGTGAAGGGAGAGGAAAGCCAAAGCTGGTGGTGAACATTGAAGTCCCCAAGAATGGAGATCTCTGCAAAAGGGAAGACGGTCAGAATGTGCTCCACTTTGGAAGTTAAGTAGTCAAAGAATTTCTTATAGTCAGAGGAGTTAGGAGAGAGGTATACGGCACAGGTAAATTTAGTATGAGAATGACTCTGTAGTCGTAGCCAGATGGTGGAAAACTCGGAAGATTCAAGAGCGTGGGCACGAGAGCAGGTTAAGTCATTACGCACATAAACGCAGCATCCAGCTTTGGATCGAAAATGAGGATAGAGAAAGTAGGAGGGAACAGAAAAGGGGCTACTGTCAGTTTCAGTGAGGAAAAGAAGATGAGGTTTAGAAGAGGAGAGGTGGTGTTCTACAGATTGAAAATTAGATCTTAGACCGCGAATGTTGCAGAAGTTAATGAAGAAAAAGTTGAGGGGGGTGTCAAGACACTTAGGGTCGTCGACGGAAAGACAGTCCGACCTGGGGACATTTATGGTCCCCTCCCCAGATGGGGACTCCGAGGCTGGTGTAGGAGTCGCCATGATTTAAAAATTTTTTGAGTGAAGGGTGTGTTTTATTAGGTGCTTGTAGTTTTGTGTAGAGGACTAGAGTTGTCTTTAGAGAGCAGGCTGTGACTACCCCCTTGTGTTGTGAGACACAAAGGGAAACGTTCAGTGAGGTCACAGCTGGGTTTAATGATAAGTTCACAGCACCCCCTCAACAGTGCTTTAGACCTCACTGGAAGTAAGTATCGTTTCGGCAGGTGTCTACTGCCTCCTCCTTGAACTTGTACTCCTCCTGCGGTTGCTTCTCATGGTCAGGGGTTCCCAGTTGACCTCCCCCACCCCGCAAAAAAAAAAAAAAAACATGTTTTACATATCAACATTTATTTATATATTACATTGATGAATAAGGTCTTTATATGTACATATACATAAAAAAAAATTGTAAAAGGAGTCGAGCCTGACCCGTTCATTTCCTGTATCGTACAAGTTAACACAGGCTTTATCAAACTGGACCAATCTGTATCAGCATGGCCGAAACAAGTGTCTGTTTTTCATTAATATAAAGTCTCAAAATCTTTCAAGATCTAACTTTCCTCGTGACGTTTGGCATCTAGCCAAAAACATCTCCAATAACTTTGCTTATTCATCTTACTCTCCTTTATTTAAACTTCAGGGCACCACTGCCATCTAATCTATTTCTAAAGCTGAATCCTTCGCTCAAACTTTTTCTAAAAACTCTACCTAGGATGATTCGGGTGATGTTCCTCCCTCTCCTGCACCATCTGACTACTTCATGCTATCCGTTAAAATCCTTCGCAGTGATGTTTTCTATGCCCTCACTGGCCTAAACCCTCGGAATGCTTATAGACTTGATGGGGTCCCTCCTATTGTCCTCCGAAACTGTGCCTTTGTGCTTGCACCTTGTCTAGTCAAACTCTTCCAACTCTGTCTATTAACATCTACCTTTCCTTCTAGTTGGAACCTTGCTTAATCTCAGTTTATTCGTAAAGAGTGAACATTCTAGTTCCTCAAACTAGCGTTCTATTGCTTTAAATTCCTACTTCTTTAACGTTTTGAATCTATCCCCAACAGGAATATTCTTAAACATCTATCACTTCACATCCTACTATCTGATCGTCAATATGGATTCTGTTAAGGCCGCTCTACTGGTGATTTGGCCTGGTAATCCTCTCTTAAGGATTTTGGTGAAACGTTTGTTGTTGCCTTACACATATCAAAAGATTTTTTAATAGAGTCTGGCACAAAGCTTTGATTACCGAACTACCCTCCTATGACTTTTATCCTTCGCTCTGTAACTTCATACCAAGTTTCCTTTCTGTTCATTCTTTTGTTGCTGTGATAGACGGTCACTCTTCTCCTAAATCTATTAAGAGTGATGTTCCTCAAGATTCTTGCCTGTCACCTACTCTCCTACTTCTATTATCCATCAATGAACTTATAAACCAATCTTCTTATCTTATGCACTTTTAAGCTGATGATATCACACTGCACTTTCTCACGTTTTTTTTATAGACATCCAACACTTCAGGAAATACATAGTTCTTGCAGGGAAGCCACATAACGCCTGACTTCTGATCCCTCTAAAATTTCTGATTGGGGCAAAGTAAACTTAGTACCGTTCAATGCCTCAAAAACTCAACTCCTCCATCTTTCAACTCGACATAACCTTCCAGAAAACTATCCCCTTTTCTTTAATTACACTCAAATGTCTCCCTCTTCTACGCTCAACATCTTCGGTCTGTCCTTTACTTATAATCGAAGTAATCTCCGCCAGTTTATTTCACCACCATCCCCAGCTGCTGTTGAATCTTGTCTTGACATTCATGATCATTAATGTCTATGCATCCATGCCATACCGTGCTATCCACTCGGTTTTCAAGCCTTCTGGAACAATTATATATATCCTTTTCAAATATGACGACGATTGTATCTCTAATCGGTGTTATGTGACATTTAAATTTGAAATTTCTGACAAAACTTCCCTTGAGGGAATAGATTATCTGCCTCTTAGAGACAACAATTTACTTGCTGAGATTAGTCGACCAAGCAATGTAGTTGACGGTGAGAATGATTATTGTCCTAATGTCTTTGATGATGCTGAAGAATGTGCTCCCAAAGATCGCCACGCCCCTACACCTTACTGGCATATTATTGGGAAGATAGAGGTAATTTTATTCACGCTGCTAAATATCTAGAAAGAAAGGCTGGAGTGCTCTCTACAAATAGCATGAAGAAATATGGTAAAGGTGCCTTGACCCGAGCTAAAAATTTAACGTAGGCCATGATGCCTCTCCATCTACTATGACTTTCTGATGGGATCTTTGAATCCATCAAGCCACACCGGACGTTAAACGTGCAAAGGGTATACTTGAATTTTATAGTTCTTATCTTACTGAGCGTGTAAAGATCGATCCTCTTTCTCTTCCAATAAAGGCATTCGTTGACCGTCCTTTACGATGTTTTTGGCATTGAGCTCATTTACGGAAGGAAAAAGTCATCGGCGGTGCGGTTAGTGCTCTACCGTTGACTCACACTCTACTCATGGATGTGAATAGGAGCCTTATTGTTTTATTTCTGGGGAAGCTCACCAGTTGCGTTCATGACAATGCAGGAGCAGGACATTCTTTAACTGGGTAATTTTCAGTTTATAAGTCTTCATAATGTCAGGCGAGAATTTCTTTTTAACAGAAGGATGTGGAGCGAAGACATACGCCTCCTTTCTCAATTCTAGCTCTTTCACTCTACATTGAAAACAGTTGTTGCACCTTCCGTCTTTCTCAACCATCCATTGTTTCCTTTCGCTCTTGTGAGAATGCTGTTCCTGCAGTTACCGTCTTCAACAAGTTTTCTGTATTGTCAGAAGCTACAGATAACCTCTCCACTACGTCTTCAGTAAAGGCTTAATTGCGTCTTCAGCTACGATATCACAAACTTCCTCTACAGAAATCCACGATTTCATGGATTCTCAACCAAAAACACTTCCCAAGCTGTTAAACTACAACAAACGTATACAACGAAATTTCCCTAAGTTCCTTCTCAGTCCCACCAGAAACGTTCCCGCAGATCTGGCGAGTCCCTTCACTCAAGAGGCGTTCTCCCTAGAAAGACTCATTTGGGAGCATCAGATACCCCTGAGCCGGACACTAGTAATCAAAGTAATCCACATCCGATATGGACTTTGAGGGTTTCTCTGCACGTCTTCACAATACAATTTCGAACAGGTGCGATACCAATCTGTCAGTCTCGAGGAATCCTCCTCCTATCCGTCCCTTCAGGAGCTTCAGAGAATCGTGTGAGGGTTCCTATCCCTACGTGAAGCACACAATCTTTGGTTCCTGCAACTTTACGCAACACAGGACTAGATAAGAGTAGTAGGGAAATTGCCATGTGAGTCGCCATTCCTAAAATGGCAAGCCATTCCCAAAATGGCAATGCCATTTTAGGAATAGCGACTCCTATGGCAATTTTCCGGAGGCCTCAGTGGCAATCCATTTCAGGATGGCGACCCTGGCTGTAAATTAACGGGGGTGGGGGGATGATGGGGGGGTCATTCACGACGGCGTCACCATGGGTCATGTTAAGGGGGAGTGGGACGGCGACGGCGGCGCTGACGGGAGAGGTGGGGCCGTGTGTCCTTATCCTTCGCCGGTTATGGAATGACTAAATGAATCAATGATGGTGGGTGGAAAATAATTGAATGGAAATGGGGGGTGGGGGGAATGGGGGGACTGAACGCATCAGGCAAGGCAGGCGGCTGGGATCGCTGACGGCTAGACGTGGGAGTCGCCATCACACGCGTGGTTTGGGAGACCCTCTCGGCCTGCCATTACGGTCTCCCTTTCACTCGCGCGGATCCTGGACAGCCAAGGTGGTTTGAGTCTTGCCATCACGTGTTCCCTCCGACATCTCAGTACATTCCAATGTCTCATACAACTCGATGGTCAAGGTCGGCGGAAGAAAAAGTGGGTGTCAACGCCGCCAGGGACCATGCGGCCTTTTGTTTTTATGGACGGGAACAGGAAGTTGTAGGCCATAGAATGGACCGCCGCGCGGCCGCCACGCGCTAGTTGCACGCGAGGATTCTGGACAGCCAGGGTGGCGAGTCTTGCCATCACGTGTTCCCTCCGACATTTCAGTACATTCCAAGGTGCTGTCACTTCCCAATGGCCAAGGTCGGCCACGCTGTGCCGTTATATCCTCCAGCTTGTCGACGTATATATGACATGAAAAATTAAAATTTAAAGTCAGTCTGTTAGTTGACAGGCCATAAAAAACATGTCGTTCAGAGATAATGACGATATATATGTATACCTATCTTCTCTTGCAGGCGGTAGATCATTTCCCAAAAAACACAACAACAGAATTTGAAAACAGAATCTTACCCATTCATTTAGACACCGGCAGGGATTATGAAGTCGGTCCGTGTAATATCTTATTCCCTAAATATTTCTACTGCATTATGGAAGGGGATCCAAATTCCAGTATATCGTTTTATGGTCGGGTTATGCAGTCAAAGTTTGACGTGTATGAATATAACATGTATACCTATCTACCGGAAAGAAATATTATCTCCAATTTTACCGATAAGAACATACCGGCCATAACTAAGGCGATCAATGGACAGATAGTGAGAGAACTTCAAGCAAATTTGAATTAGTCCTTTAAGATCTATTTCCCTTACTCGGAAATAATCTGTTATGGACGCGACTTGGAGAGAGTCGTAGTTAACAATGCGATCGTGCCTCCTATTGACGATCGTATTTACTGTGATATAAGTATAAAATTTGCCTCGCATATAGCTCGCATTCTGGGTTTTAATCCAAATTTTCGCTACACCGTCTACTTTCAAAGATCTGGCGACGCCATTTCATCTTCCAGTGCGAGCGAAGCTTCCCCCTCGACACCCATAAAATTATTCGCTCAACACGTACCGCGAGCTGATGTGGGGACGGATTATATGTACGTTTATACCGACATCATTTCTCCCACGGGATTTGGTAACCAACTAATTAATATATTAGACGACAGCACTAGTAAAGGTGCGAATCCAGTTACATATAAACCACTTTCTGTATCAACTATACAGAGTGTTGCCATCAAAATTGCCAATCAAAGAGGCAAACCTATTCAGTTTGAAGATGGGGAAAACAGTGGTACTTGCGTGTTACATATAAGACCACGTTAACTTTTGCCCCTCGGACGTAAAGTTTTGAATAGAATCTTCAGTGTTTGAAGAGAAGCTTCAGTGTTTCCCCGCGTGCCATAGCGGACGGGGTGCAAGTGTTGACAATGTTATAGAAAAAAAAGAAAAAAAAGAAAAATGGGGGTTCATTGTGGGACAGCAGAGACGCGGCTTCTATATGAAGTGTGTGGGAGATGGCACACTAATCCACCCTGCCCCTCATGTGTGGAAGACCAGTGCGATTTATGTGAGCGGTGTGGGGTTCTGTTTCCACATCCTCCACCAGAACACACCTGCGAAGTTGGAAATCCTGATTCTTCTGGTAAGCATTATTACTTATTTTGGCGAGAATGTATAATAATTAAGATGAATTGACTGTTAATATTTACAAGTTTTAGCTCTGAGTACATCTTCCCGTACAGGCTCGCACTCGATTGAGGTTGAGCAGAACGGTGACGTAGAACACACTCGTCAGCAAGCGTCAAAAGCCAACATCCCACACGGAGGTGGGGGAAGAGGTGAAAGAAAAAAAAAAAAAATACTACAAATAATAAATCAATAAATACGGTGCCACCGCCACTACTACTAGCTACTACTAATATTCTTTATTTAAGGCTCGCCACAGCCGGGACCGAGTGGATTATCGGAGGACGTATTAAATTCTTCCGAGACTTCAAGTCTCTCGCTACCTACACAAGGTAAATATCAATTCAATAATGATAATTATAATAATAATGATAATAATAATAATAATAATAATAATAATAATAATAATAATAATAATAATAATATTAATAACAATAACAATAATAATAATAATAATAATAATAATAATAATAATAATGATAATAATAATAATAATAATAATAATATATATATATATATATATATATATACTCGTATATATATATATTTTTTTTATGTAGGAAGGATACTGGCCAAGGGCAATAAAAATCTAATAAAAAAAAATGCCCACTGAAATGCCAGTCCCATAAAAGGGTCAAAGCAGTGGTCAAAAATTGGTGGATAAGTGTCTTGAAACCTCCCTCTTGAAGGAATTCAAGTCGTAGGATGGTGGAAATACAGAAGCAGGCAGGGAGTTCCAGAGCTTACCAGAGAAAGGGATGAATGATTGAGAATGCTGGTTAACTCTTGCATTAGAGAGGTGGACAGAATAGGGGTGAGAGAAAGGAGAAAGTCTTGTGCAGCGAGGCCGCGGAAGGAGGGGAGGCATGTAGTTAGCAAGATCAGAAGAGCAGTTAGCATGAAAATAGCGGTAGAAGAATGCTAGATATGCAACATTGCGGCGGTGAGAGAGAGGCTGAAGACAGTCAGTTAGAGGAGAGGAGTTGATGAGACGAAAAGCTTTTGATTCCACCCTGTCTAGAAGAGCAGTATGAGTGGAACCCCCCCAGACATGTGAAGCATACTCCATACATGGACAGATAAGGCTGGGGGAGAGCTAGTAGCTGGGGGATGAGAAAAACTGGCGGAGACGTCTCAAAACTTCATAGAAGCTATTTTAGCTAGAGATGAGATGTGAAGTTTCCAGTTCAGATTATAAGTAAAGGATAAACCGAGGATGTTCAGTGTAGAAGAGGGGGACAGTTAAGTGTCATTGAAGAAGAGGGGATAGTTGTCTGGAAGATTGTGTCGAGTTGATAGATGGAGGAATTGAGTTTTTGAGGCATTGAACAATACCAAGTTTGCTCTGCCCCAATCAGAAATTTTAGAAAGATCAGAAAACAGGCGTTCTGTGGCTTTCCTGCGTGATATGTTTACCTCCTGAAGGGTTGGACGTCTATGAAAAGACGTGGAAAAGTGCAGGGTGGTATCATCAGCGTAGGAGTGGATAGGACAAGAAGTTTGGTTTAGAAGATCATTAATGAATAATAAGAAGAGAGTGGATGACAGGACAGAACCCTGAGGAACATCACTGTTAATAGATTTAGGAGAAGAACAGTGACCGTCTACCACAGCAGCAATAGAACGGTCAGAAAGGAAACTTGAGATGAAGTTACAGAGAGAAGAATAGAAACCGTAGGAGGGTAGTTTGGAAATCAAAGCTTTGTGCCAGACTCTATCAAAGGCTTTTGATATGTCCAAGGCAACAGCAAAAGTTTCACCAAAATCTCTAAAAGAGGATGACCAAGACTCAGTAAGGAAAGGCAGAAGATCACCAGTAGAGCGGCCTTGACGGAACTCATACTGGCGATCAGATAGAAGGTTGTGAAGTGATAGATGTTTAAGAATCTTTCTGTTGAGGATAGATTCAAAAACTTTAGATACGCAGGAAATTAAAGCAATAGGACGGTAGTTTGAGGGATTAGAGCGGTCATCCTTTTTAGGAACAGGTTGAATGTAGGCAAACTTCCAGCAAGAAGGAAAGGTAGATGTTGACAGACAGAGCTAAAAGAGTTTGACTAGGCAAGGTGCAAGCACGGAGGCACAGTTTCGGAGAGACTAAATAATGATAAAAATAATAATAATAAATTGTCGCTGCTACTTTTTTTTTTTTTTGCCAGACACGCCACAAGCAGAAGCAAGCCATGATGAGCGCGGCATGCCGGAAGAACCAGTGGAAGCAAGCCACGGTAAGCACGGGACGCCGGAAGAACCGCGGTTAATTAATTCGAGGGAAAATTTTATGAGGAGCTTCACGAGACATCAATATGACATATCTGATCATGTAAGCAAAGATCCACTCGGTCTACTTACCGAATACAGGGCGTTCTTTATACGGGAAATTCATATTTCACGTCACATGACTCGCCATTCCCCCCACCCTGAAAATATTTTCACACATTTCTCTGGAACTAGTTAAATTCTCTATCTTCGGCGAGGATGAACATCGAGTCATTGATATTGCTTTTAGAGCACGTCTGATCACCTATCAAGATGTGCCTGACCTTGTTGATTTATGGATCCATCAGCTGAACAGACGGTTGGAAAGCCTTACCAGCGAGACTGAAGGACCAGGTTTTATCATTTCAAGAGTACAGAATTTTTTAATCAACTATTGCATGTCACATGCAGTGGCATAGGAGATTATGTTGCTTATCCTAGAGGCGTGCGAGGTGGGAATTAAATTTTCAATCCTGATGGCCGACATTCATCCTGTGTTATTCAGTGTTTGGCGGCTTTTAGACTTCACGCCCGAGGTGTAACCTGGAAAAGAATTCCAAAAATATTACGGAGACGGCATGGCGGAGAGAAATACGTCACGCGCGGAAAAGTAGAGAGTCCTGTGACTTGGGAGAACTTGAGTCAGTTAAAAAGGTTAAATCGACTGTCTCTGGATGTGTATACACTGACAAAAAGCGGTGAGATGTACTGTTTAACATTATCAAGAAAAAGCTCGTAACCCCACTCCTTTTACTAGGCGGAAGACATACGAGTATGACGCTCATTAAAGACGTGGAGATGCTGCACCGAAAATTGACGAGAAGCTGTCCCACCCTAGAGGGTCATCAGTTTTGCAAAATATGTTTCAGCTCAGTTCCCAAGTCTGTCAGTTTGAGCGATCACGGGTGCCATTGCGACTTCACTCAAACTCTTCTCTTTCCAGGTGATGCTGAAAAAGTAAAATTCAAAAATTTTGCCTACACCTATCAGCCTGCCTACTTAGCATTTTTTTTTTATTTTGAAACTATGATAAAACCTAAGGAGAATAGGAGTGTGATAGCTGATAGCCAATTGGATACTCGTATCTCATCATCAATAGGCATGTAGATGTCGTGAAAAAGAGAAGTTATTTCGGGGAAGATCCCGTGAATAATTTCATTGATAGCCTATCCGAAGCTTGGCGAATCATCAAGGAAAGTGTAGTTAGCTATCCAGTTAGCATGTGTGCGGAGGATGAAGTCCACTTCAAACGTCAGCGCCACTGCGAGCTCTGCCGTCAACCCTTCAATATGAAAACCCTACTTCATAAACATCACGACCACTCATTACCACAAAATAATTACAAGGGGGCATTGTGCGCGCGATGCAACCTCCAGTGTCGTGACATGAGGAAATATCTCATCTCTCTGGCTCATAATATGATCTTTGACGTCTCCTTAATCAAAAAAGACATTCAGTTGCCAGAGTCGCACGTGGACATCCTTGCCAAGTCAGAATCGCATTTATTGAAAATAAGGATTAAGGAATTGCAGTTTCAGGACACGCTTTCCATTATGAATGCCGGCCTCGGTGATTTCGCTCAGAGTCCATGCTATATATAGCTTCAGACAGGCTTCATACCTGAAACCTTTCATAGAAAGGAACGTTGCTCAGCGTAAAAATGAGACGTGCTATGACACGCGTTACGCACAGGAGATGGTGAATTACCTCCCCGAGGATGTAAGACGTGTAATTTGCACTCAAAAACATTTTCTTTGTTATGAGTACATCACCGACCTGGCCCGCTTAGAAGATCGGCAATTGCCACCTCGCGAAGCATTTTATGACACGCTAAAGGGGAAGGCTCTGTCACCTGGAGAATATGAACACGCTGAAAGCGTGTGGAGTATGGCATCCTGTCGCACTTTAGGCGATTACAGAAGACTGTATTGTGAGATTGATGTGAGGTTATTAGCCGATACATATCTCAAATATATATCATACCTGCATGAATTTTATGGAATGGACGTGGTTAATTTCGTGTCACTGTCTTTTTATGCTTATGACGCTTTTTTTAAAGTCGACAGGCGTTCAACTTGATCCACCTTACGATCCTAACATCACCTGATCAAAAGAAACGTACGAGTAGGCTTTGTAACTTGCGTCAGACCACACCTGCAGTCAAACCCGACACCTATATGTTCTATCTGGACTATAATTCATAACTATTACAGAAGATGACATCTCGCCGTACAGTAAAAGACTGTTAGAAGCTGAGGGTCGTAAGCTGGGGAGGAAAAATCGTAAATTCGTGGCCAGTCATAAGGGACTAAAAGATCATCTCATCAGTCTGGAATTGCTGCAACTTTTACTCTCACTTGGACTGGAAATACAATGTGTCCATGCTATATATAGCTTCAGACAGGCTTCATACCTGAAACCTTTCATAGAAAGGAACGTTGCTCAGCGTAAAAATGAGACGTGCACCATTAAAAATCACATTTGCAAACTGATGTCAAACGCAGTTTATGGCAGATCCATGTTATCTGAAGTGAAGTATGGACTCCAACAGAAATTAGTGACAAAAAGAAAGTCTTTCCTGAAGTATGCAAGAAATTCATCCTTTAAAAGGGTACACCAATTAGGCGAGGACCGAGTCATATGCGTCAACAGTAAGAATACGATTAAAATCAGACAGCCAAATTACTTGGGATACCATATTTTGGAAGCGGCAAAGAAGTACATGTACAACTAATTATGGGGAGAGAGCTTGATTAGCTTATGAAGATGCTGACAGTTTCATATTCTGTCTACACATACCTACAAACTTAAGTGATGAACTGAAACATGGAACCATGGCAAATTTTCTCGACACCAGTAACTTTGCTTCAGATCACCCGTGTTTTAATGGGGAGCGGAAGGGTCAACTAGGCTTGCTGAAATCTGAAACCAGATCCACGCCCATCAAAGAAGCGATCATATTAAAGCCAACGATGTATTCGCTGCTGTTGGAAGATGAGAAGCAAGTATCTCGAGGTAAAGGCATTCCAACTGACCATCAGCAAAATATATTGCATCAGCAGTATAGGGAAACACTTAATAATGTCGCATGTGGGATGGTGAATTCCTATAATATCAGGAATGTGAAAGGACAAATTAGCACCACTCGCATGCGAAAGCGTACGTTGTCACATTTTGACGACAAGCGCTTTCACGTCGATGGCTATACCTCAATGGCGTATTATCACCCCGACAATGATCAGCGGGAAAGAGATGTGGAGAATTAGATGGATGAGGAGGTGGCGGCGGATGTGAAGGAGAAGGTGGATGAGGAAGAGGAGGAGGAGGAGGAGGAGGAGGAGGAGGAGGAGGAGGAGGAGGAGGAGGAGGAGGGGGAGCGGGAGGATGGGATAATGAGTGTACTGTGGCGTGATCGGGAGAGACTTTCCACGACATTATTCACATCATAATTAAGGGGTAGAGAAAGAGAGGACGCCGCTGGTAGCAGCCGCCCTTCATATAATGTAAAAAAAAAAAAAAAAACATTTGCACTGACCATGTAGGCTAAGGAAGAGGAGGAGGAGGATGGGTTAATGAGTGTGTTGTGACGTGATCGGGAGAGAGTTTCCATGACATTATTCACATCATAATTAAGGGGTGGAGAGAGACCGCGGGGGCTAGCAGCTGCCATCCATGTAATGTAAGAACATTTGTATTGACCACGTGATTAAGGAAGGGGATGAAAGGATTGTTCATGTAATGTAAGAAAATTTGTACTCTCCACGTGGGATAAGGAGGAAGAAGAGAAAGAGGAGGCGGAGGAGGAGGTAATGTAAGAACATTTGTACCCAGGTTAAGGAGAGGGAGGAGGAGGTTGAGGAAGAGGTATGGGTCGTGGGGAGATCCACGTCATAATTAGAAGGCAGGGATGAGGATGCAGCTGGGGAGGCTAGTTATGCTGTTACCAACATGACCATACAAATAAAGGTTAATCAATATATACTGTAAACATATCGTAGCGTCTTTTAGTGATCCTCTGAACTTAACATGGACAAGACATTTAGCAAAGAGATGCTGAATCTCTTCAGATATCCTGCACGCATAATTATCGCAGGTTATACAAATTCCGGCAAAACACACCTCTGCACACCTCTGCAATAAAATTATAGATATATATCAGCATGGATTTAACAGAATTATCACTTGTGGCGTCTCATCGCATTCGCTGCAGCAGAATTCTCCTTCTGAAGATAAGGTCGAAGTGCATGAGAAAATTATTGATCCCGTGATGGATGATGACAATCCATATGACGATCCGCAAACGTACACGCTCTTGATATTCGATGACAATTTCCTCACGGCTGGCAATTCTCAAACGATAGCAATGATAGAATGCTAGAACGATAAATTTAAATGCCTCACATTACATTCTTATGAAAAACAGAGATATATATCAAATGGAATGTCTGGGCAGGCAACTTTATGGAAAGGAGCGCGCCAAACACTTTATAGAAATTTATAAAAATGTCATGCTTAGACGAGATCACGGTTATTTGTTGTGCGATTTATCCTCGAACGCACCCGAAGAAATTCAACTGCGCACGAATATTGTGGATGAGCAGCCCTGTGAGAAAGTCTATCTGCTATGAAAGCCGTTTTGGACGAACTTTAACGGGATATGACGATTCCTGTGGCTTTAGGATGTGTTCAAGCACTCTACAGAGAGGGGAAGAAAAGGGATAAGAATCTAACACTCCGCTATGTGAAGACATTTCTGCAGGGCGTCCGCACTTATACGCTTCACAAGCCGGCATTGAAACATTTTCCGCGACGAAATATTATCGCTCCTAAACCCTCCATAATTTTAACTTGCGATTTGGCAGATTTTACGAAGCTGCACAGACACAATGGCGGCATTCGATACACCATGTTTTGCCTCGACGTTTTCAGCAGGTACTTGAAAGTGGCAACGCTGACAAGTAAATCCGGACGCAGTAGCCTGCAAGCAATGAAAAAAAAAAAAAAATAAAAATTAGAGTCGGGAAGTTTTACAGACGTGTCGCGTCTTTTTACCGATCAGGGATCTGAATTTTATAATCAAACAGTGACAAAAATATCTAACTTTGAAAGATATTACCTTGTATTCCAATTACTCGCGTGAAACAAAGGCGAGTTTGGCAGAAAGGGTCATCCGAACCATAAAGGAGAAAATATATAAATATTTCACGCAGAACAATACACTGACGTATATTAACGTCTTGCCCACCCTAATAAACACGTACAATCACACCCCACACCGTGGTTTGGGTGATAACCAAACACCGGGCCAGGTTGACCGCCTCCGCGACCTGTCACAAGTCAGGAGGCAATTTAAACGAATGCATTTAAATCGGCCAAGATTTCGGTCACTCATAAATTAGATGTATGAGACATTGTACGCTTGCAACGTGCTTCCCAAACGCAATTTAAATTCAAGAAGGGTTATACCATCAACAATACCGAGGAGCTTTTTAAGATAAGTCGTGTGGATTACTCACATAAAATCCCTATTTATTACATAAGGGATTTGGTGGATGAGGACGTGACCGGCGCATTCTACAAGGAAGAATTAATTAAGTCCTCTTTTCCGACACATTACCAGGTCGATATATTACGATCGAAGGTCGAGCGAGGTAAGAGAAATTATTTCGTCCACTGGCGTGGATATCCAGATAAATTTGACAGCTGGATAGATGTGGACGACTTAGTAAGATATGGATGAGGAAAAGCCATTGATATTGAAGTACAAGGATTTGGTTTTCCTCCTCTCTCATGTCTCCCCTAAATTGTGGAAGCAGGTCTTGCAAAGTTTGAATAAGCGCGAATCAAATAAAAATCTAATAAAAAAAAAAATGCCCACTGAAATGCCAGTCCCTTAAAAGGGTCAAAGCAGTGGTCAAAAATTGGTGGATAAGTGTCTTGAAACCTCCCTCTTGAAGGAATTCAAGTCATAGGAAGGTGGAAATACAGAAGCAGGCAAGGAGTTCCAGAGTTTACCAGAGAAAGGGATGAATGATTGAGAATACTGGTTAACTCTTGCGTTAGAGAGGTGGACAGAATAGGAGTGAGAGAAAGAAGAAAGTCTTGTGCAGCGAGGCCGCGGAAGGAGGGGAGGCATGCAGTTAGCAAGATCAGAAGAGCAGTTAGCATGAAAATAGCGGTAGAAGAATGCTAGATATGCAACAATGCGGCGGTGAGAGAGAGGCTGAAGACAGTCAGTTAGAGGAGAGGAGTTGATGAGACGAAAAACTTTTGATTCCACCCTGTCTAGAAGAGCAGTATGAGTGGAACCCCCCCAGACATGTGAAGCATACTCCATACATGGACGGATAAGGCTCTTGTGCAGAGTTAGCAGCTGGGGGGGTGAGAAAAACTGGCGGAGACGTCTCAGAACACCTAACTTCATAGAAGCTGTTTTAGCTAGAGATGAGATGTGAAGTTTCCAGTTCAGATTATAAGTAAAGAACAGACCGAGGATGTTCAGTGTAGAAGAAGGGGACAGTTGAGTGTCATTGAAGAAGAGGGGATAGTTGTCTGGAAGATTGTGTCGAGTTGATAGATGGAGGAATTGAGTTTTTGAGGCAATGAACAATACCAAGTTTGCTCTGCCCCAATCAGAAATTTTAGAAAGATCAGAAGTCAGGCGTTCTGTGGCTTCCCTGCGTGATATGTTTACTTCCTGAAGGGTTGGACGTCTATGAAAAGACGTGGAAAAGTGCAGGGTGGTATCATCAACGTAGGAGTGGATAGGACAAGAAGTTTGGTTTAGAAGATCATTAATGAATAATAAGAAGAGAGTGGGTGATAGGACAGAACCCTGAGAAACACCACTGTTAATAGATTTAGGGGAAGAACAGTGACCGTCTACCACAGCAGCAATAGAACGGTCAGAAAGGAAACTTGAGATGAAGTTACAGAGAGAAGGATAGAAACCGTAGGAGGGTAGTTTGGAAATCAAAGCTTTGTGCCAGACTCTATCAAAAGCTTTTGATATCTCCAAGGCAACAGCAAAAGTTTCACCAAAATCTCTAAAAGAGGATGACCAAGACTCAGTAAGGAAAGCCAGAAGATCACCAGTAGAGCGGTCTTGACTGAACCCATACTGGCGATCAGATAGAAGGTTGTGAAGTGATAGATGTTTAAGAATCTTCCTGTTGAGGATAGATTCAAAAACTTTAGATAGGCAGGAAATTAAAGCAATAGGACGGTAGTTCGAGGGATTAGAACGGAACAGGTTGAATGTAGGCAAACTTCAAGCAAGAAGGAAAGGTAGATATTGACAGACAGAGCTGAAAGAGTTTGACTAGGCAAGGTGCAAGCACGGAGGCACAGTTTCGGAGAATAATAGGAGGGACCCCATCAGGTCCATAAGCCTTCTGAGGGTTTAGGCCAGCGAGAGCATGGAAAACATCATTGCGAAGAATTTTAATAGGTGGCATGAAATAGTCAGAGGGTGGAGGAGAGGGAGGAACAAGCTCAGAATTGTCCAAGGTAGAGTTTTTAGCAAAGGTTTGAGCAAAGAGTTCAGCTTTAGAAATAGATGTGATAGCAGTGGTGCCATCTGGTTGAAGTAGAGGAGGGAAAGAAGAAGAAGCAAAGTTATTGGAGATATTTTTGGCTAGATGCCAGAAATCACGAGGGGAGTTAGATCTTGAAAGGTTTTGACATTTTCTGTTAATGAAGGAGTTTTTGGCTAGTTGGAGAACAGACTTGGCATGGTTCCGGGCAGAAATATAAAGTGCATCAGATTCTGGTGATGGAAGGCTTAAGTACCTTTTGTGGGCCACCTCTCTATCATGTATAGCACGAGAACAAGCTGTGTTAAACCAAGGTTTAGAAGGTTTAGGACGAGAAAAAGAGTGAGGAATGTATGCCTCCATGTCAGACACTATTACCTCTGTTATGCGCTCAGCACACAAAGATGGGTCTCTGACACGGAAGCAGCAGTCATTCCAAGGAAAATCAGCAAAATACCTCCTCAGGTCCCCCCAACTAGCAGGGGCAAAACGCCAGAGGGACCTTCGCTTAGAGGGATCCTGAGGAGGGATTGGAGTGATAGGACAAGATAAAGATATGAAATTGTGATCGGAGGAGCCCAACGGAGAAGAAAGGGTGACAGCATAAGTAGAAGGATTAGAGATCAGGAAAAGGTCAAGAATGTCGCTCTACTGGTGATCTTCTGGCTTTCCTTACTGAGTCTTAGTCATCCTCTTTTAGAGACTTTGGTGAAACTTTTGCTGTTGCCTTGGACATATCAAAAGCCTTTGATAGAGTCTGGCACAAAGCTTTGATTTCCAAACTACCCTCCTACGGTTTCTATCCTTCTCTCTGTAACTTCATCTCAAGTTTCCTTTCTGACCGTTCTATTGCTGCTGTGGTAGACGGTCACTGTTCTTCTCCTAAATCTATTAACAGTGGTGTTCCTCAGGGTTCTGTCCTGTCACCCATTCTCTTCATATTATTCATTAATGATCTTCTAAATCAAACTTCTTGTCCTATCCACTCCTATGCTGATGATACCACCCTGCACTTTTCCACGTCTTTTCATAGACGTCCAACCCTTCAGGAGGTAAACATATCACGCAGGGAAGCCACAGAACGCCTGACTTCTGATCTTTCTAAAATTTATGATTGGGGCAGAGCAAACTTGGTACTGTTCAATGCCTCAAAAACTCAATTCCTCCATCTATCAACTCGACACAATCTTCCAGACAACTATCCCCTCTTCTTCAATGATACTCAACTGTCCCCCTCTTCTACACTGAACATCCTCGGTGTGTCCTTTATTAATTTTTATTTTATAATCTGAACTGGAAACTTCACATCTCATCTCTAGCTAAAACAGCTTCTATGAAGTTAGGTGTTCTGAGACGTCTTCGCCAGTTTCTCTCACCCCCGCAGCTGCTAACTCTGTACAAGGGCCTTATCCGTCCATGTATGGAGTATGCTTCACATGTCTGGGGGGGTTCCACTCATACTGCTCTTCTAGACAGGGTGGAATCAAAAGCTTTTCGTCTCATCAACTCCTCTCCTCTAACTGATTGTCTTCAGCCCCTCTGTCACCGCCGCAATGTTGCATATCTAGCTGTCTTCTACCGCTATTTTCATGCTAACTGCTCTTGTGATCTTGCTAACTGCATGCCTCCTCTCCTTCCGCGGCCTCGCTGCACAACTTTCTTCTTTCTCTCACCCCTATTCTGTCCACTTCTCTAACGCAAGAGTTAACCAGTATTCTCAATCATTCATCCCTTTCTCTGGTAAACTCTGGAACTCCTTGCCTGCTTCTGTATTTCCACCTTCCTATGACTTGAATTCCTTCAAGAGGGAGGTTTCAAGACACTTATCCACCAATTTTTGACCACTGCTTTGACCCTTTTAATGGACTGGCATTTCAGTGGGCATTTTTTTTATTAGATTTTTGTTGCCCTTGGCCAGTATCCTTCCTACATAAAAAAAATAAAAAAATAACGTATCTCTTTCCGCTTTGACATCTATCTGGGCGATGTTGGAGGTAAGCGAAGCCGCGCCGACCATGAAGATGTCGATGTGGAGAAAATGTCGGAGCCTGTAAAGAAGAAATTGATCTTTAGCGATGACAACATGTCACCGCTGCCGGCGAGTCCACCTCCTGATGTCCCATCAGGATAGGAGCCACAGCCGCAGCAGCAGTCGCAGCAGCAGTCGCGGCCGCTAGCTCCGGAGTCACTGATGCCGCCGCCCGCCGAAACACAGCCGCGGCGGACAGATGAATCGGCTGTAGGCGGCAATGAGGGTCAGGAGGTAAAGAAGAAGTCGCAGGAAAACAGAAAAAAATAAATAAAAATATGCCCCCTAAGACGCCAGAGGATGTCAGCACACCAAAACTCCCCAATGCCCCACCCCCTCCTCGTAAGAAGGTGATTCCTAGAGTTATTAAAACTACGCCCGTCATTGACAGCGATGACGATGATCTCTTTGCCTTCAATTCGCAAATGTTTTGAATGAATGAGATGTATTTGTTCTAATAAATCAATGAGCTGTATTTGCCCTAATAAAAATAAAATGTCCCATCGACTCTGCATAACCTTTCTAATAATAATAATAATAACAATAATAATAATAATAATAATAATAATAATAATAATAATAATAATAATAAGGTGACCATCTGTCATAAGTATTACGTCGGCGAAATCATCCACACTGCTGGCGATCAGCGAAAGTGAAGGTGACGGCCGTCCGCTCTAGCCATCACAGATGCTTCGTCCAGGTAAAGGGATGGCAGGTAACGGAACCGCGTGGGTAGTCGCGACGACCTTGCCCATCGGGAAGTGGCAGGACCTTGGAATGTACTGAGATGTCGGAGGGAACACGTGATAGCAAGACTCAAACCACCTTGGCTGTCCAGGATCCATGCGAGTGAAAGGGAGACCGTAATGGCAGGCCGAGAGGGTCTCCTAAACCACGCGTGTGATGGCGACTCCCATGTCTAACCGTCAGCGATCCCAGCCGCCTGCCTTGCCTGATGCGTTCAGGCATCCTCTCCCCCCCACCCCGCCTTTCCATTCAATTATTTTCCATCCACCATCATTGATTTATTTAATCATTCCATAACTGCCGAAGGATAAGGATACACGCCCCCACCTCTCCCGTCAGCGCCGCCGCCACCGTTCCCCTCCACCTTAACATGAGCCCTGGTGACGCCGTCGTGAATGACCCCCCCATCATCCCTCCACCCTCGTTAATTTACAGCCAGGGTCGCCATCCTGAAATGGATTGCCACTGAGGCCTCCGGAAAATTGCCATGGGAGTCGCTATTCCTAAAATGGCATTGCCATGGGGGTCGCCATTTATGGCGACCCCAATGGCTTGTCATTTTAGGAATGGCGACCCCCATGGCTTGCTATTTTAGGAATGGCGACTCCCATGGCAATTTCCCTACTACTGATAAGCGTCGCTGCTCAAATAAGGTACTCAGTCAGGTTAGCAAAGGAAGTTTCTCTCTGGGGTGTCCCTGAGAACCCCCTTAAAGTAAAACTGTTCTAGATCCTTCAGTGGAACCGTCGTGGTCTGCGTGCCTACCAGGAGGAGTTGCCCCTCCTATCACATTTTTTTCCGGTGTGTGTTTATCTCCAAGAGACTCTGCTTCTCTCGATTCTTTTGGATACTGTGCATTTTATTATGATTTTAATTTAAAGCAAGGTCACATACACAAAATCAAGCTTGAGCTGCAATGTTCACTACAGCCTTTGCAATGAAGATATTTTTAAGTTGTTTTTATATAATTTGCAGTTTGTATCTTCCAACCAGTGTTCTTATAGAGAGGGCCATTCTTACCTGCCTCGTGCGAGACGTACCCCCTCCTTTGTTCCTATTCGGAGATTTTAATTGTCACCACCCGCTGTTGGGTGACAGCACAATCAACCCCAGGGGTGTTTACTTGCTTCTTTTATAAACGAGGAGTCGGGAATTTTAAGTATAAGGGAAACAACACATTTTAACATTCAAACTGGTACATTTACAACCATTGGTATTTCACTCAGATCTCCTAATGTCTTTTAGACTTTAATTGGCAGGTTTTACCAGATTTTACCAGATGGCAACGAACAATTTCCTTTAATATTGAAATCGATAGTGTATGAACCAAGGTCTTGCATTCCCCGGTGGGGTCTAGATACAGCTGATGACAGCTTTTTGCAGAATTCACTTTACCTAATTGTTCGTTGGCTTACTTTCATAGCTCTGATGAGGCTGCCACATATTGTACTGACGTATTACAATCCACTGGTTTCTAATCCGTCCCTAGGACGTCTGACCGTTTTCTCAAAAGTCCGGTACATCGGTGGAACAGTGTTCTGGTGCTGTACGCATGAGGCGTACTGCTTTCTCCCGTCTTCGCTAACATCGTGGGGATCCCTAGTGTCTATCGATGTGCTTGCACTCAGGCTCGACGGGTACTAATGGATGCACAACTGACGTCTTGGAGAAACTATGTTTCCTCGATTACGACTCAGACGCCACTTACACAAGTGTGGAACAGAGTTTGCATGACTGATGAGGCCTGGGATGGAGGGTGCGGGGGAAAGGAGCCAAGGGACACCCACACCTCAGTGGAGAAGCAGGAACGGCGAACAGCGAAGAGGAACTGCGGCGTGAGCAGGAGCAGTCGGCGACAGGGTGTGGTAGCAGACAGATGTGGTCACAGGGACGAGTCAGGTGTGGAGAGGAGAGGCGGGAGCGGGCAGGAGAGGAACAGGCGGGAGAGGGCAGGAGAGAGCACACTTGGGGTGTATGGTGACTCAGGGTTTAAGCGTGGTTAAGAAAGCCTCGAAACTTGCCAGCGATGGGGACGTGATATTCGTCTCTCAGCGTGTACTTGATGTATGAGAGAGTCGAAAGTTCGTGAGTCTTCGATCGCATAACACCACTGGCACCACTGTATCGGTTTTGATGTCACCTCTGTTCCTGATTGAAAGACTGCTCATCTTGTTTTAGATGAGAATGATAATGAAAGTGTCTTGGCCACCCCGTTGCTACCACTTGTTATGGATGATTGTTTTTTGCTGTCACCTCTGTTCTGGATTGATGAGATACTTGCCGCTTCTGTTGATGATGTTTGCCACCGCTAGATCAGATAAGAAGCTTGGTGTGTTGGTAGCGTGGAGGACTGGGTAGTGAGCTTAGTATTGTTGGTAGCGTGTACGTTATGAATAGTAAGTTGATATTGTTGATGTGTGCGCGTAAAGGACACGCCTGATGAAAGTTCTTGATTTGATAATGTAGAGAATGTACAGACTTGATATGAAACAAGAAACAGATGATTACAGACGTGACGATTGATCTTGTGTTCTCTCTCTCTGAACTAATATAGGCTGGACTGCTCGTAAGCTGATGATGAGCTGAACAGTCTGATGTGAACTCTGTCGGAAGACTGATTGGACTTTCTCAGTCTCTTTGACTGGGACTGACCGAGACTGACTGAATCCCTGAGACTATGCATGCGGGTTCTATTTATGTGACCAAAGTTTATCACGTTACTGCTTTTGGGGTGATGAAATGACCATCGAGATGCCAGGAAATGGGGTGAATTAGCGAATGACCGCGGTCGTTATTTTAGCCAATAACCAGGGAAGACTCAGAGCGAAGGCAGGTGTCCCTAAGGACTGGAAGGAAGGTGTGAGTTCCCTTGAGAGGTAGAGAAGGAGGAGAAAGGTTAAAAATATAATAGATTGGCTGGCCACGGGCACATGTGGGATGAATACGTGAACGCATCGCTTGTGGAATGGATACATGAAATGATATATATATATATATATATATATATATATATATATATATATATATATATATATATATATATATATATATATATATATATATATATATATATATATATATATATATATATATATATATATATATATATATATATATATATATATATATATATATATATATATATATATATATTACGACCACAATTTCCAACCCCTTTACCAAGCTGCCGCACCTGGACTAACTTCACTGAGCCACCTCCTACGTGGACTCAGTGCAGGGGTGAAAAACGGGTGTACAGGGTCCCTTGTGACTCCTGCACCCTTTTCACGACAGTTGTAACTCTAGATCACATTAAGTTGAGGTCCCCAATCTGTTTTGCCTACCCACAGACAAGGGAAATACACAAAACAACACTTAACTCCTACAGCTGCAGAAGTATCGAGAACCACGTCTCAGAAAACAATTAACACACAATAACATGCATATTATCAAGGTCTAATACCAATAATTGCATCAGCCTAAAGTAGCATTTAAGAAAAAAAAAAACAGGGTTACTAACAAAAGACACAAGAAACTACTACGAAAGAATGCCCACGAACACACAAGAGGGTCAGTCACCGCTCACTGTGCACAAATTTCGGCGCATGCACACACGAAGCCGAGGAGTAACTTTCCCGGGTATAGTGCGTTGTATACCCTTCTTGGCAGATTTGTATGGAGACTCTTGTTATATATAAATAGGCAGGGGCGTGCGGCCGGTAATGACTCACTTATCTCCCTTAAGGTAACTGACCCGGCTACCTTGTATCCCTTCTTAATCTCTGATAAATGTTAGTGCACGTCACAGTTCTTCTGCTCCTTCTAACTGCTGAGTAGAGACTGCCATGGGAAAGTGATCCAACCACCTTCCCGCTTCGCTGCCAAAAGGGCAGCACACATAGACAACTCGCCCGCTTCCGCTCCTCGCGCGGTCTCTACTTGAATGAAACAATTTACTTTTAAAAATTCTTCTGAGCCAACAAAGGGGGGCCCATTTGAACAGTAATTATTTTATTGTCAAGGGCAACTCTTCTGCTGCAAACTATGTGAGACTCAAACTGAATGAACAAAGGGAAATAAAGTAAATTAATCGGAAAAGGAGAGTGTCTTGGAGTGAAAATTCTTATGGTAAGTTAATAGCAGTGAGTGGCCACTTAAACATACATCTGGCGTACGTAGCCTGACTCTCTCTCTCTCTCTCTCTCTCTCTCTCTCTCTCTCTCTCTCTCTACTCGTTTATTGTTTTGTGTTTTTAAATCATTCTTACTTTCTTCATTGCGTTATTTCGCTGTACAATATATATATATATATATATATATATATATATATATATATATATATATATATATATATATATATATATATATATATATATATATATATATATATATATATATATATATATATATATATATATATATATATATATATATATATATATATATATATATATATATATATATATATATATATATATATATATATATATATATATATATATATAATATATATATATATATTTTTTTTTTCTCTTTATGATATTTCATTATATAGGAGATAATCGGCTGATTACTTAGTATTATATACCTTTAAAAGAAAAGGATATTGAAAAAAAGTGTTCATCGATCCGGACACAATATATTTGTAGTGTGTGTGTGTGTGTGTGTGTGTGTGTGTGTGTGTGTGTGTGTGTGTGTGTGTGTGTGTGTGTGTGTGTGTGTGTGTGTGTGTGTGTGTGTGTGTGTGTGTGTGTGTGTGTGTGTGTGTGTGTGTGTGTGTGTGTGTGTGTGTGTGTGTGTGTTTGAGTTACTGTAAATTTCATACAAATTTATTGTAAATATAAATCTTACATGCATATTACTGAATCCTCATATCTTTCCTTTAACTTGCACGAATGAGTGCTTCTAAAAACAAAGTCAATGCACCTAAAGCCAATCCCAAAAACAATAAATAAAATGCTCCTTGCAGGTGATTTAGTCCAAGGATGACTTTCCTCTCACCGTCCTTTAGAATATAAAAGAGAGAGAAAAAAAAAATATAATATATATATATATATATATATATATATATATATATATATATATATATATATATATATATATATATATATATATATATATATATATATATATATATATATATATATATATATATATATATATATATATATATATATATATATATATATATATATATACTTGTTTTTTTATCTGGTTATCTATTTTTATTAATTTATTTATTATCTTAGTATTTGAGTTGAGTAAATGTGAATAAATATTCCATGAAAAACTATAAGTAGTATTTAAATTTTGGTAACTAAACTCGATGGTAGCAAGTTGTATGAAATTTTACCTGTATATCACCAGTGGAAAAGCCGTCTCCATTCACTGTTGTATCTATTTTTTTATCCATTACCCGCTGATAAATTGTGTCCTCTGTCCAGTATTCGATTATTCCACCATCCTCCAAATGGTGCATTATATTCTGGAACTCTTGGATAAAAGGTGCACCTTTTCTGCAAAAATCAACATTTAAAGAACACTGAGAGAGAGAGATAGAGATAGAGAGAGAGAGAGAGAGAGAGAGAGAGAGAGAGAGAGAGAGAGAGAGAGAGAGAGAGAGAGAGAGAGAGAGAGAGAGAGAGAGAGAGAGAGAGAGAGAGAGAGAGAGAGAGAGAGAGAGAGAGAGAGAGAGAGAGAGAGAGAGAGAGAGAGAGAGAGAGAGAGGAGAGAGAGAGAGAGAGAGAGAGAGAGAGAGAGAGAGAGAGAGAGAGAGAGAGAGAGAGAGAGAGAGAGAGAGAGAGAGAGAGAGAGAGAGAGAGAGAGAGAGAGAGAGGGGGGGGGGAACGGGTCCAGTAAAGTTATAATCGTTAATTATTAGGAAAAAGTGGCTTTTCGTAAATTTCTCTTGATAAACATTTATGAAAGATTTTTCCACATCCAGCGGCCTTTATTAATGTTATTAATCTTTATTAATATTATTATTTATTTATTTATTTATTTATTTATTTATTTATTTTATTTTATTTATTTATTTTTTTATTTTCTATTTTTTTTTGTGAGTATGGAGACCTCTTACGTGACGTGCCAGCGCGTCAATTAATAGCATCTTTCAAGGTTTTACCAGCTATGGTCGGATTGTTTACCTCGGTGATTGGATAGTTTTCCCATGAGATGTATGTAGCCATATTGAAATATCTGCCCCTGTATTTTAAAATCCTATTATTATATATATAATATATATATATATATATATATATATATATATATATATATATATATATATATATATATATATATATATATATATATATATATATATATATATCTACAAACAAACACACACGCACGCTAAGTGTCTTGACATACTCCATTAATTTTTTAGTCAATACCTTTTGCAACATTCATGGTTTTAGATCTAAGTTTCAATTTGTAGAACATCACGTTTCCTCTACTAAGCTTCATCTTCTTTTCCTAACCGAAACACATGTGTCTGAGACAACTGGCAGTAGCCGCTTCTCTATTCCCTCCTAATTTACCGATCCTTACTTTCAATTCAAAGCAACGAATTACCTTGCTCGAGCACACGCTCTTAAGTCTTACTGAATTTTCGACAATCTGTCTACGACTGCACACTCACCTCTCCTTGCACTGACCAATCTGTTCAATTTGCCTTTAATTTTCCACAACTTATAGCAATTAGTGCAACACCCTACTCGTTTTCCTGAGCGTTTCCTGAGAGAAGATTCATACAACATTCTTGACCTTATCTTAGAATTATTCTGCTTATGCTGTCACTATCATCTCTGTATTATCCTATTGCTCCAATTCCTCCTCAGAATACCCCAAAGGGAAGATACCTCTGGCGTTTTGCTCCTGCTAATTGAGGGGACCTGATAGGTATTCTGCTGATTTCCTTAGAATGACTACCGCTTCCATGGAGGAGGCAGTAGACACCTGCTGAAAGGATAATTACTCCCAGTGAGGTCTAAAGCACTGTTCAGGAGGTGCTGTGAACTTATCATTAAACCCAGCTGTGACCTCACTGAACGTTTCCCTTTGTGTCTCACAACAGAAGGAGGGAGTCACAGCCTACCCTCTAAAGACAACTCTCTTCCTCTACACAAAACTAAAAGAACCTAATAACACACACATTTCACTCAAAAATTTCAAAATGATTAGGGCGACTCCTACACCAGCCTCGGAGTCCCCATATGGGGAGGGGGCCATAAATGTCCCCAGGTCGGACTGCCTTTCTGTCGACGATCGTAAGTGTCTTGACACCCCTCTCAACTTTTTCTTCATTAACTTCTGCAACATTCGCGGTCTAAGATCTAATTTTCAATCTGTAGAACACCACCTCTCCTCTTCTAAACCTCATCTTCTTTTCCTCACTGAAACGCAGATGTCTGAGGCAACTGAAAATAGCCCCTTTTATGTTCCCTCCTACTTTCTCTATCCTCATCTTCGATCCAAAGCTGGATGTTGCGTTTATGTGCACAATGACTTAACTGCTATCGTGCCCACGTTCTTGAATCTTCCGAGTTTTCCACCATCTAGCTACGACTACAGAGTCACTCTCAAACTAAATGTATTTGTGCTGTATACATCTCACCTAACTCCTCTGACTATAAGACATTCTTTGACTACTTAACTTCCAAAGTGGAACACATTCTTACTCTCTTCCCTTGGAGACTTCAATGTTCACGACTAGCTTTGGCTTTCTTCTCCCTTCACTAACATCCGGGTGAACTAGCCTTCAACTTTGTTATCCTCCACGACCTAGAGCAATTGGTGCAACACCCTACTCGTATTCCTGACCGTCCTGGAAATACGCCCAACGTTCTTGACCTTTCCCTGACCTCTAATCCTTCTGCTTATGCTGTCACCCTTTCTTCTCTGTTGGGCTCATCTCATCTCTGTATTTTGTCCTATCACTCCAATCCCTCCTCAGGATCCCCCTAAGCGAAGGTGCCTCTGGCGTTTTGCCTCTGCTAGTTGGGGGGACCTGAGTGAGTATTTTGCTGATTTTTCTTGGAATGACTACTGCTTCCGTGTCAGAGACCCGTCTTTGTGTGCCGAGCGCATAACAGAGGTGATAATGTCTGGCATGGAGGCGTACATTCCTCACTCTTTTTCTCCACCTAAATCTTCCAAACCTTGGTTTAGCACAGGTTGTTCTCGTGCTATACATGATAGAGAGGTGGCCCACAAAAGGTACTTAAGCCTTCCATCACCAGAATGGAAGGCTTAAGGCTTCTCATGCACTTTATATTTCTGGCCGGAACCATGCCAAGTCTGTTCTCCAACTAGCCAAAAATTCCTTCATTAACAGAAAGTGTCAAAACCTTTCAAGATCTAACTCCCCTCGTGACTTCTGCCATCTAGCCAAAAATATCTCTAATAACTTTGCTTCTTCTGTCCCTCCTTTATTTCAACCAGATGGCACCACTGCTATCATATCTATTTTATAAAGCTGAACTCTTCGCTCAAACCTTTGCTAAAAACTCTACCTTGAACGATTCTGGGCTTGTTCCTCCCTCTCCTCCACCCTCTGACTATTTCATGCTACCTATTAAAATTCTTCGCAATGATGTTTTACATGCCCTCGCTGGCCTAAACCCTTGGAAGGCTTATGGACCTGATGGGGTCCGTACTGTTGTTCTCCGTAACTGTGCCTCCGTGCTTGCACCTTGCCTAGTCAAACTCTTTCAGCTCTGTCTGTCAAGAGACAGTTTGCCTACATTCAGCCTGTTCCTAAAAAGGGTGGCCGTTCTAATCCCTCAAACTACCATCCTATTGCTTTAATTCCCTGCCTATCTAAAGTTTTTGAATCTATCCTCAACAGCAAGATTCTTAAACATCTATCACTTCACAACCTTCTATCTGATCGCCAGTATGGGTTCCGTCAAGGCCGCTCTACTGGTGATCTTCTGCCTTTTCTTACTGAGTCTTTTAGAGATTTTGGTGAAACTTTTGTTGTTGCCTTGGACATATCAAAAGATTTTGATAGAGTCTAGCACAAAGCTTTGATTTCCAAACTACCCTCCTACGGCTTCTATCCTTCTCTCTATAACTTCATCTCAAGTTTCCTTTTTGACCGTTATATTGCTGCTGTGGTAGACGGTAACTGTTCTTCTCCTAAATCTATTAACAGTGGTGTTCCTCAGGGTTCTCTCCTGTCACCCATTCTCTTCTTATTATTCATTAATGATCTTCTAAACCAAACATCTTGTCTTATCCACTCTTACGCTAATGATACCACCCTGCACTTTTCCACGTCTTTTCATAGACGTCCAACCATTCAGGAAGTAAACATTTCACCCAGGGAAGCCACATAACGCTTGACTTCTGATCTTTCTAAAATTTATGATTGGTGCAGAGCAAACTTGGTATTGTTCAATGCTTCAAAAACTCAATTCCTCCATCTATCAACTCGACACAACCTTCTAGACAACTATCCCCTCTTCTTCAATGACATTCAACTGTCCCTCCTCTTCTACACTGAACATCCTCAGTCTGTCTTTTATTTATAATCTGAACTGGAAACTTCACATCTCATCTCTAGCTAAAACAACTTCTATGAAGTTAGGCGTTCTAAAAAGTCTTCCCCAGTTTTTTTTTTTCACACCCCCAGCTACTAACCCTGTACAAGGGCCTTATCTGTCCATGTATGGAGTATGCTTCACATGTCTGAGGGGGTTCCACTCAAACTGCTCTTCTAGACAGGGTGGAATCAAAAGCTTTTCGTCTCATCAACTCCTCTCCTTTAACTAACTGTCTTCAGCGTCTCTCTAATCGCCGCAATGTTGCATATCTAGCTGTTTTCTACCGCTATTTGCATGCTAACTGCTTTTCTGATCTTGCTACCTGCATGCCTCCCCTCCTCCCGCGGCCTCGCTGCACAAGACTCTTCTTTCTCTCACCTCTATTCTGTCCACCTTTCCAACGCAAGAGTTAACCAGTATTTTCAATCATTCATCCCTTTCTCTGGTAAACTCTGGTACTCCCTGCCTGCTTCTGTATTTCCACCTTCCTATGACTTGAATTCCTTCAAGAGGGGGGTTTCAAGATACTTATCCTTCAATTGTTGACTACCGCTTTGGACCCTTTTTATGGGACTGGCATTTCAGTGGGCATTTTTTTTTTTCGGATTTTTGTTGCCCTTGGTCAGTGTCCCTTCTACATAAAAAAAAATAAATAAATAAAATAAAAAAATGTCAGAGGCGATAATGTCTGGCATGGAGGCGTATATCCCCCTCTTTCGTTCGACCTAAACCTTCCAAACCTGGGTTTAATGGAGTTTGTTCTCGTGCTTTACATATCAGACAGCTGGGCCACAAAAGGTAATTCAGCCTTTCATCACTGTCTTTAGCCTCTCTCTTTTCGCCGCAATGTTGCATGTCTAGCTGTCTTCTACCGCTATTTTCATGCTTACTGCTCTTCTGATCTTGCTAACTGTATGTCTCCCTTCCTCCCGCGGCCTCGCTGCAAAACTTTCTTCTTTCTCCAGTTGTCCTCGCGACATACTACCATTGTCCTCGCGACATATTCTAGTTGTCCTCGCGACATACTACAGGGAAGAGGTCACCGTGCACGCTCCGGTGACCTACTCCGCTTCACTTCGCACCATTACTAACTCTTGACTTATATCCTTAATACCTACACCTGTTTCCTTCCTAGCTATTTTTTCTACATACATTTTACACACCTCTTCACAAAGATACACACAGTGATAGACTCGTTGTCACTAACATAGACACTTTCCTCACCAGTTTGCCAGTTATTTTCTGACCACTACTCCTTACTAGATTGTTTGTTTTGGTTTGTTTACGTCTAACCTCTCCTTCTTGCAAGGCTATGACTAACCCCTGTAGGTGCATTTGTCTCTGTGTAATTGTGTAATTGTGTAAAAAAAAAAAAAAACGAATTCTCCAAGGAGTTGACCTGACGTTACCAGTCCCCACACCACCCTCCCTCTCCTCACCAATCCCTGCCCAACCCTTATCCTTTTTTCCGCTAGACCACACTGCGCGCGTCCTTGTTGTGTTGCTGTACTCGGTCTTGACTGCTGTTGTTCCTGCTTGTTCTGTTGTGTTAACGATTGCCACCGTTGCCACTCATCATGCCTTCTCTCCTCAGACAATGCGACGCCTGTCAAGGCAAGTTTTCTTCCCAGTATTTTAGGAATTCCTCAGCTTGCTGGTTGTGCCATATGCAGAACAAGATAGTTAGGCTACATGAGAAGTACGAGGATAAATGAAAGAAGTATGACGCCCTCGCCCGGCAGTTTGAAGTTCTTAAAGACTTTGTTTCAGCTAATATTGGTTGTTCTCTCCCAGACATTGCACCCGCCACTGCCCCAACCCCCCCAGACCCGCCGCCACCTCCGCCAGGCCCACCGCGCCGCGCCCCCCTGCGCATGAGGAAACACCATTCACTGTAGTCTGGAATAGTGTCACCTCCACTAATAAAAATAAATTCCTCCCTATTTCTACCTACAACAAATTCAAGGTCCTGTTTGAAGAGGAGGAAGACTCCCTCGAGACGAGACTGGTTGGTGACTCCATAGTGAGAGGTCAGCTATCCGAGTTTTGTGGTCGGTCCCGTGAGTCACGGAAACGTGTGTGTAAGCCTGGTGGACGCCTAGACGACATCACGGCAGCATGCTATGAGGCAGCCAGCTGAGCGGAAAATAATGTCCTTTTTATCATCCATGCAGGTACAAATGACGTTGAGAACACAAAATCCTAGGAGCTTGATAGAGAAGTGGAAGAGGATGATTCAGCGGTACTAGACTAAATATCAAAATATTATTGTTTCAGGCATCCTCCCCCGGACCGGAGCACCGACCATTTTCTATGATAGAGCTTTTAGTACTAACAGCCGTCTAAGATCTCTCAGCGCAGATGAAGGTGTGGACTTCGTGAATCTCTGGGACGACTTCTATAATAAACACTTCCTATTCCAGGAAGATGGTTTGTACCTCAATGTGGTGGGGGCAGCACGACTCGGGAGGCTGCCAAGTAACAAAATTTCTAGTTTCAGGTCAAAAAAAAAAAAAAAACGCCCAGCAGGATCGCGCAGCCTCATCCACGTAATCGATTCCCCACCTACTCGAAATATGCTTAAGGTCTTCTATGTGAATGCTCGTAATTTGCGTAACAAGTTTTTAGTTACAAGACATAAGGCTCACAGAAGTATACGACATAATAGGAATAACAGTCATGGTTAAACATAGAAGTCAGGGACTATATAGCAGAATATAAAATTCCCGGGTACGTAATATTTGAAAAAAATCGTGTAAACAGAAATGGAGGTGGCATTTTTTTCCACATCAAAGCCAGCCTCAACCCAGTTCTTTTATCAAAACCTCTCATTGCAAACGTAGATGTTCTATTTATGTTATTAAATAATAATTACGGGACCAAACTAGCATTATCCCTTATGTGCAGAAGCCAGCCCAGCCAGTCCAAACTGACAGTGAAATTTTCCGCCAAATTGGCGAGATAAGTGACACACACGACGCCGTAATCCTTGGAGATTTTAGCTTAACAGTGATTAAGTGGGGCGAATCACTTACCTCACAACGTGGACATGACCTGTATAATAATTTAAGTGAAAGTTCACCTACACAATTTGTTCAAAACCTGACACGTGATAATCATGTCATTGACCTCGTGCTTACTATGAATGAAGAATTAATAGAAAATGTGAATGTCGGAGAGGAGTTTAGTAACAGTGTCCACCGTCCAAAACAACAAATTTCTGTAAACTCTTAAACTCTGTAAATTCTTAACCGAATAGATTGGAGTCACCTACATAAGTAGGTGACTCCAATCAATCCATATAATGATCACTGGAAAATATTCATGAATAGATACTTAAAAGCAGTGCAAAAATTTGTACCCATGAAAAATCTTCGTCCCAATAAAAACGTTAAGCCAAAGTGGAGGAACACTCAAATAGGTGAATGCTTGCGCGCCAAGAGGGATTCACACAACAAATTAAAATCATTCAGTAATAACGAAGCACGTACTAGCTTCGTTGAACTAAGACGTAAAGCAAAGAGGCTAATCAAACATAGCAAAAGGTCTACCGAGTTACATGTTGCGAACCCAAAGGAATTTTATAGCTTTATCAGGCAAAAGAGAGTGATTACTTCAACTATTGGACCCATAATTGATGTTAATGGAGATTACACTAATGACGAGGAGCAACTTAGTAACATTTTAAATACTTTCTTTGCCTCAGTATTTACAGTAGAAGATCTCAGCGACATCCATACGGCGCCAGCAGTCCAGCTTAATAACAATGAAGTCCTAAATAGCATCAGTATAAGAGAAAGTGACGTGCCGAAATGCATCGATAAACTTAAAGTTAGCAAGTCACCCGGACCTGACATTATCTCACCCCGCATCTTAAAAGAAGCGAAATCATAACTGATTAAACCATTAACCCTATTGTTCAACAAATCCTTGCAGTCCGGTACAATGTCTGATGAATGGAAGCTTGCTAACATAACTCCGATTTTCAAAAAAGGCAGTAAATCTTTAACATGTAATTACCGGCCAATTAGCTTAACCTCAGTCTTATGCAAAATGCTTGAAACACTAATAAAAAATAAACTCATTAATCACTTAGAAGAAAACAATTTAATTAAAAATACTCAGCACGGCTTCCGCAACAAACACTCTTCTTTGGCGAACCTGTTAGACTTCTATGATATTCTGAACCAGTACGACGAGGGTAAAGCGGTAGATATAATATATCTTGATTTTCAAAAGGTCTTTGACAAAGTCCCCCATAAACGCTGATTAAACTAAAATCACACGGTATCCAAGGCGACGTGTTATGATGGGTTGAAAATTGGCTAAATAACCGTAAACAAAGAGTAGTAATAAATGGAAAAACATCCAAGTGGACTAACGTAACCAGCGGGGTACCACAGGGATCATGACATAGATGAGGGTGTTACCAGTATACTATCGAAGTTTGCTGATGACACCAAAATTTCGAATTCCGTAGTCTCTAATGAACTAGTAACAGAAATGCAGAAAAAAATATAAACATATTGACTGAGTGGGGGCAAACCTGGCAGATGAGTTTTAATTCAGATAAGTGCAAAGTGCTTCACGTAGGGTATAGAAACGAGAAAGCAAATTATATTTCAAATAGTACCCAGCTTAAAAGTGTTGACAACGAAATTGATTTAGGAGTGACAATATCGAGTAGCTTAAAACCTAGCCAGCAATGTTCAGAAGTCGTAAAGAAAGCAAATAAGGTAATTGGCTTAATCGGCAGATCTTTTGAATATAAAGCAAAGGATACAATCCTCACTTTGTATAACTCTTTACTCCGTCCCCTTTTTTTGGAATATTGCGTTCAAGCATGGTACCCCTACTACCAGAAAGACATTGATAAATTAGAAAGAGTTAAGCGTAGAGTAACAAAAATTATACTAAGCCTAAGAAACAAATCATACGAAGAGCGTCTTAAAGAATTAAATCTTTTCTCATTAACACAAAAAAAGACTAAGAGGCATTTAAAATCACCCAAGGCATTGATAACATGGAGTGTAATAAATATTTCACCTTAGACTCTTCAAATTACACGCGAGGAAACGGTTGCAAAATTGTTGGGAGATCCTTCAACTCTCACGATCCATTTTTTTTTTTTTTTTTCATCGAGTTGTAAATCTGTGGAATGGGCTTCCTTGGGACGTGATAGACTGCAACACCGTTGAGACTTTTAAACGCCGTCTTGATAAATATCTTGCTTGCAATCCGTGGCTAACAATGTTTGTTTGCTAGTGATTAACTTTCTTGCCCTCAGGAAATGTGGGCACCTCACTTCATCTATTTTCTTTATTTCTTATAAAATTTCCTTTTTTTTTCTCTCTCTCTAACCCCATACGGTATTTCTTTCCGACGTGTTTTTCCTGTACGGCTTATGCCGGAGGGAGTGGAGGGTGGGGAAAGAGCCTTCTGCTTTTCTGTCCTTTTCTTCTTATATCACCTTAGTAGTCTTAGGTCAGGTCACCTCGTGAGGACCGCAAGGTCCTCACGAGGGATGTAAATTTATGTAACCCCTATTATGTCCAGCTCTCTAATGCAAGAGTTAACCAGTATTCTCAATAATTCATCCCTTTCTCTGGTAAACTCAGGAGCTCCCTGTCTGCTTCCGTATTTCCACCTTCCTATGACTTGAATTCATTCAAGAGGGGGGTTTCAATAAATTATTCTTCAATTTTTGACTACCGCTTTGGACCCTTTTTCTGGAACTGGCATCTCAGTGGACTTTTTTTTTTATTGGATTTTTATTGCCCTTGGCCAGTTTCCCTCCTACAAAAAAAAAAAAAAAAAACGTAGTCAAAGCCTTATAGGAAACAGCAAGTGACATGTTAATTTTCTGCATTTGTCAGTGTATTTGTACTGGTAACATAACTATACAGTGCTTATAAAGTGCTACTTTTTAAACATGTATGGCAACTCACTGCAACTGGCACTTCTTCAACACTCAACAGCTCATGTCTTGACATCTAAGATACAGGCCTTGTCAATCAGCTGACTCCCAAAGCGTATTTTTTCCCTATGGTGAAAATGACACTCACATTCAGTAACATTGAGTATTCGGACATGGCATTGATCGGATGATATTCATGACATAATATTATTCTGTGATGAGAATGCAGCAGCAGAATACAGACGCAGGTACTCAGACAGAAGACATCCAGACAATAGAGTATTCTACAGAGTGTCAGCATCTCCGTGAGAAAGGATGTTTCACCCGGGACTTCTGCAGCAGCTAAACGTATTGTTATCGTCCGTATAACAATACGAAGCCCCGCTATCAGTACATAAATGCACGTACAAATACAAATACATAAATGAATAAATGGGCAAAAATCACGGAACATAGCATAATTTGACATCACTTGGAAGAAAAAAATATCAATTAATCTAAAAGGACATTCACATGAGTGATGGGAACACCGCTGTTGTGAAGTTGGTGAGTTGACATGTATGTTTAAGAAGTCGCACTTGACAACCATTGCATAGGTGTGTTTCCTGTACTTTTTTTTTTCACTGACACATACACGAATTTAATCTGTCGTTTACTAATTGTTTCCATTAAGGCTTTGACTGCCTAGATTGTACACAAAACATTATCACTCGAGTACGTAGCAACCCGAGGCCAAGGTCCACCTAGGCGAGCAGTTCCAGCAACACACAACTTACACGTTAATTTCTCGCAAAATAAAGCAAACTGAATCATGGGCATCCGTGGATAGTTGGAACAAGATACTAAAATATAAGGTATGTAACTAATACTTAGCCTCTCACCCAATTACTCGTAAGAGCTATAAAAACTAAATTACACGATTATAGCAAGTCTCACAAAAGGTTTGAAGGTGACACGCCAACTCACTGAAATGAGTTAGTATGGGATAAGGCAGGATGCGGCAGCCGGTCCGATCCATCAAAATGCTCCATACCTCGGGGAAAAAAAAAAAAAAAAAAAAACATGTGGCTCACACCCGATGAGGCTTTCAAGCTGTCTCAGTCTTAAAACCATCTCAAATTCAATAAATAATTTCACAGAAACTATAGAAGCTGGCTGAAATTCTATTATCGGGGATAGGAAAAAAAAATAAAGGATTAATATATATATATATATATATATATATATATATATATATATATATATATATATATATATATATATATATATATATATATATATATATATATATATATATATATATATATATATCGTTGGCAACGCTGACAATAGTGAATATGTTTGTTGCAACACTGCATTAACTGCAAGATGTGTGACCTTGAGAAAGGCCTGTGCACACGTGGATGAAAGGGCGCTGGTTGCCCGGGGGAGCCGAGCTTATATAAGATGTTGTAATCGCCGGAAGAGCGAGTGCAGAGGTACCTAGCAAGAAAGCAGGGCCACGCTGCTCCGTTTCCCTGACTCGCCTCTGTCACGTCACCGGAGTAGTGGCAGAGGCGCAGAGAATACCGCCTGTTTGTGCCTCATGCCCATGCTAGGTTGTCAGGAGTGCAAAGAGAATGCAACGTTCCGGTGTCGTGACAAATCTCTCCCCGGGTCCAAATTTCTCCCTGGTGACGCTACACCGCGTGTGTAACATATCGAGGCGACAGTATCAAAACATCACCCAGGTGTTTTATATATTTTTACGCATTATCAAATACTTTTTGAGATTTTATTGACAAATATTTATTGTTTCATTGTATGTGGATATGTTAGAATAGGAATGTAGCAAGCAAGAGTACTGACTGATAACAGAGCACCAAAACTTTCTCCTTGTGCAAGTGTCAAGTCCTACCACCTTTTTATATATTGTATGCATTATCAGCAACGTTATGAAGTTTTACTGACAAATTACTATTGTTTCATTGCTTATGGAATATTCCAAAATAGGAATTCAACAAGTAAACAAGAGTAGTAAGTAATAACAGAGCACCAAAATTTTTTCCCTTTCCATATATCAAGTCCTACCTCCATGTGTTATGTTTAAAATATTTCACATACAATGGAGAATTAGTAATTTGTCAAAACAATTCCAAGTGATGTTGATACTACGCAAAATACAAAGATATAAAACATGGTGGTATGGCTTGACAAATGGAAAGGGAAATTTTGGTGTTTCTATTATGACTCACTACTCTTGTTTACTTGCACCATTCCTATCCTAACATATCCACATACAATGAAACAATAATAATTTGTCAGTAAAACCTAAATGAATAAATAAATAAATAATAATAATAATAATAAATATATAAAATACTTGGGTGATGTTTTGATGCTGTCGCCTCGATGTGGTGCGCATAAGCCTTGGCGTCACACGGGAGAAATCTGGACCCGTGAGAGATTTGGTACGACACTGGGTCCCTCTAAAAGACTTTTTAATTTACTCCCAGCTAAAAGCAAATGCTTAAAGTGTATACAAGAAACTATAAAAGTTTTCTTAAGTCACTTTGAACTAGGAGTAAAAGTAAAATCTAAATTTGCTATACGTGCTATGTTTAGCGATTATGAAAGACCCTAACCATTACGTTTTTGTACTTGAATTTTATAACAATAAAAATAAGTACCTAATGTTGATTTATATTTCACTTTTCGATATAAAAAAAAAATGCGGATTATTGACATTTTTTGAGTTTAATTATGAACATGAGGCGAGTTCAGACTCAAACCCACACCGGGGATGTCAACAAAACAATGGTGGGGGCAGATTGGCCAAACCAAGGAAAGAGAGAGACAACTCTTTTAGGACGACAATTGGATAACATACTAGTTTCTGCTTAGTGCAAAATGATTTTCAAAATTCTCCTTATCCCTGCAACTAGCTGTGGGGATGGTTGAAGTAGACTGAATGCAATTAGCTGTATTAAATTCCACTCCCTAAAAGCGGCTGTGAAATGACTTGGTTAAGTTGGGTTGAATTCAGAAGGATTTGTTAAATTGTATTTACTCTCAGTAAGGAACTATGGGGTATTTGTTTGAGGTTATTAAGTTGAATGCAAAAAAACAAATTAAAGTCCAGTTATTTGGACAGTGTGGTAACGTGTTAAGTTAGTTTCACACACACACACACACACACACACACACACACACACACACACACACACACACACACACATACACACACACACACACATACACACACACACACACACACACACACACACACACACACACACACACACACACACACACACACACACACACACACACACACACACACACACACACACACACACACACACACACACACACACACACACACACACACACACACACACACTGCCAAAACACAATTTTAAAATGGATCTCGGTACCATGAGCTAGAATTGCATTCTACAGTTAGCTTTATTTCATGACTTATTTATATATTCTGCCTCCAAATCTCTGAATGCAGTAATTCTAATATGTGTACCATCAATAACACTAATGATAGTGGAGAATCCTGGAACTTATATAAGGTGTTTGTCTCATAGTATCCATGAGAGAGAGAGAGAGAGAGAGAGAGAGAGAGAGAGAGAGAGAGAGAGAGAGAGAGAGAGAGAGAGAGAGAGAGAGAGAGAGAGAGAGAGAGAGAGAGAGAGAGAGAATAAATCTGAAGATGCGAGTCCTAAGTGCGAGTTCTAAGTGCATTCCTCACAAGTTCTGTCACATATAAGGTGTCAACAAGGGCAGGCAAAACTCTCTCGATCAGCTGAGCATTTTATACTCTCGTAGGACGCCTCTCCTTTGCAGAAAAATGAGGTGTTGGGCTGTCATCCTGCCGCTTAAAGTAATTTTAGGCGCTTATGAGAACCCCTCACCATTCCTATTCCTAGCAGCTATAAGTCTTTTAGGTCTTAAAAGTGATTATGTATTACTTTTAAGAAACTTCTAGCAGTAAAAATAAAATTGGTCTCTTATATGATTTTTAGCCTGTTAAAAATGTTTATGTATACGGGCCACCGCCGCCGCGTTACCAGCAGAGCTGAAAGAAAAGTGAATGTACGCGTGTGCGCGCCTTACTTGGCAGCTACGAGAGCCAGGTGACTGTGTGATTCCCGACCTGCTTCCTCGCTGTCAGTGTGATTCACGACTCGTATAATGTACCTGATAGCTGTAGTCTGTGATATAGAAGACTGTGGAGTGATATTAGCGAAAGACAGGGACTTGCCCGGCTTCTGCGGTGCGGTGTGTTTGTACTGTGTTCTGTGTTTTGCTCTGTGTGGTGATGTACTGCTAAGGGCTGAGATTCTGTGGAGTAAATGACGATCAGAGTGCCAAGTGAACCTGTGTCTCGTTACCCTCCCTTATTATAGCCTGTCGAGTCTTCCTCAGTGAGTGTGCCTGCCTTGTCGCGTCAACAAACGACGGACCCCGGGAATTGCTGTTGTGCATTGCCGCTCCCTAGCTGTTAGGCTGTAAGTGAGGGCTTGAAGGCGGTGGTCATAACAATAAAGGTGTATGCTGAAAGGGAATATATATATATATATATATATATATATATATATATATATATATATATATATATATATATATATATATATATATATATATATATATATATATATATATATATATATATATATATATATATATATATATATATATATATATATATATATATATATATATATATATATATATATATATATATATATATATATATATATATTACAGCATGCACCTTTAATGCTTGCTAAATGTTTGCCGGTATTTAATATGTTCCTATAAAATCAAACATTTATTTATTTCAAACATCTGACCAGTGGTAATGGTTTTCTGCATTTCTAAATTATTTTAGTATGTGCTCAACATTAAAACTCGTTATCATATATCTACTCACAATTGCCTGTCTTATAGTCTATATGAATTTCTTAAAGTGATATTCACAAGTAAGATTTTGCCACACTATACTGAATATTGAGCATCGTCTCGTCTTGTACCTTATTTTTTTTTTCATTTATTTATTTATTTTACGTAGGAGGGACATTGGCCAAGGGTAACATTAATGAAATGAAAAAAAAAAAGCCCACTGAGATGCCAGTACGAGAAAAGGGTCTAAAGCAGTAGTCAAAAACCTACCTCTTGAAGAAATTCAAGTCTTAGGCAGGTGGAAATACAGAAGCAGGTAGGGAGTTCCAGAGTTTACCAGAGAAATTGATTGAGATTGAGATTGAGTTTGAGAATACTGGTTAACTCTTCAATTAGGGAGGTGGACAGAATAGGGGTGAGAGGAAGAAGTAATTTTTGCTCAGTGAGGTCGAGGGAGCAGGAGAGGCATGCCGTTTGCAAGATCAGGAGAGCAGTTAGCATGAAAATGACAGTAAAAGCTAGCTATGCAACATTGCGGTGATGAAAGAGAAGCTGAAGACAATCAGTTAGAAGAGAAGAGTTGATAAGACAAAAAGCTTTTGATTCCACCTTGTCTAGAAGAGCGGTACGAGTGGAACCCCACCAAACATGTGAAGCACACTCTATGCATGGACAAATAAGTCTCTTGTACAGAGTTAGCAGCTGGGGGGATGAAAAAAACTGGCTGAGATGTCTTAGAACGCTACTTTCATAGGAGCTGTTTTAGCTAGAGATAAAATGTGAAGTTTCCAGTTCAGATTATAAGTAAAGGACACGCCGAGGATGTTCAGTGTAGAAGAGGGGACAGTTGAGTGTCAATGAAGAAGAGGGGATATTTGTCAGGAAGGTTGTGTCGAGTAGATAGAGGGAGGAATTGAGTTTTTGAGGTAATGAACAATACCAAGTTTGTTCTGCCCCAATCAGAAAATTTAGAAAGATCAGAAGTAAGGCGTTCTGTGGCTTCCCTGAGTGAAACGTTTACTTCCTGAAGGGTTGGATGTCTATGAAAAGACGCGGAAAAGTGCAGGATGGTATCTTCAGCGTACGAGTGGATAGGACAAGAAGTTTGGTTTAGAAGGTTATTATTGAATAATAATAAGAGCGTGAGTGACAGGAGAGAACCTTGAGGAACACCACTGTTAATAAATTTAGGAAAAGAACATTGACCATCTACCATAGCAACAATAGAACGGTCAGAAAGGAAACTTGAGATGAAGTTACAGAGAGAAGTATAGAAGCCGTAGGAGGGTAGTTTGGGAATCAAAGCTTTGTGCCAGACTTTATCAAAAACTTTTGATATGTTCAAGGCAACAGGAAAAAAATTACGAAAATCCCTAAAAGAGGATGACCATGACTCGAAAAGGAAAGCCAGAAGATCACCAGTAGAGCGGCCTTGACGGAACCCATACTGGCGATCAGATAGATGGTTGTGAAGTGATAGATATTTAAGAATCTTATTGTTGATGATATATTCAAAAACTTTAGAGAGGCAGGAAATTAAAGCAATGGGACGGTAGTTTGAAGGATTAGAACGGTGACTTTTTTTTTTTTGGAACAGGTTGAATATAGACAAACTTCCAGCAAGAAGGAAAGGTAGATGTTGACAGAGTTGAAAGTGTTTGACTAGACAAGGTGCAAGCACGGAGGCACAGTTTCGGAGAACAATAGGAGGGACCTCATCAGGTCCATAAGCTTTTCGATGATTAAGGCCAGCGAGGGCATGGAAAATATCATTGCGAAGAATTTCAATAGGTAGCATGATATAGTCAGAGGGTGGAGGAGAGGGAGGAACATGCCCAGAATCGTCTAAGGTAAAGTTTTTTTAACAAAGGTTTGAGCGAAGAGTTCAGCTTTAGAGATATATGTGGTAAAGAGATAGATGTGGTAAAGTTTTATAACAAAGGTTTGAGCGAAGAGTTCAGCTTTAGAGATAAGATGTGAAGTTTCCAGTTTAGATTATAAGTAAAGGACACGCCGATAATGTTCAGTGTAGAAGAGGGGGACAGTTGAGTGTCATTGAAGAAGAGGGGATATTTGTCAGGAAGGTTGTGTCGAGTATATAGAGGGAGGAATTGAGTTTTTGAGGTAATGAACAATACCAAGTTTGTTCTGCCCCAATCAGAACATTTAGAAAGATCAGAAGTAAGGCGTTCTGTGGCTTCCCTGAGTGAAATGTTTACTTCCTGAAGGGTTGGATGTCTATGAAAAGACGTGCAAAAGTGCAGGATGGTATCCTCAGCGTACGAGTGGATAGGACAAGAATTCCAACCAGCCTGGTTGAAATAAAGGAAGTAAAGAAGAAGCAAAGTTGCTGTAGGTATTTTTGGCTAGATGCCAGAAGTCACGAGACGAGTAAGATCTTGAAAGATTTTGACATTTTCTATAAATGAATGAGTTTTAAGCCCGGAACAGACCTGGCTTAGTTCCGGGCAGAAATATAAAATGCTTTAGATTTTGGTGATGGAAGGCTTAAGTACCCTTTGTGGGCCACCTCTCTATCTTGTATAGCACAAGAACAGGTTGTGTTAAACCAAGGTTTGGAAGGTTTAGGGCTAGAAAAAAAGAGTGAGGAATGTACGCCTCCATGCAAGACACTGTCACCTCTGTTATGCGCTCGGCACACAGAGACGGGTCTCTGACACGGAAGCAGTAGTCATTCGAAGAAAAATCAGCAAAATACCTCCTCAGGTCCTCCCAACTAGCAGAGGCAAAAAGCCAGAGGCACCTCCGCCTAGAAACGTTGTAAACTTCTTATTGAGACTTAAGCGTCTTATTCAGTTTCTATTAAGTTTTCTGGACGTTTATAGCGAAATGATTTATAAATATATTAGTAGCATTGTTCAATTTGAATTTATAATATCACCCTTTATTTTTTTTCATAAATTCTAGATATCCAGACATTAAATCCCAACAAACTGTTGAATTGTCACTGATACATACAGTCTAACAAGTAATCACTGCGATGCACAACCGTAACTATTAGGCGCAAATCACAGGTGTCACCAAGGAAATTTGGATTCTTAAGCTCCCTTCATTATCATAATAGCTCATAACTCTTACAGTGATGAAAATATCACTCACATCATTCACTACGTCACACTGAAACATAAGAAAGACTTCATAATCGCAGTCAACTTGACTCGTCACAGCAACAGCCTTCAACCAAGCACAATACAACCCCTCTGGCCACTACGAATGCGCCATTGAATAGCCTCAAGTTGATCCTCGCGAGGGGTGACTTGGAGTGTGTCAGCAGCAGAGCGATGGTGACAGTAATGGAGACGAGCATTTCACTATTATCAAAAACTTGTTATGATCCAGAAATTATTATTATTATTATTATTATTATTATTATTATTATTATTATTATTATTATTATTATTATTATTATTATTATTATCATTATTATTATTGTTATTTATTCATTATTATTGTTATTATTATTATTTTCTGAAGCACTCCACCCACTCCCTCCAACGTCTACGTTTTAGCGGACATTTTTCTCGTCGGGGATGAAGGTTTGTTGCTTAGAGACAAAGCCTCATCCCCCAATGATACAGTTCAAGATTATGCAATTATACAGTTCAAGAATAGTGACCATAGTCAAACTTATGGACATATCTATGGTTTCCTACAGTGGCAAGACTTATTTAATGCTATTCAATGGCTCACGAGAGAGAGAGAGAGAGAGAGAGAGAGAGAGAGGAGAGAGAGAGAGAGAGAGAGAGAGAGAGAGAGAGAGAGAGAGAGAGAGAGAGAGAGAGAGAGAGAGAGAGAGAGAAATAACAATGAACGCATATGGCTATAACTTTACCTTAGTCCCCATCCAAATGTAGCTAATATGGATATTCCTTTGTTACTGATGTAAAATTGGGTCTGCCCTCGAGAATCTGTGTAGCGAGTCGCGACCACAACTTTAATATAATTCTTGTGGTCGATTAAGGTGAAGCCTCCCTTTCTGACTTCCTGCAGTGCCTTGTCCGCCACCATAACCTGTTGATGATTATCATGAACAGATCTTTCACTCCCTTACTTGGCAATAATGAATCAGACATATATATTGATGGTGAATGAAAGTATCCACCTAATTTCAAATTTATTACAGATTACTGGAATAATAAAATATACGCTTAAGGAACACATTACTTCAACGAAACTACAACTGAAAATTCACTTGTATTTAGGTAATTAATTTCAATACATCCTCAGTGCGTTATTCACCAATACCTTCTACTGGTCTCGCGTCACGGGTATCTGTTCCTCAGTGGTTAACACACCGGAACAGCGAGGTTACAACCCTTCGACTTAAAGCGTTTACTTACTTGCTGTTGGTGAACAATTATGAATGTTAAACTTCGACCATCTGCCTCTCCGCTCCTGATATTCAAACCCAGGTCATCGTGTTAAGAGCCGATCATGCTAACCACAACACTACACATGGTGTGTGTGTGTGTGTGTGTGTGTGTGTGTTTTGTCTATACATATATATATATATATATATATATATATATATATATATATATATATATATATATATATATATATATATATATATATATATATATATATATATATATATATATATATATATATATATATATATATATATATATATATATATATATATATATATATATATATATATATATATATATATATATATATATATATATATATATATATATATATATATATATATATATATATATATATATATATATATATATATATATATATATATATATATATATATATATATATATATATATATATATATATTTTTTTTTTTATGTAGGAAGGATACTGGCCAAGGGCAACAAAAATCTAATAAAAAAAAATGCCCACTGAAATGCCAGTCCCATAAAAGGGTCAAAGCAGTGGTCAAAAATTGGTGGATAAGTGTCTTGAAACCTCCCTCTTGAAGGAATTCAAGTCGTAGGAAGGTGGAAATACAGAAGCAGGCAAGGAGTTCCAGAGTTTACCAGAGAAAGGGATGAATGATTGAGAATACTGGTTAACTCTTGCGTTAGACAGGTGGACAGAATAGGGGTGAGAGAAAGAAGAAAGTCTTGTGCAGCGAGGCCGCGGAAGGAGAGGAGGCATGCAGTTAGCAATATCAGAAGAGCAGTTAGCATGAAAATAGCGGTAGAAGACAGCTAGATATGCAACACTGCGGCGGTGAGAGAGAAGCTGAAGACAGTCAGTTAGAGGAGAGGAATTAATGAGACGAAAAGCTTTTGATTCCACCCTGTCTAGAAGAGCAGTATGAATGGAACCCAACCAGACATGTGAAGCATACTCCATACATGGACGGATAAGGGCCTTGTACAGAGTTAGCAGCTGGGGGGGGTGAGAAAAACTGGCGGAGACGTCTCAGAACACCTAACTTCATAGAAGCTGTTTTAGCTAGAGATGAGATGTGAGGTTTCCAGTTCAGATTATAAGTAAAGGATAGACTGAGGATGTTCATTATAGAAGAGGGGGACAGTTGAGTGTCATTGAAAAAGAGGGGATAGTTGTCTGGAAGTTTGTGTCGAGTTGATAGATGGAGGAATTGAGTTTCTGAGTCATTGAACAATACCAAGTTTGCTCTGCCCCAATCAGAAATTTTAGAAAGATCAGAAGTCAGGCGTTCTGTGGCTTCCCTGCGTGATATGTTTACCTCCTGAAGGGTTGGACGTCTATGAAAAGACGTGGAAAAGTGCAGGGTGTTATCATCAGCGTAGGAGTGGATAGGACAAGAAGTTTGGTTTAGAAGATCATTAATGAATAATAAGAAGAGAGTGGGTGACAGGACAGAACCCTGAGGAACACCACTGTTAATAGATTTAGGAGAAGAACAGTGACCGTCTACCACAGCAGCAATAGAACGGTCAGAAAGGAAACTTGAGATGAAATTACAGAGAGAAGGATAGAAACCGTAGGAGGGTAGTTTGTAGTTTGGAAATCAAAGCTTTGTGCCAGACTCTATCAAAGGCTTTTGATATGTACAAGGCAACAGCAAAAGTTTCACCAAAATCTCTAAAAGAGGATGACCAAGACTCAGTAAGGAAAGCCAGAAGATCACCAGGAGAGCGGCCTTGACGGAAGCCATACTGGCGATCAGATAGAAGGTTGTGAAGTGATAGATGTTTAAGAATCTTCCTGTTGAGAATAGATTCAAAATCTTTAGATAAGCAGGAAATTAAAGCAATAGGACGGTAGTTTGAGGGATTAGAGCGGTCACCCTTTTTAGGAAGAGGTTGAATGTAGGCAAACTTCCAGCAAGAAGGAAAGGTAGATGTTGACAGACAGAGCTGAAAGAGTTTGACTAGGCAAGGTGCAATCACGGAGGCACAGTTTCGGAGAACAATAGGAGGGATCCCATCAGGTCCATAAGCCTTCCGAGGGTTTAGGCCAGCGAGGGCATGGAAAACATCATTGCGAAGAATTTTAATAGGTGGCATGAAGTAGTCAGAGGGTGGAGGAGAGGGAGGAATCGTCCAAGGTATATATATATATATATATATATATATATATATATATATATATATATATATATATATATATATATATATATATATATATATATATATATATATATATATATATATATATATATGACAGCTTATACATGACAAAAAAAAAAAATCAAGCAAAATAAAAGTATAGTACTATGGACACATCTTGTGTGCTCTCCCTTGTGATATTATGAGGTCTGAAAAAGGGTGGTGTGAGAACTCGATTAGTTTTAAACCTGGATCCCTAAAGTTCCGAGCAGAGTTTATGAAATATATAATTGTGATGATGACAGTTGGTTATTTAATTTAGGTTTCATGTGTTTCATGCAAATAGCTTTCTAATATTTTAATGTACGTATGTGCCTCAGCTTCATGTAATATACTAAAATCCTTCTCCGAAAACGGATCATGTGTGCGAATGTGTTCTTATTGCTAGAAAAAAAAGGAGGTGAGATAATTGCTTCTCTGTACGTTTTGAAGTATCTTTAAGTTCACTGATTTTGCCTGTGTTAGATTCCTCTTGGTTTCTCCAGTATACCGAGTCTTGCAATTCGAACGAGTACATTCTTAAATGATGTTAGAGGTAAGTCCAATAATACTGTCTTTGAATTTAAAGAAAAAGCCAATAATAAACGTGTTGGTAAAAATATATATGAACTTGGTGTCAGGATACCGTTTTAATTATGGTAGTGAGTCTCCTTCTAATACTATGGCTAAAATGGACATATGTAAGGCAATTTTAAGTATTTCTTGCTTGTCATTAGAGGAAGGCTGACTAAATTAGCTTTCTGAAAAAAAAAATATATATATATATATATATGTTACGCATAATGTGGACAATTGCCTAATGTGAACATTAGGCAGAAAATTGCCTAATGTGTACATCAAGCAAGTAGGTTGCGTAAAGTTTACAAATTGTTAACATTAGGCAAAAAATGCCTATTGTTCAAATTATGCAGTTCAATTTTGCCCAATGTGAATAAGGAAAACATAATTAATTAATGCAATATTAGTATAAGTAAAATAGGTCAATCGATCTCAGGGTTCAGTTGAGTCCAATCACAAATTTTTGCATGATCTGCCTGGGTGACAGCGCGAGTTGCATTTAATTTCTTTTCTTAGGCAGCTGCACCTTCCTGATGTACATTGAGTAGTACATTGACACTTTGTATAACCTTGCCCACCAGTGGCTCTTGCTGTTGCTGTTCTCATCGATAGGCAGATATCAGGAACCTCTTCAGACTTTATAAGGGTCTGTTTGATCCCACTTAGGTCAGCTGGTGTAAATTTTGTTCTAATAATAACCTAACCTAACCTAACCTAACCTAACCTAACCTAACCTAACCTAACCTAACCTAACCTAACCTAACCTAACCTAACCTAACCTAACTATAACAGACCCAAAGTTTCGAACAACATTCGAACAAAACTGTAGACACTGGTTTGTCATTCAATTCACATTAGGCAAAATACCCTTGCCTAATTTGAAAATCATGCCTAAAGTGGACATTAAGCAAGTAAGTTGCCTATTGTCAACATCGTGCAAACAAATTGCCTAATATGAAGATTAGGCAATTTCACTGCCTAATGTTCACATTAGGCAATTATCCACATTATGCGTGACATATATATATATATATATATATATATATATATATATATATATATATATATATATATATATATATATATATATATATATATATATATATATATATATATATATATATATATATATATATATATATATATATATATAGTGTTATTGATGATGCTTAACGGGAAGCTGTTATTGTGGAAAATTGTCCTTGACAATTTGACCTCATGATCAAGAGCAAAACGGCTAGAACATATAGCGTAAAATTGATATAAAAAGGCTTTTATAGCACTAATCTTTAAAAAAAAATCGAGGGATGAAAGTTAAATAATTAATCCCCAAACCTGTGAAAATTTGTTTGCGTCAAACTGCAGTGTGTAGTTGGTTGTTGTTACAAGTCACAATTACATCCAGAAATGAGAGAGAACTATTGCTTTCCGTGTCACACGTGAATTCAATATTAAAGTGTTTTGAGTTTAAGTAACTTAGAAATTTAGGGGTATGTTGAGAGCGTGTAAATAAAATCAAGGTGTCATCAAGATATCTTCTGCAAAACAGGTTTAAATTCACTAGGACATTCTTTTAATCGTTTGGTTTCATGATGACATAAAAAAAAAAATATTTGCAAGAGTCAGGCTAAGGCAAGAAACCATAGCCACACCGTCAAGTTGGACATATAATTTATTGTTAAAAAAGAAAGGGGAATCTTTATATTTTATTTCTTTATTTCTTTATTTTTATTTTATCTCTTTATTTATTTTTTTTATTAATGTAAGTGTCATAGTCCTTAAATTATTCACGACAGATTATTTGAATGACTTCATCAAGGGGAATATTACTGAAGAGTGACTTAATATCAAAACTAGCTTTGACAATATTATGAGCTTCTAATTTATTTATTTCTTTAACGAATTTTTTAAGATAAACTTATTTGACGTTAGTAGTTCTAGTATAGCAACGAAATATTTAGCTAATTCATAATTAAATGTATTAATGGTGCTACGAATGAGCCTAATAGGGTTGTCGGCTTTGTGAGTTTTCGGAAGGCCGTAACTGATACCTGGAGACGAACCACTTGTGAAAAAGTGGTTAAAAATATTTTTAGTGATAAACTTCAGTTGTCTCATAAATCTAGCTAGCTTATCTTCAGATTTAGTAATGTAATGGAAAGGTATATCGTTGATTAATTTAAACTTGAAAGAATCACTTAAAATTTATCTTCAATTTTCATGAGATAATTTTTTTTATTTATTTATTATTATTTTTTTTCAATCATAACTGTGCCACAGCCCTTTTCTGGTTTAGTGATAATGATGGAGTCATCGAATTTTAATTTAATGAGAGAATCATAGAAAGATTGTCGTAATTTCAGGAAAGAACGTTTAACTATGTTGAAATCTTGGAATGAAGAGTGAGAAACTGAAGAGATGTCGTTAATTATATATATATATATATATATATATATATATATATATATATATATATATATAGAGAGAGAGAGAGAGAGAGAGAGAGAGAGAGAGAGAGAGAGAGAGAGAGAGAGAGAGAGAGAGAGAGAGAGAGAGAGAGAGAGAGAGAGAGAGAGAGAGAGAGAGAGAGAGAGAGAGAGAGAGAGAGAGAGAGAGAGAGAGAGAGAGAGAGAGAGAGATAACGGTACCTTCGGAAGCGAGCGGAGTCTGTATTTTTTACACCAAAATGTACTACTAATGAAGACACACCATGTGGTTCCATCACTTCCATAAATACCATCCTGAAGGAGAGTGGAGGACGGCACAGTACATGATGGCGCCAGCGGTGCACCTGACTGTATTCCTGAAATTCTAGGTTACCGTGACGATTGGTGTTGCCTAACATCTCTCTTACTCTGTACCCTGCAGTTAACTCTTTTAAATGAAAACTTACCTTCATTTTCCTGTGCACCAGCTGGACCACAGGATCTGTGTGTTTAGAAAAGTACTCCAGTGTAGCGCCTTTATATAGCCATGGTTCTATTATCCATTGCCACCCATCTCGTTCAAGTAAATCCTCAAAACGGTCTAGGGGTTGAGAGGTGCTCAAGACTGTAAGATGGGCGATGAGTGAGGATTTGTAGCCACTAGAGAAAATCAGGCAGAAAACCAACCAAAATCCAACCAGCATCTGCAGAGAAATGTCAATGTACGGGTGACAATCACTGGATATGTACTACTGCAGTTAAACACAGGAATTATAGAGTCAAAACAAAAAATAATTTTAAATTGGTGAAAGTATATGCTCACCTGTCCAGAGATATTGACCGACGGCTCAAGAGAAGGTTTCTCCAAAAGGGCAGATGAACCATAGAGGAGGGCGATTGTAAACTCTGCACTGGCTGTCCCCTTTACTGCCCACTTCCACAACCACTGAAGTCCCCACAGTGTCACACTCCATATTATCGTGGCCATCGTAACGCCAAGCCACACCTCATCTGATTAGTTATATATATATATATATATATATATATATATATATATATATATATATATATATATATATATATATATATATATATATATATATATATATATATATATATATATATATAACGGGTTTTCCACCTCCATATGGACTAAAGTCATGTATAACAGGTTTTGTAGAACATTACAATCCAGTCTCGTTTATGGTAACGACCAAAGAAAGCAATCATAGGGTAACCTTATCATGGAAGTTAAAATCTGGTTGAATATACCTTAGACACTGTATTTTTTCATAGAAACTAAAACATTAGAGAGACCATCATAATCTTGCAGGTCAGTACGACGAATTATTTTATTCTATTTATTTTGTTTATTTTTTTTTATTGTTATTAATATTATTATTATTTATTTTATTTTTTTCTTGTGGGATTGTGCGGTACTGTGTGTGGTTTGGCGGAGTGAGGATGATATTAGGAGTGTTTTCAATCGAAGTGAGATCAATTTGATTTTGCATCAAATAGGGCAACCAATGACCAAAATGTTGATTATTTTAATTAGGTCAATGAAATACTAAATATAACTGACAGGCTTTACCCGAGCACTTTAGGTTTACATTATTTTTTAGCTCGGTGAACACCTCGGAATTCACGGATGGAGCCAGAACTCTTCCAGATGAGGCAAAAAAAAAAAAAAAAAAAAAAAAAAAAACGAGTGTTCCAGGTTTAAATTAAGGGAAATTGGAACATCAAGATTTTACACTACATTGAGGGGAAAGCCGCTTAATAACAGGATACTTAATGTCAAGAGAAATCATTACCCTTGGCTATCATTGTGACTTTAACGGTAAGGTAAACAGATTTTCTTCTTGGAAATGCATTTTTTTTTTAATGTAAGAGGGACACAGGCCAAGGGCAACAAAAATCAAATAAAAAACAAAATACCCACTGAGATGCCAGTCCCAGAAAAGGGTCCAAAGCGGTAGTCAAAAATTGAAGGATTAGTGTCTTGCAACCTCTCTTTTAAAGGAATTCAATTCATTGGAAGGTGGAAAAACACAAGCAAGCAGTTCCAGAATTTACCAGAAAAAGAAATTAATGATTGAGAATACCGGTTAACTCTTGCGTTAGAGTGGTGGACAGAATAGGCGTGAGAGAAAGAAGAAAGTCTTGTCCAGCAAGGCCTCGGAAGCAGGGGAGGCATGCAGTTAGCAAGATCAGAAGAGCAGTTAGCATGAAAATAACGGTAGAAAACAGCTAGAGATGCAACATTGTAGCGATGAGAGAGAGGCTGAAGACAGTCAGTTAGAGGAAAGGAGTTGATGAGACGAAAAGCTTTTGATTCCACCTTGTCTAGAAGAGCGGTATGAGTGAAACCCTCCCAGACATGTGAAGCATACTCCTTACATGGACGGATAAGGCACTTGTACAGAGTTAGCAGCTGGGGGGAGGCGGGGGATGAGAAAAACTGGCGGAGACGTTTCAGAACTCCTAACTTCATAGAAACTGTTTTTGCTAGAGATGAGATGTGAAGTTTCCAGTTAAATAAAGGACAGACCGAGGATGTTCAGTGTAGAATAGCGGGACAGTTGAGTGTCATTGAAGAAGAAGGGATAGTTGTATGGAAGGTTGTGTCGAGTTGATAAATGGATAACTGAGTTTTTGAGGCATTGAACAATACCAAGGTTGCTCTGCCCCAATCAGAAATTTTAGAAAGATCAGAACTCAAGCGTTCTGTGGGTTTCCTGCGTGAAATGTTTACTTCCTGAAGGGTTGGACGTCTATGAAAAGACGTGGAAAAGTGCATTTTCAGCGTAGGAGTGGATAGGACAAGAAGTTTGGTTTAGAAGATCATTAATGAATAATAAGAAGAGAGTGGATGACAGGACAGAACAATGAGGAAAACCACTGTTAAAAAATTTAGGAGAAAAACAGCGACCGTCTACCACAGCAGCAATAAAACGGTAAGAAAGGAAACTTGAGATGAAGTTACAGAGAGAAGGATAGAAGTCGTAGGAGGATAATTTGGAAATCAAAGCTTTGTGCCAGACTTTATCAAAAGCTTTTGATATGTCCAAGGCAACAGCAAAAGTTTCACCAAAATATCTAAAAGAGGATAACCAAGACTCAGTAAGGAAAGCCAGAAGATCACCAGTAGAGCAGCCTTGACGGAACCCATACTGGCGATCAGATAGAGGGTTATGAAGTGATAGATGTTTAAGAATCTTCCTGTTGAGGATAGATAGATAGTCTTTAGATAGCCAAAAATTATGGCTTTAGATAGCCAAAAATTAAAGCATTAGAATTGCCACTTTTTTTTAAGAACAGGCAGAATGTAGGCAAATTCCCAGCAAGAATTAAAGTTAGATGTTGACAGACAGAGCTGAAAGAGTTTGACTAGGCAAGGTGCACGGAGGCACAGTTTCGGAGAACAATAGGAAGGACCCCATCAGGTCCATAAGCCTTCCGAGTGGTTAGGCTAGCAAGCGCATGGAAAACATCATTGCGAAGAATTATAATAGGTAGCATGAAGTAGACAGAGGGTGGAGTAGAGGGACGAACAAGCCCAGAATCGTCCAAGGTAGAGTTTTTAGCAAAGGTTTGAGCGAAGAGTTCAGCTTTAGAAATAACTGTGATAGCAGTGGTGCCATCTGGTTGAAATAAAGGAGGGAAAGAAGATGAAGCAAAATTATTGGAGATATATTTTGGCTAGATGCCAGAAGTCACGAGGGAAGTTAGATCTTGAAAGATTTTGACACTTTCTGATAATGAAGGAGTTTTTGGCTAGTTGGAGAACAGACTTGGCATGGTTCCGGACAGAAATATAAAGAGTTTAAGATACTGGTGATGGAAGGCTTAAGTACCTTTTGTGGGTCACCCCTCTATCATGTATAGCACGAGAACAAGCTGTGTTAAACCAAGGTTTGGAAGATTTAGATCGAGAAAAAAAGTGAGGAATGTACGCCTCCATCCCAGATACTATCACCTCTGTTATACGTTCAGCACACAAAGACGGGTTTCTGACATGGAAGCAGTAGTCATTCCAAGAAAATTCAGCAAAATACCTTCTCAGGTCCCCCCCAACTAGCAGAGGCAAAACGCCAGAGGCACCTTCGCTTAGGGGAATCCTGAGGAAGGATTGTACATACTTACTTGCGAATGGCCTTACAAGAGACAGATGTGCTGGTAACACTGAGGGTTTTAGAGACGTGAGGGTCAGGGGATCGGATGGGTAGGTTCGTAGGTAGTCGACAGCCTTTAGGCGACCTGGAGTGGGTGCCACGATAGTGCTCAGGTCAGATTCTTCCCGCTGGAGTTGTCCAATCATACCAGTGAAACCATGCGACTTTTCTTCTCCAAAAGAGCGATCTGGTTCTGCATAAATTCTGTAACTAATGTAGATCAAGGCGTGGTTACATAAAACAGAAAAAAAAAAATTAAATGTTATAAAAATAACAAAAACAAACATTTTCAATATAATGCAGGAAAATAAGTATATCATGAACTATTTAATAATTTATTATATATGATTTGGTACATTCTTTTATTATATATGATTCTGAAACTCTTCCCAGCCTCAACCATTCCCCAGGGGTGCAAAAATTTTCCTAGTACGCATATCACTTGGATATACTGCTATGAGGGGCGAAAAGAAAGAGAAAAAGAATAAGAAGTAAAGAAAAAAACAAGTAGCAATATATAGAGAGCCAGAAAAAAGGAAGATGGAAAGAAAGGAAAAAAGTAGCTGGACCGCGGACACTAGGGGAGCAGGACGCGTCAGAGAAAGCGAGATTTAGAGCCGGCAGGGAGTCTTGTGGGAGAGTGGGGTGCATATTGTAGAGGGTTGTTCTTAGTAATTAGTGATTAATCAATTAGTTAGAACAGTCAAGAGGTTAACGAGGAGAGCTAAAAGCAATTATGAATTACAGGTAGCCAGCCAGGCAAAGACGGATCCCAAGGGATTTTATCAGGCATATATGACGAAGAATAAGGAAACTATAGGTTCATTAAAGGCAGCATATGGGCAGTTGGTTAGTTCTCGAGAGAAGATTAGTAATATTCTGAATGAGTATGTTTTAACTGTCTTCACTCAGGAAAACATGAAGGATATGCCAAATAGTGAACAGATGTTTAGAGGAGATGAAAATGAGAAGCTGACAGAAATTGTCATAACTTAGGAGATAGTGGAACAGAAGATAGATAGGCTAAAAAATTTGAAGACACCAGGAACAGATAAAATATATCCCAGAGTACAGAAATGCAGAGAGGTTGTTGGCGCCAGGGGTTTGAATGATGTTGACACCAGGAGTTTGAACTTGGTTCACTCGGTTTGTGAGGAAGAATGTGATTACCAAGATTATTTGTATAGAGACTTTAAAGGGTGTTGATATTTGATTTATTATTATATATGAATTTACATTAATTTGGGTATAAATTATATGTTTGTTCATAGGTCGGTGCACAAATAAGCTGTGCCTGACACGTCATTGTTGCCTGCGGATTTGCCACGTCGGCAGGCGAAACAGATGTTTGGGTTATTAAACTCATTAATCGCTGTTATTAAACTCAGTACACCAGGAGACTCGAGCTGTTTGATAGCCCCCATGTGTTGCTCCACTTCGCGAGTTATTTTCACCGGTTTCTCCTCCTATGGGACTTGTGTAGGAGGAACAGTGGTGCCCAGACCCGGGAGCAGCCTTTACGTGCTCAAGCGAACTGAACTTCTGTATACATGCAGCAAGCTGTGGTGATTACTCGTGATGGCGGAGAAGGAGCAACTTGAAAGAGGACAGGCGGCTGCTCGACGGTGGTGTACGAGAGCGTCCAAGGTTTTGCAAACTTTCCTTGAACTGCCAACTGGGTCCAGGGTGCAGCTGAAAGACGCTATAGCGGATTTAGATAAGCGTCTAGACACCTTGGACCGAGTTCAAGTAGAATATGAACTGACAATAAGTGACCTTGAGTTGTTGGAAGCAGACCTAAACAAAGCAGATAGTTTTCGCAGTGGTGTTAAAGCTGTTCGGGTGCAGGCTGGCGAACTGTTGGCGATAAGACTGCCGTCCATGAAAGGTCGGGAAGTAGTGAAGATAAGTCTGCAAGTGCAAGCGCAGTGTCTACTAGTGCCAGTGTGAATCTTCCACGGCTCGACTTGCCGAAGTTTAGTGGTGAACTAACCCAGTGGCAATCATTCTGGGATTTGTTCGTGGCCATGGTAGACGACTCTACTCTACCAGCCATCAGCAAGTCCACCTATCTGCAGGCCTTATTGGAAGGTGAGGCCAAGTCTGTCATCCAAGGCTTGTCACTTACTGCAGTTAATTATGCTGTGGCCCGTAATCTGTTGAAGGAGCGGTATGGGAGGCCAGAGAGGATTATCTTAGTCCACATTCAAGCTCTTCTTGGCTTGAGCATGCCGTTCAAGCCTCAAGGATCTACGACTTATGTGTCTGCCTTGAGGAAGCTGCAGGATGACCTCATGATCCACATCAGGAGTTTGAGGGTCGGAAAGAAGAAAGAAGTCTCCTTGTTCTGCATTTGCTCTTCAGACAGTCTCAGAGACATATTCAGGTGGGTGTGGATTTTGTAATAAGTCCCATTCCAGTGAAAAGTGCTTTAAAGTTATCAAACTTCCACATACAGAACGACTGGAAAATATTCGTTCTGCTGAGCTGTGTTTTAAGTGCTTAAAAAGGGGGCACATAGCTAGAGGTTGCAAGGCAAAGTGCTCTAAGTGTAAAGACAACCATAATGTCCTTCTCTGCTCAAAGGATAATGTTTCATCTAAGGGCAGGGCTGTTAGTCAGCCGGCCAAGGAGAGTGAAGGTGAAACGAGAGATACCAATGTTATGCCTGGTGATCTAGTTGGTGCTTCTCATTCTTCATATTTTAAACAAAGGTGTTGTGTCTTGTCAACAGCAAAAGTCAAAGTGTATGGAAAGCATGGCAAGTACAGTGAAGCTACCTTGTTGTTCGACTCCGGGGCAGATCGATCTTGTGTCGAGTGAATTTGTAAGGAAGGTTAGGCCTACATGGGTATCTTCTGAACAGATGCCCTATTCTGCCTTTGGGGGAAGTAAGAATTCTAGATCTACCCAGTGTAATATTTATGACCTGAATTTAGTGGATGTTAATAATGAAGTTGTGTGTTTACTTGCAGCTGAAGTGCCCACAATATGCTCTCCATTATTACGCCCTTGTGTTCCAGTTGAAACCCTACTGCTTTTTAAGTCTGTGCAGTTAGCAGATGAGTATGAGCAGGACAGGAAGGTAAATGTTGACATTTTGATAGGACTTGATGCCTTTTGGAAATTTGTAATCCCCAACAAGAATTTGCAGGTTTAGGGACTAGTGGCTCAAGAGATGGTGTTTGATTGGATCCTGTCTGGGATTTGTGCCTTGGCATCCAAGGGAAATGTTAAGTTGTCTCAGATTTTATGCATTAACAATTTCAATGAGAATGAGTTACATAAGTTTTGGGATTTAGAGTCAGTGGGAATTTGTAATAAGGAAGCACATCCTGATGTTAGCAACCATCCTGTGTTAAAATCCTTTTCAGAGACAGTTAAGTTTAAGGATGGTAGATATGAGGTTGCTCTTCCCTGGAAATCAGAGCATAAGTGTAGCCTCCAAAATAATGAAAGGCTTGCAAGAAAAAGGTTTGATGCATAAATCTGAATACAATCCTAAACTTCAGGAGGAGTATGATGCCGTATTTGAGGGTTACGAACGGGAAGGCATCATTGAAGAGGTACCTGAGGGTGAGATGAACAGCCCATACCCCACATTCTACCTTCTTCGTCATACTGTCGTCAGGGAAGTCAGCACCACAAGTAAAGTAAGACCAGTCTTTGACGCATCTGCTGTGAGCTATAATGGAGTCTCATTAAATCACTGTCTTGAGGTAGGTCCCCCTCTTAACCCACAGTTGGTAGAGGTGGAAGGTTGCCTTAACTGGTGATATAACTAAAGCTTTTCTCCAGATTAATGTAAGGAAAGAAGACAGGGAAGTGCATAGATTTCTTTGGAACTATAATGGTAACATTCGGATAATGAGATTTACTAGAGTTCACTTGGCAATAAAAGTTGCCCATTTATGTTAAACGCAACTGTTAAACATCGTCTTAAAAGCTTTCCTGATTCTGAAGTTACTGCAGAGCTAAAGGATATCCTATATGTGGATGTCTGGTTGTCAGGAGCTGACTGTGCAGAGGAAGCCTTTGCTAAGTTTGATGAGGCACGGTCGGTTCTATCCAAGAACAGTATGACACTTTGAAAGTGGAGCTCGAACTGCAGTGCCTTAACAGACAGATTTAATGACTACTTAGAGCCCAGGAAGCATGCAGAGACAAAGATTCTTGGTTTACAATGGTGTTTAACTAGAGATATTTTTTCATTTGATTGTTTAGAATTGAAGGATCTTGAGGTAGCATCCACAAAGAGAACAGTTCTCAGTGTCATCAGTAAATTATTTGATCCTCTTGGCCTTCTATGCCCAGTAATCATGATGGCAAAAATTATGTTCCAAGATATTTGGAGACTTGGACTTTCTTGGAATTAGATCTTGCCTACAGAATTGCAACACCGGTTTCAGAAGTGGGCTCAAAATATAAAAGTTCTTAACACATGGCAAGTTAATCGTTGTTACTTTCCAGAACTTGTATGGAACAAGCTACAAAATGTAGAACTGCATGCCTTTGGAGATGCTTCCGAGAAGGGGTATGGTGCCTGTGTTTACTTGAGAGTTCCTGATAATGACAGGTCATTTAAGGTAATCTTAGTTGTAGCCAAAGGAAGGGTAGCACCTATCAAGAAACTGTCGGTGCCGAGGTTGGAATTAATGGGTGCTCTTCTGTGTGCTAGGCTATCTGTATTTGTGAAGACTTCCCTACACTTAACTGATGTACAAATATACTGCTGGACTGATTCTAAAGTAGCATTGTCATGGATAAAAGGAGACCCTAATAGATGGAAGACTTTTCTAGCGAATAACTGAGATTCAGAGTTTAATCCCCTCAGTTCAGTGGAAGCATATTCCTGGTAAAGATAGTCCAGCAGACCTTATTTTCAGAGGTACCTTTGTTGAAAACCTAATTTCCTGTACCTCGTGGCTGAATGGTCCTGCTTGGCTCTCTGAACACTTTACTTTCATGCAACAGGATGAGGTACCAGCAGCACTGCCCATTGTAGAGGAGGTATTCCCTGACAGCCCAGTGACATGCTTAGTGTCCGAGCATCCATCAGTAGGAAATGACTACGCCCGCTGGGGTCATTTTACAAAAGCTATTAAGTGTGTAGCTTGGGTAATAAGGTTTGTGAACAATTGTAAACCTCATGCTGTTAAATGTTTTGGGACCTTGTCTTATACAGAGTTAGATCAAGCTAAGACAAAGTTAATAATTTGTGTTCAGAGAGAAAGGTACAGCCAAGAGATCAATGCCTTAATGCTTGGAAAGTCACTCCCTAAGAGTTCTGACATTAAGAAATTGAATCATTTTATGGATCAAAATGGTCTTTTGAGAAGCAAGAGTCGGCTGGACCAGACTGAATTACGTTATGATTATTCCTGCAGGTCACATTGCCAAGCTGTTAATTAGTTTCCAACATGTATTTCTGAAACACGCTGGTGTTTTCACTTTAATTTCAACATTAAAATCTTGTTACTTAATTGTCGGATTAAGAAAGCTTGCTAGGGTAGTCTGTAGAGAGTGTATGATTTGTCGTAGACATCACTCACAAGCTTGCCGTCAGCCTGTAGCTCCTCTCCCAGGACTAAGAATTAACTCTGCTCCTCCTTTCACTGTGACAGGTGTAGATTATGCTGGATCACTGTTTTGTGTTGATTTTCCATGCAAGAAGCGGTACACTTTGTTATTCACTTGTGGAGTTGTCCGTGCAGTACACTTAAGAATTGACTAACTCTGTCTTATGATGATTGCTTACTTGCCTTTCGTAGGTTTTCTGCCAGAAGAGGCCGTTCATCAGTTATTTACTCTGACAATGCCAAGACTTTTATTAGTATGTCTAAACAAATGCATCAGTTCTTTGGCACCCTTGCTCCCCAGTGGAAGTTTGTTGTACCCCATGCTCCATGGTGGGGAGGTTGGTGGGAAAGATTAGTCCGATCTGTTAAATTAGCTCTTAGAAAGACTCTTGGTATAAAATGTTTAACAAGATGTGAGCTAGAGACTACCTAGCATGAAATTGAGGCATGTGTAAATTCCAGACCCTTAACTTTTGCCACAGATGATCCTAATTCTGTAAGCCCTTTAACACCACCTCCTTTTTTTTTTTTTAATTGGGCGCACTGCTGGATTTCATAGAGAGCTTAAAGGTGTTTGCCAGGTTCCTGAAATATCACATAAGGACCTATGTGAGCGAGAAAGCCTGAGACAACAACAACTTGATAGGTATTGGAGTTTGTGGGTGTCTGACTATTTACTGAATTTACCCCCTATCATTAGAGGTTTCATACCCAGATGTAAACTGGAGAAGGGATCTGTTGAGCTGGTTCGGGAAGATAATTCTCCTCGTTTGCAATGGTCCCTTGGAGTGGTTGTTGAGTTATTCCCTGGGAAGGATGAAATGATTCGTAGTGTCAAAGTTAAGACTGCAAAGGTAGGCCAGTGCAAAAACTGCATAACTTGGGGCTACAACAGATGAAGCTCATAGTCCCTTACCACAAACAGATGCCTTCCCAGCATATGCTAAAGGTTCTGATGAGGCTCACTCCATGACACCGTCGTCAACTTGTGTGTCTAGAACAGGACGAACTGTAAAGCCTCCTCAGAGGCTGAATATGAGAGATTTGAGGGTTTGAGATGTATTGAAGATTTAGGTTGATGATCAGTATTGTCCCTTTGGGTATTGTTTATTGTTTTATTGTATCATTTGCTTCCCAGGGTGAAGGTTGAGTTGTCTCTTAGTGAGACATTTGTATTTATACATCCTGATGCCATATGATCATGTTGTTGAGAGTAAGGATAGGAGTTATTAAAAGTACTCCTACGGTGGGGAGATGTTGGCGCCAGGGGTTTGAATGATGTTGACGCCAGGGAGTTTGAACTTGGTTCACTCGGTTTGTGAGGAAGAATGAGATTACCAAGATTATTTGTATTGAGACTTTAAAGGGTGTTGATATTTGATTTATTATTATATATGAATTTACATTAATTTGAGTATAAATTATATGTTTGTTTATAGGTCGGTGCCCAAATAAGCTGTGTCTGACACGTCACTGTTGCCCGCGGGTTTGCCACGTCGGCAGGCGAAACAGATGTTTGGGTTCACCGCTTTTATTAAACTCAGTACACCAGGAGACTCGAGCTGTTTGATAGCCCCCATGTGTTGTTCCACCTCGCGTGTTATTTTCACCGGTTTCTCCTCCTATGGGACTTGTGTAGGAGGAACAGAGGTTATTAGTAAAGCATTAGTTTCTGTCTTTAGGAAATCATTTGAGTCAGGTGAGGTACCAGTAAAGTGGAGGCAGGCTAATATAGTACCTATCTCTAAGAAAGGAGGTAAAACTTAAGCGTCTAATTATAAACCTGTCAGCTTAACTTCTGTTATAGGTAAAATCATGGAGTCAATAATAGTGAAGAACATTTGGGAACATTTAGACAAACATGACTTGATAAATCAGTCACAGCATGGATTCACGAAGGGAAAGTCTTGCCTGACGAACTTGTTATTTTTTTTTACAGTAAAGTGTACGAGGCAATAGATAATGGTGATAGTTATATTTTATATCTGAACTTCAGGAAAGCGTTTGACAAGGTACCCCATCAGAGGCTTCTGAGAAACGTTAGGGCGCACGAGATAGATGGGAAGCTGCTAGGATGGATAAGGTCATGGCTAAGCGACAGGCGACAGAGAGTTGTAATAAATGGCTCTAAATCCGAGTGGGGTCATGTAAATTTGTGAGGTGCCACAGGGATCATTCTTAGGGCCATTATTGTTTTTAATATACATCAATGACATGGATAGTGGAATTAGTAGTGATGTTAGTAAATTGCGGATGACATAAAGATAGGTAGATTAATTAGATCAGAATCAGATGCCGTCTCCTTGCGGGCAGATTTAGATAGAATGAATTAATAGACAGACAGATGTTAAATGCAGTTTAATATCAACAAGTGCTTAGCGTAAGTAGAGGAAACCCACACAGTAAGTACACAATAAACAACGGAACTCTGGTAGGTTTATGGTACCCCAAAAAATTTAGGAGTTATAGTTAGCTCTGAACTCCGTCTAGGAAGGCAATGCATAGAGGCCAGAAACAGGACAAATAGGGTATTATGATTCATTTTTACGAGTGTTAAAAGTAGAAGGCCCGAAATAATATTAAAGTTATATTTGGCGCTGGTCAGACCTCATCTAGATTACACTGTCAAATTCAAGTCCCCACATTACAGGAAAAATATAGGTCTATTAAAATCAGTACAAAGGAGAATAACTTAAAGAATACAGGGCATGAGGAGTATTCCTTGAAAGGCGAGATTGAAACTTTTAAATTTACATTCTTTAGAGAGACGTAGGTTAAGAGGGAACCTGAAAGAAGTCTTTAAGTGTTATAGGGGTTATAACAAGTAGGACGTAAGCAAAATTCTTAGGATCAGCAACCAGGACAGAACAAGAAATAACTGGTTCAAGCTTGAAAAATTTAGGTTTAAGAATGAGATAGGAAGAAACTGGTTCTCCAATAGAGTGGTAGATGAGTGGAACGTACTCGGTAATCATGTTGTTAGTGCTAAGATATTAGAGAGCTTTAAGAGAAGATTAGACGGGTTTGTGGATGGGGATGATAGGTGGATATAGGTAGGTATATTTCATACAAGAACTGCCACGTGTAACCCTGGTGGTTTCTTGCAGCTTCCCTTATTTCTTATGTTCTGAGTGTTTGTGACAGTTCGCCCCTGTCATCCTAGTTAAGAGGGACTCTCACGGGGGCCTGCTGGATACTGTTGCGTCTGATAACTTTGGGAAGTACGTTGTCTTACCAACTCCAGCTAGAGCAGTCTGAGTATGTTGGCGCCATGCGTCGTGGTGAAAGGCGGAGAACGGTCTGTGGACCATCTGATGTCTGTCAGTTGCCGTTTTTATACTATGAAATGCTATTAGCATTCTGGGCTTACTGCTGTGAGTCTTGGAACTAGATGATTTTGTAATATGGTTGGCTGAACCTGGTCATAACAATATGCTAATGGAAACCTTGTCTCATAAAAGCGATATATCGAAATAATCACATTGGAAATAAATTGATGATACGGGATGGACGTTCAGATCATCTGAACGTTGTCAGTTGTTTGTTGCTTAAGTGTTGGTGGAAGAATAGCAGTATGTACGCTGGCAGGGACAGCGGATAAATGTACGTACGTGTAAACTAGTCACTAGAAGTTGGAACGTTGTTTGTTAATCTCCAAACCTTTCACAGGGCTTCGTAATTTTCTCAAGGTTCAAACCTTTCTTGCTTTTACCAATGTTTTTCTTAGGATTCCATACGTTTCTAAGAACCCAAAACTTTCACAGAGCCCCTAACATTCCAACTTGCTAAACCTTTCTCAAGGACTCAAATCCTTCCCAGGGCCCCAGACTTTTATGAAATCCCCATATTTTTTTTTTTTTTTGTCAGACTCCCAAACTGTTTGTGCAAAAGCAAAATATAGAAGCAAAAATAAAATCAACTAGTTAAGAATATAATTATGTGAAAAAAAAAAATGTGTATAGAACAATGAGATCAGATAGAATTAATCATAGTTGGAATACCACTCGGCTGAAATATGAAATAAGCATAATGATAATAAAAAAAAAAAAACTGAAAGAATGGATACAATTTGCTATACAGACAGCTTTCTAAACTCTAAACACCGCAATATTGAATTCACATGCAACACAGAAAACAATGGTTTTATCGCGTTTTTGGATATAATGGCAACTCGTAATAATAATCAATTACATACAGCAGTTTACCACAAACCAACATTCACAGGTTTGGAGATTAATTGTCTATATTTTATTCCTGGATTGTTTAAAAAAATAATGCTATTAAAGCTCTCTTATACCATTGGTACAGTTTATCCTCTAATCAGTTTATGTTTAACCATGACATTAACTTTCTAAGGACCTTTTTATTTATTTATTTTCTCATAATAACGTATTTCTGTTAAATACCATCAATAGCACTATTTACATCTTATTAGAAAACAGGTTTAATAGACCTTCTTCTAATGACACTCAGACGACCCTGAAGAAATACATAGAATTACCTTGCTATGGCCACCTTAGCTATACTATTAGAAAAAGACTGAGTACCATAATTAAAACACAATATCCTGACAATAAGTTTATTTTCATCTTCACCAACATTTTTACTATTCGCTTTCTTTGAATTCAGAGATAGTATTCATATTGGACTCATCTTCAACATGTTCCAGTTGCAAGACTCGATATATTGCAGAAAGCAAGAGAACATAAGGTTGGAAAACTCCATTATAAGGCAAACAAAACAAAACTAGATATAAAATTCCTCAGTAAATGTAAGATCTACATAATTATCCTTAAATTTCTTCACTTTAAAGTACACAATCTTAACATCAGGAACTCAAAAACCTATCTGCCCTGTCAATTTAAATAACTTAACCTAGAAATTAACAACAAAAACTATCTCCTAAAACAGCAAACAACAAAACTTGATCAAGCTTATCTCAAGTTGAAAAATAACAGTTTCATATTTAGACTCTCATTGTCTGAAGGTCTTTCCCCTGTTTTGTATATCTTCCTTATGCCCTGAACTTGTTTCGGTCCACCTCCTAACCAAAATTGATATCTTATGCAGGTGTTAGTTTTCTTCGGTGGGTAGGCAGCAAGTTGACTTTTCTTGGAAGACTTTTGTTTAGCCCTTAGTCACTTTATGTAAAAAGAAAAAAAAAATCACTCTCCCTGATCTTAATGCCACAAAAACGAGGTCACCCTTATATTAATGCCACAAAAACTAACACTCATTACCATAATTAAAACACAATATCCTGACATTAAGTTTATTAGTGTCTATTAGATGGCATGGCCATGGACATTTTAAAGATGTATGTCTGCCTATTTAGATTAGTTGTCATGCATTAATTCTGATGGCATTATTTATGCACCCTGTGTACCATTAATCCACACCCGTGTGTGAGCGACTACAAATGCCAGCTGTCTTATTCTTTTGTGTTTACTTTATGATAATTGTAAATCTAAGTTTTGTTGTAATTGTAATTGTAATCTAAGTTTTGTTGTAATTGTAATTGTAATCTAAGTTTTACAATTGTAATTGTAAAAAAAAAGTTTTCTAATGGATAGCAATTCATTCTTGTTCATGGCGCACTATAATCTCTCTCTCTCTCTCTCTCTCTCTCTCTCTCTCTCTCTCTCTCTCTCTCTCTCTCTCTCTCTCTCTCTCTCTCTCTCTCTCTCTCTCTCTCTCTCTCTCTCTCTCTCTCTCTCTCTCTCTCTGTCTCTCTCTCTCTCTCTCTCTCTTCAAGATTATGATGCATCTTCTCTTTGCCTGAAATATTTGATTAAGCATTGATGATTTACCTAGCTTTATCTATTATCTTTACAAACTAATGTAATTTGTGCCATGTTGGGTTTTGATTGTTTTCCATGATGTATTTTTTTATACTTATTGCTTTATTAAACCATCCAGGTCCACTGCCTGTTAGTTATGAAGGCTACAGGTACGTTTGAACATTTGTTGACTTCTATACGAAGTTCGTCGACTTCTTCCCTCATGAAGATAAGATCCCTCATGAGGTGTCCAGTTGCATACAGTCCTTTGTACACAGGTAAATTTTTATTATTGGTTTTAGCGCTTCGATGAAGCGCTAAAACGAAGTTCGTCGACTTCTTCCCTCATGAAGATAAGATCCCTCATGAGGTGTCCAGTTGCATACAGTCCTTTGTACACAGGTAAATTTTTATTATTGGTTTTAGCGCTTCGATGAATTATTTTTAATGTAATTTCAAGTAGTCATTTTGGATGCAAAATAATCCATCATAGAAAAAAGTATCCTGATTTCAAGATTAATTCAGTTTACTTACATGATTTTCTTTTGAAGTTTACGTCATCATCACTATTATTATTATTATTATTATTTTTTTCCCCCTCAAAAATAGATACAAACATTCAACAGTACTCATGTAATAAAAAAAATAAATAAAAAAAAAGGCAGAATCATTTTAAAAAAAATATCAAGTCACACAAACCATCCAAAATATTGATCATATTTTAAGTAATAGTGATATGGAATGAGTTTGTTGCTGTTAATCATTATTTCTTTAATAATGTATTACCAAAACCTTTTTGAGGTTGCAATATGGTTTGTCATCAATGCACGTAAAAGTCCTTGCAATCGTGTCGCTCCAAATATTTCTTCGTTCGCTGTTTCTTGCAATTATTTTATTTAATAAATTTTAATGCAATTCAAAGCTCAATTTAGTTCTTATTTAAAAGTTATTTGCCTTGCCTCTTTGTTTGTACTAAATGTGAAATGCTCAATTAAAACATACATTGTCATTATCATCAATTAAATTTGTTTATGCATAATATAAGAATTTTATACGAAATACGCAGATTTATTTTTCTTATGTCTTTTCCTTAGATGGGGGAAACCTTGAAGGATCAGGGACGTAAGTTTTGTGCCCCGGTAGGTCATTATGTTACTGTTACTTCTTTTGTTATTAATGGTAAGGTCATCAGGATATAATGTTATATTAAGGTACGACTGAAAGATGCATTACTACCAATACAGTTGTCAGAGGAGGATGGCATTTGCATCAACTAATGCTTTGTTAGCTCTAATATGCCGAACGACTCCTTAAGTGTTATTAACACTGTAAACAAAGTATACCATTATGATATTCGTATTGCTGCTGATAGTTTTACTTATTTATTTCCCACAGATCAACGACGAACTCTGCAAAATACTATGGGATCCGGAGGAGCATCAAGTTTGCAAACCATCTGCAGACTAATGGACTGACGGGGAGAACTAACAAGACTCTGAAGACCAGGCCTGTCAAACTCGGCAAGGAGACCATGAGCGACCGGTCCGACTCTGGAAGATGTTGCATACTTAATCCGCACCAAAAAACAGCGGAGCACCGGTTTCACACCTTTCCGGTTGACGTTTGCTCATGAGCAACGGCCACTTGATCTGGTAAACACCAGTGTTTAAATTAATAGAAGAAATCTTCTCTTATTGTTTTTTTTTTTTTAATAAGAAGTCATCACCTTCATTAAAAATAAAAAATAATAATAAATAAATAAATAAATAATAGAAAAATGTGGAGTTGTTCTTACACCTAATGGACCCTTTGATGTACATTGGTAAAGTTTGCATCATGTACACTGAGGGAGAGTTGTATGTTCTTTGGTAGCATTCGTCTATACATGTATTTACCGGGTTGGTATGGACGAGCCACATTGTTTCCCAGTGAAAGTGCATCCAATCAACTTATGTCGGCCTACATCACTTGATTCACATATTACACATACATCCTAAGGCACACATTACTGTCACTTTTACTGGTAACTTTACCGCTTTAGCACTAACACTGGAGTCAGTCAATCAATACTGTATGTAATGATTTGTAGCCACTATTAATGAAGCGCTTTACATGTAAATTCAGTAATATCAAATTTTAATGAAACATATAGTGGACATACCCCATTATGTGCTTTATTGAGAAGTGATAGAATACTAAAGTTAAATCTAGAGCTCCCAAGTTTGATTTCCAAGTGTGACTACAGAAAACGAAATTGTCTTACATCTATGCCACTTAATACCCGGCGGTCTTCCTCAATAGTGGAGCTGCATGCCCCATCGTCTCATGTGCGTATGGGGATTGTAAACTCTCGAATACTATGTTAAATTACTTGTATTCAATTAGTTGTATTCGATCTCCTCCCTTATTTATGAACCAGTTTCATTCATTATCAAAGCATTTTAATCAGGAAGGGCAAGTGAATAAATCCTACCCTCTAGTGTGTATATATATATATATATATATATATATATATATATATATATATATATATATATATATATATATATATATATATATATATATATATATATATATATATATATATATATATATATATATTTTTTTTTTTCGTAAATAATTTCGGGAAATATTAGTTGTAGCTAGAAAAAAATATTATTCTCTAGCTGCACGTAGAGAGAGAACCGTAGATTTTCACAGAAGACTAATGAAAACGAATACCTCAGAAAAATATTGAAAAAAAAAGGAAAAAAGTTATCATATGTTTATCGTGGCGCGTAAAACCGCAGATATTCATGACAGGACGCATCATTGCATAACACATAAGAAAAAAAATATATTGAAAAAATACATATACTGAAAAAAAAGATAAAATAGAAAAAAAATATATGAGAAAAAAAAATCAGGTCGCCATCGTACAGACCCACTTAATCAATTATGTTGCTGTTTCATTCTTAATAAAGTAATTCAATATCATTCCAAAGTGAAATTTTGACGTCATGATGCAGCCAACTGCTGGCTGTCAACAGCGATGCCTATCTGATAACAATGTACCTCACCGTCCACACAGCAGGTCAGGATAGACGTCTGTCACGTTCGGTGACTACTTTGTAAATGACTTCCTTCTCTACCAAGGTCACCCAATGCATATCTATTTTATGATTTTCGACTGTTAGAGACATACAGTTCTTCAAAATGGTATACTGAATTAAATAATAAGCTATATATATTTTTTTTAAGAAAGTCACGACTATCGGAGAATTTTCCTCATTGGAAATGGGTGGGATGAGAGGTCTTCTCGTCAAAGGCTCATTCTGCTTTCTGACAGTGCAGCATGATTTCCTGTGCAAGCCGTTTTATTTAAGACGGGATGGAAATTTTCAGTACAGAGGCGTGCAGTTAGCAGGATCAGATGAGCAGTTACCAATAAAATGGCGGTAGAAGAAAGAAAGAGATGTAACATTGCGGCGATGAGAGAGGGGCTGAAAACAGCCAGATAGAGGAGAGGAGTAGACAAAACGAAAAAGCTTTTGATTCCACCCTGTCTAAAAGAGCGGTATGAGTGAAACTCCCGATACGTGTGAAGCATAATCCATACATGGACGGATAGTTATCTGAAAGATTGTGGCAAGTTGAAAGATGGAGGAATTGAGTGTTTGAGACATTGAACAATACTAAGTTTGGTCTGCACCGATCAACAATTTTAGAGAGATCAGAAGTAAAGCGTTCTGTGCCTTCCCTGCGTAAACTGTTTACTAACTGAAGTGTTGGGCGTCTACGAAAAAGACGTGGAGAAGTGCAGGGTGGTATTATCAGCGTAGGAGTGGATAAGACAAGAAGTTTGGTTTAGGAGATCATTGATGAATAACAGGAAAAGATTTGGTGATAGAACCCTGAGGAACACAACTACTATTAGATGTAGGAGAACAGTGACCGCCTACCACATCAGCAACAGAACGTTCAGAAAGGACACTTGATATGAAGTTACAGAGAGAAGGATAGAAGCCATAAGAAGATAGTTTGGAAATCAAAACTTTGTGCAAGATTCTATCAAATTTTTGGATATCTAAGTCAACAGCAAAGTTTTACTGAAATCCATAAAAGAGATGACCAAAAGTCAGTAAGGAAAGCCAGAAGATAAACAGTAAAGCAGCTCCGACGCGATCAGATAGAAGGTTGTGAAGTGAAAGACGTTTAAGAATCTTCCTTCTGAGCAGGAGGAGGCAGTAGACACCTGCCGAAACGATAATGAACTTATCATTAAACCCAGCTGTGACCTCACTGAACGTTTCCCTTTGTGTCTCACAACACAAGGGAGCAGTCACAGCCTGCCCTCTAAAGACAACTCACTTCCTTCTCACAAAACTACAGGCACCTAATAACACAAACACCCTTTACTCAAAAATTTTAAAATCATGACGACTCCTACACCAGCCTCGGAGTCCCCATCTGGGGAGGGGACCATAAATGTCCCCAGGTCGGACTGCCTTTCTGTCGACGACCCTAAGTGTCTTGACATCCCCCTCAACTTTTTCTTCATTAACTTCTGCAACATTCGCGGTCTAACATCTAATTTTCAATCTGTAGAACACCACCTCTCCTCTTCTAAACCTCATCTTCTTTTCCTCACTGAAACTCAGGTGTCTGAGACAACTGACAGTAGCCCCTTTTTCTGTTCCCTCCTACTTTCTCTAACCTCATTTTCGATCCAAAGCTGGATGCTGCGTTTGTGTGCGCAATGACTTAACCTGCTATCGTGCCCACGTTCTTGAATCTTCCGAGTTTTCCACCATCTGGTTATGACTACAGAATCATTCTCATACTAAATTTATCTGTGCTGTATACCTCTCTCCTAGCTCCTCTGACTATAAGAAATTCTTTGACTACTTAACTTCCAAAGTGGAGCACATTCTGACCCTCTTCCCTTTTGCAGAGATCTCCATTCTTGGAGACTTCAATGTTCACCACCAGCTTTGGCTTTCCTCTCCCTTCACTGACCATCCTGGTGAACTAGCCTACAACTTTGCTATCCTCCATGACCTAGAGCAATTGGTGCAACACCCTACTCGTATTCCTGACCGTCTTGGAGATACGCCCAACATTCTTGACCTTTTCCTGACTTCTAATCCTTCTGCTTATGCTGTCACCCTTTCTTCTCCGTTGGGCTCCTCCGATCACAATCTCATATCTTTATCTTGTCCTATCACTCCGATCCCTCCTCAGGATCCCCCTAAGCGAAGGTGCCTCTGGCGTTTTGCCTCTGCTAGTTGGGAGGACTTGAGGAGGTATTTTGCTGATTTTCCTTGGAATGACTACTGCTTCCGTGTCAGAGACCCGTCTTTGTGTGCTGAGCGCATAACAGAGGTGATAGTGTCTGGCATGGAGGCGTACATTCCTCACTCTTTTTCTCGTCCTAAACCCTCTAAACCTTGGTTTAACACAGCTTGTTCTCGTGCTATACATGATAGAGAGGTGGCCCACAAAAGGTACTTAAGCCTTCCATCACCAGAATCTCATGCACTTTATATTTCTGCCCGGAACCATGCCAAGTCTGTTCTCCAACTAGCCAAAAACTCCTTCATTAACAGAAAATGTCAAAACCTTTCAAGATCTAACTCCCCTCGTGATTTCTGGCATCTAGCCAAAAATATCTCCAATAACTTTGCTACTTTTTCTTTCCCTGCTCTACTTCAACCAGATGGCACCACTGCTATCACATCTATTTCTAAAGCTGAACTCTTTGCTCAAACCTTTGCTAAAAAAACTCTACCTTGGACGATTCTGGGCTTGTTCCTCCCTCTCCTCCACCCTCTGACTACTTCATGCCACGTATTAAAATTCTTAGCAATGATGTTTTCCATGCCCTCGCTGGCCTAAACCCTCAGAAGGCTTATGGACCTGATGGGGTCCCTCCTATTGTTTTCCGAAACTGTGCCTCCGTGCTTGCACCTTGCCTAGTCAAACTCTTTCAGCTCTGTCTGTCAACATCTACCTTTCCTTCTTGCTGGAAGTTTGCCTACATTCAACCTGTTCCTAAAAAGGGTGACCGCTCTAATCCCTCAAACTACTGTCCTATTGCTTTAATTTCCTGCTTATCTAAAGTTTTTGAATCTATCCTCAACAGGAAGATTCTTAAACATCTATCACTTCACAACCTTCTATCTGATCGCCAGTATAGTTTCCGTCAAGGGCGCTCTACTGGTGATCTTCTGGCTTTCCTTACTGAGTCTTGGTCATCCTCTTTTAGAGATTTTGGTGAAACTTTTGCTTTTGCCTTGGACATATCAAAAGTCTTTGATAGAGTTTGGCACAAAGCTTTGATTTCCAAACTACCCTCCTACGGTTTCTATCCTTCTCTCTGTAATTTCATCTCAAGTTTCCTTTCTGACCGTTCTATTGCTGCTGTGGTAGACGGTCACTGTTCTTCTCCTAAATCTATTAACAGTGGTGTTCCTCAGGGTTCTGTCCTGTCACCCACTCTCTTCTTATTATTCATTAATGATATTCTAAGCCAAACTTCTTGTCCTATCCACTCCTACGCTGATGATACCACCCTGCACTTTTCCACGTCTTTTCATAGACGTCCAACCCTTCAGGCGGTAAACATATCACGCAGGGAAGCCACAGAACGCCTGACTTCTGATCTTTCTAAAATTTCTGATTGGGGCAGAGCAAACTTGGTATTGTTCAATGCCTCAAAAACTCAATTCCTCCATCTATCAACTCGACACAACCTTCCAGACAACTATCCCCTCTTTTTCAATGACACTCAACTGTCCCCCTCTTCTACACTGAACATCCTTGGTCTGTCCTTTACTCTTAATCTGAACTGGAAACTCCACATCTCATCTCTAGCTAAAACAGCTTATATGAAGTTAGGTGTTCTGAGACGTCTCCGCCAGTTTCTCCAGCTGTCTTCTACCGCTATTTTCATGCTAACTGGTCTTCTGATCTTGCTAACTGCATGCGTCCTCTCCTTCCGCGGCCTCGCTGCACAAGACTTTCTTTTTTTCTCTCATCCCTATTCTGTCCACCTCTCTAACGCAAGAGTTAACCAGTATTCTCAATCATTCATCCCTTTCTCTGGTAAACTCTGGAACTCCCTGCCTGCTTCTGTATTTCCACCTTTTTATGACTTGAATTCCTTGAAGAGTGAGGTTTCAAGACACTTATCCACCAATTTTTGACCACTGCTTTGACCCTTTTATGGGACTGTCATTTCAGTGGGCTTTTTTTTTTTTTTTATTAGATTTTTGTTGCCCTTGGCCAGTATCCTTCCTACATAAAAAAAAGAGAGTAAAATACTTAAGATTAGTATGATATTAAAGCAAGAGGATGGAAATTTGAGTAATTAGAACGGTCACCCTATTTATTTTTTTTTAGGAAGAGGTTCAATGAAGGTAAACTTACGGCAGGGAGGAAAGGGTTAAGGCCAGCGAAGGGCATGGACAACATCACTGGGAAGGATCTTAAGGGGTTGCATGAAATAGTCAGAGGGTAGAGTGGAGGGAGGAACAAGCCCTGAATCATCCAAAATCGTGTTTTTTTTTAGCAAATATATGAGCGAAAAGCTCAGCTTTCAAAATAGATGAGATGACAGTGGTGCCATCATAATGAAGTAAAGGAGGGAAAGAAGCAAAGCTATTATAGAATTTTTTTTGACTTGCTGCCGGAAATCACGAGGGGAGTTAGATTTTGAAAGATTTTTACTTTCTATTAGTGAATGAGTTTGTGGCTAGTTAGACAACAGTGTTGCCATTATTTCGGGCAGAAATATAAAATACATGACTTTCAGCTGATGGAAAGCTCAAGTATCTTTTGTGGGCAACCTTTCCATCATGTATAGCACGAGAATGGGCTATGTTTAACCAAGGTCTGGTAAGTTTAAGGCGATAGAAAGATTGAGGAATATACGCTTTCCTGCTAGGCACTATCAGCTCTGTTATGCTCTCAGCACATAAAGACAGGTCTCAGACATAAAAGCAGTAGTCATTTCAAGTTAAGAGATTCAAACTGCATCAGGCACCTCTGCTCTGGCGGATCCTGAGGAGGGATTGGAGCGATAGGACAAGGTAAAAATACGAGGTTATGATCGAAGGAGCTCAATGAAGAAAATTCGATGACACCATAACCAACAGGATTAGAGGTTAGGAAAAGGTTAGGAGATATGTTGAATATATCTCCAATTGCTAAGCCTTTGTTTTCACTTTTTTTTGCATTTACTCTTTTAAATATCAATTGTATATTTTGATTAGCGTCAGCCAATTGTCTTGTATCATATGCGACTCGGCAGCGCTGCCGAGTCGAGGGGAAGTGGTTTCCCATATCTTTGTATTGTTTTCGTCAGTAGGCTTTCATACGTCGCCTGTCCCTGCTGCCGATCGCGGTAATATGTCGCTTGGAGCTTTTTCACACGGGCGAGTTTTTTTTTTTTTTTTTCCGCTCGAACACACAGCCGTTATTTATTAATTAATTCATTTATTTTTAATCCCAGTGGCAGACCGTCAGGGGCACAGCAGACTATCTTGTGTGGTCAAGGCCATGGATGTTTAATGTTGAAGTTGAAGAGCGAGCAGTGGTCTGGGATATTAGATGCAATGAATATAACAATAAATTATCAAGAGGGAAGGCGCGAGATGAGTTTTGCCGCAGTTTTATACCATGCTTCCAGGATATGAATTCTTTTGGAAGAAAAATCACCCAGGTATGTGTCTTTTTAATTGATCTTTTTTTTTTCTATTATTTCCCATACACATTTCCATACACATTGCATGTAGACACCGTAAATTTGATACAAAAATAATATATTAAAAGTAAATGTTGTCTGCAGCAACGCTTCTCAACAGCAAGGTTCCTCACACGGGTGACTCGCTGACGTGACCCGGTCACGATTTTCGACCGTATGTATCAGCATTTGCTAGGCGCTGGCGAGTAGCGCTGCCAAGATGGCCCTTGGAAAGGCACGTAACTACTATGTTATTTAGGATTTTCATCAAGTCTGCAGATCTTACTCTGTCAACAGCTTTTCCATAACCAAGTCTCCACCTACTGTTCGTAGCATGAATATTGCAGTGATTACCTGATTACTCCTCAACAAATCCTTAGAGACTTCCTGTTTCATTTTTTTTTTTTTTTTGTCTTCGTCTATGTTTAACTTTCAGTATGATTTTAGTAATGTGACTCATGATACTGACAGCTCAGTCCTTATCACAGTTATGTGTTCCACTTACTTTTAATATTGTAATAAATGCAGGTGTGCACATTTGTTCGGTTATTTGATCTGCTTTGTAAACTTTGTTTGCTGTCTTGGTTATACTCTTTATTGCCATATCTCCAACCATTTGCAATACTTCAGTTGTTACGCCGTCATATCCTGTTGTCTTTACTCTTTTTTTTCATAGTTTTTATAGCCCGCTTTACCTCGGTCTTTAAAATGTATATGCCTTCTCTTTCTCTTTTATCGGCCGCGTCATATGTCTGTGATCTCTCATCTCCTATGTATTCATAGGATTGGCTCTCTCCAATCTCCTCTGCTTCTATCACTACTGTCCCTTGTTTATTTATGGTAATATTGAAATTAAATTACTTTATACAAATTTACGGGCTTTGCTTAATATTTTGCTTTAAAAATACTTACGTAAAGTTGAGTTTCTTGGCCAAGGTCTGTAAAATCCTGTAGTCTATGGAATCAAGAGCTTGAACAGGACTTCCTGGATGTTGACCTTCTATTCGCCGGTAGTTCATGTAGGGAAAATAAGGAACACTCACTATGCGCAGTTCATGTCCCATCATGTTCATCTGTGCTCCTGCCACGGAAGAAATCACCAATTAAAGTACGCATTCCAAAGAAAGCCAAACACATCAAATAACAGAATTATACTACAATATATTAACTAAATATTTAGACTCTTCTTTGGCTTTCGGTTTGTTGTAGCAGCAAATAAAACTAAAGTCTTATCCATTCACTCAAGTCTACAGTCATTTACATCACACAAACACAGACACACACACACACACACACACACAATATATATATATATATATATATATATATATATATATATATATATATATATATATATATATATATATATATATATATATATATATATATATATATATATATATATATATTCGTTTCAAATCTTCTATGGGATCCTCTTGAGTAGATAGTCACTTACTGCTGAGTGAAGTGTAGCAAGGAACAGAGTGTTATTTACTCTAAAGATCTGGTTTTCCATAAACCACCCTGTTTCACATCTTCTCATTTATTGTATAACTCAGCCTTTTCTCGTGCTATAAATAATAAAGTGGCTGCCAGCAAACGGCCCTCCATAAATTAAACTTCATGTACTTTACATATATGTTAGTAACCATGCCAAGACTAGCCAAAACATTTACCTTGAACATAAAAATGTTTCCAGATCTGACTCACCGCGTGACTTTTGGCAACTACGTAGGTGAAATATTTCCAACAACTTTTCTTGGTTTATCTTTCACTCGTTGTCAACTTCATGGCACCACTTCAATCTTATTTATCGCAAAATACATTTATTAAAAATTCAACACTGGACGATTCAAAACTTGTACCTCCCTCTTCACCATTCTCCGACTACTTTTTTCTTTAAGATCTTCCTAATGATGTTTATCGTGCCCTGACTGACCTTAAGTTGATGGATCTGATTTATTTTATTTATCTATTTTATTCATTTGTATTTATTTTTTTTCATTTTTTTATTTTTTAATTCTTGCGTGTATTTATGCTTAGTTCACGGTGGCATCTTGCCTGGTCAAACTCTTCTAACATTGTCTATCAACATACATTTTTCTTCCTCCAAGAAGTTCCTACACATTCACCCAGTACCTAAAAAAGGACCACTGCAATTCAAACGATCTACCCATTTTTGTTGCCCTTAAAGAGAAGATCCTCTAATATTCATCACTTCATAATCTAATACCTACTCCTCAGTATGGTACTCATTATACCCGTTCTACAGGTGATCTTCTGGCCTTCTTTACCGAATCTTCGTCATCCTCTTTCATTAATTTTGTCGCGAAATTATACAAAGTGTCTGATAAAAGTTTTTGCACAAAGCTTCAATTCCACAAATACATTAGTAGATTTTGACTTTTTTCATACATCCGTTAACAGTGGTGTTCCTCAGTGTTCTTCCCGCCCATCCAATGTCTTCTATTACTCATTAATGACCTGATTTATTTTCCTATTCACCACTGCGACGATAATACCACTGTACTCTTTTGAACGTTTTTTTTTTATTTTTCCCTGGACGTCCGATGCTTCAGGAATTCATCAATTCATGTAGGGAAATCATAAAACGATTCTCTCTCTCTCTCTCTCTCTCTCTCTCTCTCTCTCTCTCTCTCTCTCTCTCTCTCTCTCTCTCTCTCTCTCTCTCTCTCTCTCTCTCTTTTTCTTATTGTGGCTGAACAAACAGTTTAGGCTAATGCCTCAAAACTCAATTCCTCATTTTATTGACTAGATGCAATCTTCAAGATAATTATCCTTTCATTTACAATGGCACGCAGTGCAAAGAGAGAGAGAAAAAAAAAGGACAAGTCCTACGGGAGCTAATTTCTGTGTCACATGGCACCACACTATAAAGCGTGGCTTCTTATACACCTATCCATTGTGGAACAAAAAGTGTTGAAGGAATCAGTTGAAGGAAAAGACTATCAAAAATTCTTTTAAGCATTCCCAGTGTGTGTGTGTGTGTGTGTGTGTGTGTGTGTGTGTGTGTGTGTGTGTGTGTGTGTGTGTGTGTGTGTGTGTGTGTGTGTGTGTGTGTGTGTGTGTGTGTGTGTGTGTGTGTGTGTGTGTGTGTGTGTGTGTGTGTGTGTGTGTGTGTGTGTCCATCTGGTCGGCACCCATCTCCTCGGTCCAAACCTCGAGGCTCGAGGATAGCTATCAAGCCGGTCCAGCCAGGGCACGGTAAATCAAGTCCTTGAGGGCCGCATGGCGGGGCAGACGACCGGGGTTGCAAGGGCAGGAGAGGCTGTGGTGACCTAAGGCGTCCATCATAGCCCCACATCAGCGGCGATGAGGTTGCTGGACGCGGGTGCCTAACCTTAATGTTACTATGACTCGGACTGATTCGTCAGGTAAGAGGAGACCGAGGCATTCCAGTGGGATTCCTGACAGGCAAGCGTAGGTGCCGTAGCGGCGAGGAGACGCGCTCGGTCAGTCTTGTTAACGTGAGCTAGCAAGTTGTCCAGGCGGTGCTTGGAGGTTGCCTCGTCCAGAGTCCGTTGTGTAAGCAAGGTCAGGTTTGAGGTTGGGACAGTGACACCG
>NC_087169.1:7457116-7482116 GCF_035594125.1 Scylla paramamosain
CTGAAAAAAAAAAAAAAAAAATTTAGAGTCGGAAAGTTTTACAGGTGTTTCGCGTCTTTTTACCGATCAGGGATCCGAATTTTATAATCAAGCAATAAAAAAATATCTAACTTTGAAAGGTATTGCGTTGTATTCAAATTACTTGCGCGAAACAAAGGCGAGTTTGGCAGAAAGGGTCATCAGAACCATAAAGACGAAAATATATAAATATCTCACGCTTAACAATACACTGACATATATTAACATTTTGCCCACCTTAGTAAACACGTACAATCACACCCCACACTGCGGTTTGGGAGATAACCAAACACCGGCCCAGGTTCACAAGTTAGGAGGCAATTTAATCGAATGTATTTAAATCAGCCAAGAGTAAAGAAAGTCATCATTCATAAGTTAGACGTGGGAGACATTGTACGCTTGCAACTTGCTTCCCGAACGCAATTTAAACTCAATAAGGGTTATACCGTCAACAATACCGAGGAGCTTTTTAAGATATGTTGTGTGGATTACTCAAATTAAATCCCTATTTATTACATAAGGGATTTGGCGGGTGAGGACGTGACCGACATCCAATTACGACATCGAAAGATTTGCATTATGTGGAAGGACTCAAAATGGATACAAGCGTGAACCGACGTCAACACTTCCAGAATTACCCTGCCAGATTGCCTTCCTAGCCATGGCGAACAATGAAGTGGAGCAGATTATCATCCCTGTAGGAATGGGGTGTAGAGGTCGCTGCCAGGATGAGTGGACGAATAATTACCTGCTGATGGTGGAAGGGTTGGCGATTTGACTGCAACCTTTTGGAGTTGAGACTATTCTGCTGAGGAAGCCTAAATAAATTATATCATGTAAAATTTTAAAATAAATTTGATGTGTACGACAAAACGAGTATAAATGTATTCCTTAACTGGGATGACCATTATTATTTATTTTTATCATGGCGGGAGCGGAGGATTATCTGTATTTGACGAGTCTGGGCAACACCGACCTGTACCCCCATAACCAGCTCCATCATATTATAAATATATTCACTCTCCCCATCCATCTTGATCCAAATAAGGAATATGAAGTAGGTCTGATAGACAGCTTTTATCTAAAACAGTTCTTGGGTCTAGTGACAGGTGATTATGATTGCAGGATTGAGATTTGGGCCATAGCCCACATCGATGAAACACGTATGTATAAACTCCATACATACACACCTCGAACGAGCACTGAGGTGGGTGATACTGGGTGTATGGATGACGTCATCAATATCGAGTTGGCTGAAGAATTAAAAAAGCAATATGAAGACTGAGTATGACCGGTATTTTGGGGGCGATCAATTTTTTTGACAACAATGAAAAAAAACTCGAAGGGTGGAACGCATCCTTCGGAAAGTTCCGCAATGCAACAACAATAGTCATTTCTGCTACCTGACTGCGAAATTTAGATCCAGGATGGTTCAAGTCTTGGGCTTTGATTATCACGCCAAGTGTAATTTATACAGTTCATACACCGAAAACGACTCTACATTCATTCCCTCCTCTTTCCTACCTCGAATTTACAGGGGAATAGATTTCGCACTATTTTACGCGGACTGTGTGTCACCGACGATATATGGCGGTCAGCATGTCAATTTATTAGAAGTCATTAGCATGAAATCCGCTGACGGTAAAGATTTTCATCAGATTGCGTATAAATCGTTCAGTAAATCTATTATCGATTTGATTGCGATTTAACTCATGGATCAAGTTGGAAGGTCCATTAATTTTGGAAGCGGTAAATCAATCACACTCTTACTGCATATCAGATATAAATAAATAGCTGGTGATTATGATCGGCGTCTTATTCGTGACGTGGCGGTCATCATAACGAGAGCGTTCACACCTCTCACTCGAGCGGAATATGACTTGTTTTTTATGCAAAGCAAAGAAGGGGGTTAAACGACATCTGGGTTTATATTCCACCCTATTCTAGGTGGCGGTCTATTTTCCGTGTTGAGCGGCTTTGCGAAAAGAGCAAATCCCTTTCTCATGTGCATTGTGGCACCTGAAGCACTCCAAATGGGAAAAGGTTTATTATCAGATGTTTTACAGGGGAAACGACTTCGCGAATTATTAAGAAATAGAGGCGTCGCTGCCGTGAAAGCTGTAGGCGAAAGGATAGTTCGAGGTGGTCGAATAATGAAAAAGAGGAAAGTTGGAGTCAAAAAAAAAAAAAAGAGAAAACAGCCAACCAGGCAACTGAAAAAGAAAGACTTGCTATAAAGCAGATATCTTCAATATTTAGCATAGTTGACAAGATGACTCATTTCAGACCTGATGCACAGGGGGGAGCAACCTTCACCCCTTGAAGAATTATCTGATGCCTGTGAGTGAGAATTTCCCGCGGGTGAATCGCCTACATACTATCGAATCGTTAGTCGCTGCGAGGCGAAAGTTGGACGTATTACCCATTAATTTAGATGGTAATGCTAATAATCATACAGGTATTAACGACCCTTAAATTGAATTTAGACTGCGTGGCATTCCAGAACAATTTTTGGATATATCAACGCTGTCTCTAGAATTGCGAGTTAGCGTGCCGAAGGCGGATGCCTCATCACTACACGATGGCGATCACGTCGTCTTTAGTAATGGCTTGAATAATACGATGTCTTGTGCTTGTTATTTTAACAAACAACTATCATGCCTTCATTAAAATTATTAAAACAATGCCTCAGGATAAAATTGATTCTATCGGTCGCGTCGCCTTCTACCGCCGTCGTTATGATAGATTTAAAAGGCATAATCAATAAATTTGATGAAGACTATTTCACGGGTGGGAATAAAAACGAGAAACAAATGATAAAAGATTGTAAAACACACGGCCTTTCGATGACCTTTCGAAGGGCCTTTGTTTTCAGATATATGAAGTCTGTACGCTTACCTACTTGACTCTGTCGATGTGAGAATTTGATTAGAATTGGCTTACAAAACATGGATTCTTAATTCACACCAGGACGCCAGGAGTTTCAAACGAGATGGCTAAGTGTGGGTTGACCGTGTCACGCCACATCCGCCCACCTTAGAATCATTGAATATTTTTTTTACTCTAAATCCAATGTAATACACTTTCAACAGGACACTGAATAAGACATTATGTGATTGCCGAATTACCTTTCACGCAAATCATACCTCAAAATTTGACCATGGCAATAGTTGATATGGACAGCTTACAAGCCGATCTGTCATATGTACATATCAACGTGAACGGGGCAACCATTTATAACATTCGTAGCTCTTTCCCGCATCACGCATCAAAATTATTTTGCACGACTCTAGAATCATTAGGATTGGACACACGCAATTCCCTAATATTTGATGCTTTTAATAAAGATCAAACACTATGTTTCTTTAACTATGTGGCGGAGGACGTTCACAATATAATCCCTCTGGATAAATCAGAGAATCTCAGAATTAAGCTGTCTTTTGTTTAGGGACGTAATCACAACCTCATCATCATGTTTTTCGCCGACACTACAGGCGTGATAGAAATTCATCATTATCGTCACGTTTGCTGCATTGTCCGCGCATAAGCCGTCATGAATGCACGTGAAATACAAGCCGGTCTAGCAGGCGTCTTGGGCGATCGAGTTTATTTTTTTAGGCTGCCATGACCAATGTAGTGTGACAGAGCTGAGAAATCTTGCCAAAAAAACAGGTAAAGACGTGCGCGTTCATCCTAAATACATTGAGTGGGTCGAAGACCATGGGTCACTGGATTACTCTTTATCTTGATTTTCAAAGTCAGACCATAGGCTATTACGATAGCTATAACTTACATCCCAAATACAATTTTGCCGTCTTACATCATTTTATGCAAATTTGTCCACATATGAAACTTAACACATCAAATTATCGACTTCAGAGATTGAACTCCCTCATGTGTGGCATTTATTGCATGTTCTGTTGCCTTCTACTGAGTTGGCATACATTAAAGCGTGTAATGTGCATTATTCATGCCACCTTCAAAAAGTAACAATATCTATATAATGACAAAAACATTACTCATATAGCTTCCGTAGTATTTCGTAAAATGCCACATTATATGCCTACGTTTTGTCTGGCTGTCAGTCAAGCGAGATGTTATAACATTTATAAAGCGGTAATAAGGTAGATGAGGAAAGGGGGGGAAAGGGTCAATATGGGCTAATTGCTGACCTATAAGCGTCACTTCGCCATCGCCACTCAACCCAATCAGACGTCTAGGACTCATCTCCAAGAATGGAACACGCCATTGTAAATTACATTAACATTGTTCGCCAATGAATAAGAAGAGGTGAGAGAGAAAAAAAAAAAAAACTTTTCCAATGTTATCGTTTTTTTTTTTTTTTTTTGTCTGTTACAGAACGCATCTCTTTCCGCTTTGATATCTACTTCGGCGAAGTTGGGGGAAAGTGAAGCCGCGCAGAGCATGAGGATGTCGATGTGGAGTGAGTGTCGGAGCTTGCAAAGAAGAAATTGATCTTTAGCGATAATGTCATGTCACCGCTGCCAGCGACCCCACCTCCTGATGCTCCGTCAGGACAGGAACCGCAGCAGCCACAAAAGCCACACCAGCAGCAGCAGCTGCAGCAGCAGCCGAATCCACTGTCACAGCAGTCGCGGTCGCAACCTCCGGAGTTGCTGCTGCTGCTGCACGACGAATCACAGCCGCGATGGTCAGATGAGCCGCCTATAGACGGTAATAAGCACCAGGATGTGCCCCACCCGCCCCTTGTAATTCCTAGAGTTATTAAAACTATGCCCATCATTGACAGCAATGACAATGATCTCTTCGCCTTCAATTTGCAAATGTTTTCAATGAATGAGATGCATTTATCCTAGTAAATCAATGAGCTGTATTTGCCCTAATAAAAATAAAATGTCCCATCACCTCTGCATAACCTTTCTAATAATAATAAGGTGGCCATCCTTCATAAGTATTATACCAACGAGCTCGCCCACATCGCGGGCGGTTAGCGAAATTAAAGGTGGTCGCCACCGCTCCCACCATCACAGCCGCTTCGTCCAAGTAGACGGATCGCAGGTATCAGAACCGCCCGGGTAGTGGCAGGGTATTGGAATGCATTGATCCATCCTGATATGGCCGGAAGGAACCAGCGCGTGGCGGGCGCGTGGCGGCCCATCCTATAGCCTTCAACTTCCCGTTCCCACCCAAAACAAAGGCCACATGGTCCCTGGCGGTGCCGCCACCAACTTTGCTAATGTGTTCAGTCCTCCTTACCTTTCCTTCCACTGACCTTGACCATCGAGTGGTGGGGGACATTGGATTGTATTGAGATATCGAAGAGAACACGTGTTGGCAAGACCCAATCATCCTGGCCACCCGGGACCCGCACGTTTAATGGTGACCCTGGTGGCAAGCCATTTATTGATGGGGACCCTGGTGGCAAGCCATCAGCGATCACCTCGCCTGATGCGTTCAGGTTCCGCCCCCCATTACTATTCAATTACTTCCCACCCATCGTTATTGAATCATTTAGTCATTTCATAGTCGTCGCCTAAGGATAATGACGCACGCCCGTGCCTCTCCCCGCCACCGCCGCCACCCGCCACGCGTGTGACGGGGACTCTGGTGGCAAGCCATTTCTTGATGGGGACCCTGGTGGCAAGCTGTCAGCGACCACCTCGCCTGATGCGTTGAGGCTTAGCCCCCTTACCATTCAATTACTTCCCGTCCACCATTATTAATTCATTTAGTCATTTCATAGTCACCAAAGGATAAGGACGCACGCCTCCGCATATCCCCATCAGCGCCGCTGTCACCGTCACTCCCCCGTAACATGGACCCTGGTGACGTCGCTGTGAAAGATCCATTTCCCCCCTGGCATTAATTTACCGCCAGGGTTCCCCATCAAGAAATGGCATGTTATTGAGCCCCATGGCTAAACTGCCACCAGGGTCACCATCCTGAAATGACATGCCGCTGAGGTCCCCATGGCTAAATTGCTACCTGGTTCTCCATCTTGAAATGGCATGTCACTGAGGTCCCCGGGAAAATGCTACCAGGGTCCCCCATTCTTAAATGGCATGCCACTGGAGTCCCCATTCCAGTGGATTGCCATTTGAGGATGGGGGACCCTGGTGGCATTTTCCCTACTACTAATCTCCTTCATTATTTTTGTCTGTTGCCTTTATCTCTTTCTTCTGTCTCCTGTAGTGTCAGCCCCTTTCGTTTTGTAAGTCCCGTGTTTCGGCTCACCTCTCACCGCCTCACACTCGTTCAGGCAGGCTCTTTTCTTCTTTGTCTCCCTCCTCCCTCACCCGCAACATGTCTTCCACTGAAACCAGCTCCCAAACTCTTCTCCTCCCTTCTGTGGCTTCTATCTTCCCCCAGTGGATTCCGTGCCTCTTTAGACAGGTGACGACCCTAATTATTCCATGTTTACCTTCCTATGTCATGTTTCTGATGCTCTTTCCTCTTTTCCTCCCCTCTTCCTTAGATAAGGTTATTTTCATCCATTCGCTCATGTCCCTTGCATAACTCTTGCTGGAGCCTGTCTCACGTATGATTTTTATTCCTCCTGCACTGACTTCTCTTTAATCTGCATCCACCTATTCAGGAATTTGCTTGTGCAGCCAGCAATTCATGTCTGGTCTCTGTTTCGCACCTGAATGCCCTCATGCGCTCTCATTCCCATGATTTGTCCTGTCGCGCTGCTGCTGGCCTTGCAGGCTGCTTTCGAACTGATTTAGGTTACTCCCAGGATTATTCGACTTGGCTTTCTGAGGATTCAACCATGTCTAAGATCAATGTTCTCAATCTTTTTTTCCTACCTCCTGTATATTAACTTTATCACATCGCTGTTGCTCAACTTCCTGCTGACATTCCCTTTTCATCCTGACATTTCCATACATGACATTAAGGTGACACTCCCCCCTCGTCAGTGTCTGAGCTATATTATCTTTAGGTTTCCGCTGCTGTCCCGAATTTTCGTCCCTCTCAGGCTTGTCCGCTCCTCCTCCCCTCTCCCTCCTAGTCCTCCCCTCCGTCTCATAGAATTTTCCCTCCCATTCGTCACCTTCTGCTTCTCCTCCAGCCTCTGCCGCGTCTCTTCCTCTCTCATGTTCCAGTTGCGACAGGCCTAATTGCTATTCTCGTGAGTATCCTACACGCCCTCAGACTCCTCATCAGATACCGTATGATGAGCACGGTCCACTTCGATCTCTCTCACGGCTCCCGTGCTTGCATGTCCCTACCCGCCCCCAGTGTTGTTATTGTATCACTGTGTAACAAAATTTTTGTCTTTGACAAACAAGCGTTATTTTTCAACTATTTTAATTACAAAACAATAGAAAGTGTCCGTTATTCCTCTCAAAATTTGTTTTTGTGGCTTTTAGAATGATTTTTTTTTTGCTCCAAAATAGCTAAATTTCACCATTTTCCCACATTCTGTCACAGAAAACTTCTTTGCTATTGTCTTGATGAATTGACCACATATGCAGCAGAATGCATCTGGAAAATGATTGCATCTTTTTTATGTCATTTCACCTCTTGTGATGTATCTTCTCAGGCAGCCAAAGCAGAAGTGACTGGTGGTTTGTGAGCCCCTACTTTTGTAATGCCAAGCAGTATTATAGAATATTCTTAGTCTTTCTAGAATGTGTTTCAGAATATTTTCAATATTTCTTGAATATTCTTGAACTTACTTTAGAATATTCTGAATTATTCTAGAAAATTCTTGTAGAGTCTAGAAAATTCTTGTAGAGTCTAGAAAATTCTTGATACTTCTACATACTTCTATTGTATTATAAAAAGTTCTAGAATATTCTGGAAATGTTTACATTAAATAGAATGTTCTTTACGAAGATTTGAGATTTCTGAAATGTAAGCATATTCTTCTAAATATGTGAAATTTCTTGCTAAATATGGTCAATTAAAAAATAATCTTATTAAAATTTGAACTATTTAGAATACTTTATATTCTTTTTTCATTGTTTTAATTTATTTGCAATATTTCAAAAGCAATTGGATATACAACTGAGATTTTGCATAGGTCTTTACCTGACATGAAAACCAATAGTAACTTATACTATAATGAAATAAGGCAAAAATATGAATTAATTGTTCTAACCACAAAAGCAAAGTTTTAGTATCTTTTTTTTTCCTCTCTCTTTTTTTTTTTTTTTTGTTTAAAGGAAAATAACTGGAAAATTATGACATAAGTGAAATTTTGTTACAAAGTGAAATATCATCCCATGGACACTCACTTGGCAGATGAGTGCATGGTGATGAATGGGAAAAAAAGGAATGCTCGCAGGATTTTCACTGAGATGGCGCCCCTGTCAATCGTCCCACTTCCACTGCCCCTAGAGACAGTCCTGTTAATCCTCCTACCTCATTAGCGGTCAAAGTCGTTCCTGCTCTAGTGTCAACCACCCTTCATCGACCTTACTATTCGTCACTGTCCGTGTACATTTCTTGCGCCTTGCATTAACAATTCACACAGATGTGGAGCTTAATCTGCAGTCTGAGTCTGCTTTTCATGCATTATAGCTGATGTCTTCCTTTTCCCTCACTTTCCAGGCACCTCATGTCAGTATTAATGGAGCTGACGGCCGCTTTGGTCTGTATGTATAAAGTTCTGCTTTTTTTTCACCACACGCGGACTGTTAATGACATTTTTTTTTTTTTTTTTTGTTATGTGGAATTACTCTCTCCCATCTAATGGATAGAAAGGTTTCCGCACGAATAAAGGAAAAGATTTATAAAACAGTAGTTAGACCCGCCATGCTGTACGGTATGGAAACAGTACTACTCACAAAAAATGAGGAAGCAGAGTTGGAAGTAGCGGAATTGAAGATGTTGCGATTTGCTCTTGAAGTGACGAGGATTGATAAAATCAGAAATGATTACATCAGAGGAACAGCACACGTATGTCAGTTTTTAGACAAAGCAACTAACAGTAACCCCTTTTCTGTTACCTCCTTTTCTGTTACCTCTCTAACATCATTGTCGATCTAAAACTGGATGTTGCGTTTATGTGCGCAACGACTTGACCTGCTTTCGTGCCTACGCACTTGAATCTTCCGAGTTTTCCACCATCTGGCTGCGACTACAGAGTCACTCTTAAACTACAATCATCTGTGCTGTAAGAAATTCTTTGAATACTTAACTCCCAAAGAGGAGCACATTCTGACCTTCTTCCCTTTTGCAGAGATCTCCATTCTTGGAGACTTCAATGTTCACCACCAGCTTTGGCTTTCTTCTCCCTTCACTGACCATCCTGGTAAACTAGCCTTGAGCTTTGCTATCCTCCACGACCTAGATGAATTGGTGCAACACCCTACTCGTATTTCTGACCGTCTTGGAGATACGCCCAAAATTCTTGACCTTTTCCTGACCTCTAATCCTTCTGCTTATGCTCTCACCCTCTCTTCTTCGTTGGGGTCCTCCGACCACAATCTCATATCTGTATCTTGTTCTATCGTTCCAGTCCCTCCTCAGCATCCCCCTAAGCGAAGGTACTTATGGCGTTTTGTTAGTTGGAGGGACCTGAAGAGGTATTTTACTGATTTTCCTTGGAATGACTGTTGCTTCCATTTCAAAGACCCGTCTTTGTGTGCTGAGCGCATAACAGAGGTGATAGTGTCTGGCATGGAGGTGTACATTCTTCACTATTTTTTTCGACCTAAACCTTCCAAACCTTCATTAAACACAGCTTGTTCTCGTGATATATATGATAGAGAGGTGGCTGACAAAAAGGTACTTAAGCCTTCCATTACCAGAATCTCATGCCCAGAACCTGGAACCATACCAAGTCTGTTCTCCAACTAGCCAAAAACTCCATCATTAATAGAAAGTATTAAAATCTTTCTAGATCTAACTCCCCTCGTGACTTCTGGCATCTAGCCAAAAAATATCTCCCTTTACATTGCTTCTTCTTCTTTCCCTCCTTTATTACAATTAGATGGCACCACTACTATCACATCTATTTCTAAACCTGAACTCTTCGCTTAAACCTTTGTTAAAAACTTTACCTTGGACGATTCTGGGCATGTTCCTCCCTCTCCTCCATCCTCTGACTACTTCATGTTACCCATTAAAATTGTTCACGATGATGTTTTCCATGCTCTCGCTGGCCTAAACTTATGGCTTATGAACTTGATGGTGTCTCTCCTATTGTTCTCCAAAACTGTGCCTCCGTGCTTACACCTTGCCTAGTCAAACTCTTTCAGTTCTGTCTGTCAACATCTACCTTTTCTTCTTTCTGGAAGTTTGGCTACATTTAGCCTGTTCCTGAAAAGGGTGACCGTCCTAATCCCTCAAACTACCGTCCTATTGCTTTAATTTCTTGCCTATCTAAAGTTTTTTTTTAATCTATCCTCAACGGGAAGATTCTTAAACATCTATCACTTCACAAACTTCTCTATGATCGCCAGTATGAGTTCCGTCAAGGCCGCTCTACTGGTGATCTTCTGGCTTTCCTTGCTCCTCATCCTCATACTTGATCATCCTCTTTTAGAGAATTTGGTGAAACTTTTGCCGTTCCCTTGGAGATATCAAAACATTTTGATAGAGTTTGACACAAAGCTTTGATTTCCAAACTACCCTCCCATGGCTTCTATCCTTCTCTCTATAATTTCATCTCAAATTTACTTTCTGACCGTTCTATTGCTCCTGTGGCAGACGGTCACTGTTCTTCTAAATCTATTAACAGTGGTGTTCTTCAAGGTTCTGTCCTGTCACCCACTCTCTTCTTATTATTCATCAATGACCTTCTAAACTGAACTTCTTGTCCTATCCACTCCTACGCTGAAGATACCACCCTGCACTTTTCCACGTCTTTTCATAGATGTCCAATTCTTCAGGAAGTAAACATTTTATGCAGGGAAGCCACAGAACGTCTGACTTCTGATCTTTCTAAAATTTCTGATTGGAGCGGAGTAAACTTGGTATTGTTCAATGCCTCAAAATCTCAATTCCTCCATCTATCAACTCGACACAACCTTCCAGACATACTCGGTCTGTCCTTTACTCATAATCTGAACTGGAAACTTCACATCTCATTTGTAGCTAAAACATTTTCTATGAAGTGAACCGTTCTGAGACATCTCTGCCAGTTTTTCTCACCCCCTCTCCCCAGCTGCTAACTCTGTACAAGCGCCTTATCCGTCCATGTATGTAGTATGCTTTATATGTCTGAGGGGGCTCCACTCATACCGCTCTTCTAGACAGGGTGGAATCAAAATATTTTTGTCTCATCAACTCCTTTCCTCTAACTGACCGTCTTCAACCTCTCTCTTATCGCCGCAATGTTGCATCTCTAGCTGTCTTCTACTGCTATTTTCATGCTAACTGCTCTTCTGATCTTTCTAACTGCATGCCTCCCCTCCTCCCGCGGTCTCGCTGCACTAGACTTTTTTCTTTCTCTCACCCCTATTTTGTCCTCCTCTCCAATGCAAGAGTTAACCAGTATTCTCAATCATTCATCCCTTTCTCTGGTAAACTCTGGAACTCCCTGCCTGCTTCTGTATTTCCACCTTCCTATGACCTGAATTCCTTCAAGAGGGAGGTTTCAAGACACTTATCCTTCAATTTTTGACTACCGCTTTGGATCTTTTTTCTGGGACTGGCATCTCAGTGGGGTTTTTTTTTTCATTGGATTTGTGTTGCCCTTGGCATGTTTCCCTCTTACATAAAAAAAAAAAAATAAATAAATAAATAAATAAAATAGGGAGGTAGGTTGAGGTGGTTTGGACAGGTCAGGAGAAGTGACGAAGGTTATGTGGGGAGGAAGATGCTGGAAATGGATCTACCTGACATGAGGAAGAGAGGAAGACCAAAGAGAAGGTTTATGGATGCTGTGAAGGGAGACATGCAAGTGGTGGGCGTGATAGAGGAAGCCGCAGAAGATCGAGCGCATTGGAAAAGAGTGATCCGCTGTGGCGACCCCTAAATGGGAGCAGCCGAAAGAAGAAGAAGAATATTTAATGAACTCTTACGAGGTCTCCCTATCTTACAGCTGCTGCACATTAACGCGTTTCCCGGGGCTCGTTATATGGCATTCCTTGCTGTTTCTATCATGCCCTGAGACCGTCTATTGTGTGACTTGTCCGTGCACCGACTCAGCTTTCCCCACCTCCAAAATTACCTACAGCGCCGTCGGTGCCTCCAGCCCCTCCACCTTCGTCACCGCCGCCTCTTGCCTGGCTACAGCTTCGCTGGCCAATGTAGTCATTGATTCCTGTTCTGTTCTGGAACCATATTCTGTTCATATGTTAGAGTCTCAGAGTCACTTCGTGTCAGAAGAGTCAGACTGGAATCTGGCATCGCTTGAGTCGGTAAGAATGACTATACATTCACATTAGTGATTAATCTTACCCACGGAGCGCTTATCATTGTTAAAGGCACATCTCTGGGAGAAGCCTTAGTTTAACCGGCCCCTGTGAAGGATTGCGGCTTCCTTGAGTCTCTTCTGGCTACGTAGGGCACACACAAACATTCTTGGCGTGCTTTTCAGAGCTTCTCGGCAGCCATTGCACCAATAGTGTTAGGTACATAAAACTTAGTTTTTTGCTTTGTATAGTTTTAGGGCGGTTGAGGACAACCGTCTTTTAGCGTAGCCGAGTATTATGTATCAACATAACAATTACCACTTTTCCTACTACTCATACTACTACTCATACTACTACTACTACTACTACTACTACTACTACTACTACTACTAATAATAATAATAATAATAATAATAATAATAATAATAATAATAATAATACAACCTGTATCCCAGATGATTGTCACTTTTCTCAGGTGTCAGCTCGCACCTCACCTCACCCTCACCAAATGTTCTTGTCCCTTGAGGAAACACTTTTATATTTCATTCCCTTTTCCTACCCGACATTCTCACCGCTTTTGATCTCCGCCGCTTTTAATCCTCCACGTGAATCTATGATTAGTAGCAAATAAATAACAACTGACTTCTCCACCGACAGGGCAGTTCAAGGCTAGAGTCTGTATGATCTACCTCGTTAATAATTAAAAAAAAGCTACCACATGTAATTCCACCGCCCTTACCACTACAAAGGACTCTCAAGACAGAACACTACTTTGGTACAATATGATGAGCGCTACATTTGGTATAGCTTCACTGCTATCGATAAAAAATAAGAGTGAAGTTTGTTATATGTCACAAAGTTTTATCAGTGGAGTGCATGAAGTGTAGTTTTCTCAAACACCATCTAAACAGTTGGCATCCAAATGTTAAAAGTAAGAGTACTGCTTCCTTTAAAAAAAGAAAGAGGCATTGAAGCGAGCATGCTTTGATCGTTCGGGACATTTCAGGTAACTAAATGAAGCTGGGTTGCGTGCATCCTGCATGGTATCACTGAGAACTGCGCAAAAAAATCAGCTTCACAACATTGCAAAGAAATCAATCGTCCCTTGTTGTAAAGATATGATACGCTGTGTTATTGGATGTGATGTAATATTGTTCCTCGATAATCAGTAAATATGTCTGACGATGTCAAAGAGCAAATGAGGGTGCATCTTTAGAAAAAATTGCAATGCAGGTTGATGAGTTGACTGACGTGGCTGCTTGTGCCCAATTCCTGGTGTTTGTACGGTACGTCAGTGGTAAAGATTTCAAGGAGAATTTCTTGAATTCGACTGCAAGAGTTGAAGATATTTTCAATCAAGTCTTTTTTTTTTTTTTTTTTTTTTTTTGAGAGAGAGAGAGAGAGAGAGAGAGAGAGAGAGAGAGAGAGAGAGAGAGAGAGAGAGAGAGAGAGAGAGAGAGAGAGAGAGAGAGAGAGAGAGAGAGGACTGTCTTGGAATAATGTATGTGCATGCACAGCTGACAGAACACCAACAACGCTTGGCAGTCGATCATGGTTTCAAGGAAGAGAGAATGAGGTGAATCCTGAATCAACGCATCTTCACTGTGTGTTTTATAGATATGCACTGGAATATAAAACTCTCCCACCTGAGTTAAGATTTGTACTTGATGATGATGTGCACATCAACATCACCCATCAACTATCATCATCAATCATCAAGTGCCCTAAATATACGCCTGTTTTTTTTACTATACCAAGAGTTTAGAAGTGATAAAGAAGTGTTACTCCTTCAGAGTGGGGCTCGCTGGTAGTCAAGGGAGAATGTGGTAGCAAAAAGTAAAATCACTAAATGAGAAGCTAACTGAATTCTACAAATGTGATAACGAGACAAAGTCACTTAATTTCACCAAGAAACAGCGAGTGGCGTCAGAAACTAACCTGTCTAACTGACATATTTTTACGTCTGAACTCATTTACCTTACCCCTCAAAGACCATTTTGCCACGATGATTGATTTCATGCACAAACTAACGTCATTCATCATGAAGCTAGATCTTTGGGAAGGGATGGTCAAAGATGGAAATCTTAGCATGTTTTAACACCTTGGTGAAGCATTTCATAAAAGTAAGAAAAAAAGACACTCGAAACTAGGTGTGGCACAGCTTGTGCAATCACATGTAGCTTCTCTGCATATAGGGTTGCAGTCTTACTTCACCGAACTGAATGAATTGGAATCCAAATTTGTCAGAAACTCATTCAATGAGAATGTGCACCTTCCCTCAAATAACATGCAAAAATAATTCTTAGAGCTGGTGAAACTTACTGTCTTGGATATGATGTTCTAAAGTTTTTGCCGATGTTCCCTAGTACTTATCTGTGTGAGAAAGGATTTCCAACGCTGATGAATATGAAAACTAAACATTGATGATTGCTTAATGTGGAGCATGTCTACAAGTGTGTCTAATCAATACTGCTACTCGAATTGAGAAACTTGTTTACAGCAAACAGGCACAACCTTCACATTGAGATTCAGTATTGGTTGGTAATGAAGTAAATACTGTTTCACTATTGCATGTGTTGTATTACTGTAAAATGTTTGCAATATTAATGGTTCTCCTTAATAAAATCATTAAAATTTAAATAATTTCATAATATCCTTTGCAGTACAATTGTACATTGAGTTAGTCACTAAATTACCATTCTGTTCGTCGACAGATAGCTGGGGTTTCCGAAGATGGTATTATATAACATGGGGTATTTAACGGGAAAAATGTTGAAAATACAATCTCTACACTATCAGATTTCCTTTAATTACCTGTCTGGTGTCCTGAAGATCGAAGTATATCGTATCTGGGATCATTTATGGAACAGGGTTTTTTTTTTTTTTCTTCCTTGAAACTATACTGAGCCTTTCATCATTCTAACCTTTGCGTGTTTCAGCGTCGAGGGAAAATACAGATGTACATCGATTTTGAAGAAGTATTACACTAGATTCCCCGTCCCTGCAGTACATACACCGACGATAAACAGACACTGATGTTATGTTTCCTGAAAGAAATTATTAATCATAGTAGAGTCTATGCTGTGTATATATATATATATATATATATATATATATATATATATATATATATATATATATATATATATATATATATATATATATATATATATATATATATATATATATATATATATGAGGAGGAAGCAGTAGGCATCTGCCTAAACGATAATTACTCCTAGTGAGGTATAAAGCACTGGATCAGAGGGGTGCTGTGAACTTGCCATTAAACAAAGCTGTGACCCCATGGAACGTTTCCCTTTGTGTCTCACAACACAAGGGGGCACTTACAGCCTGCCCTCTAAAGACAACTCTCTTCCTCCACACAAAACTACAAGCACCTAACAACACACACACACACACACACACACACACACACACACACACACACACACACACACACACACACATACACACACCCTTCACTCAAAATTTCAAAACTCATGGCGACTGCTACTCCAGCCTCGGAGTCCCCATCTGGGAAGGTTACCACAAATGTCCCCAGGTCGGACTGCCCTTCTCACGACGACCCTAAGTGTCTTGACACCGCCCTCAATTTTTTTTTTTTTTTTCATTAACAAAATTAACAAAATTCGTGGTATAAAATCTAATTTCCAATCTGTAGAACACCCCCACTCTTCTAAACCTCATCTTTTCCTCACTGAAACTCAGGTGTCTGAGGCAACTGACAAGAGCACCTTTTCTGTTCTCTCCTACTTTCTCTATCTTCATTTTCGATCCAAAGCTGGATGTTGCGTTTATGTACGCAACGATTTAACCTGCTCTCGTGCCCACGCTCTTGAATCTTCCGAGTATTCCACCATATGGCTATGACTACAGAGTCACTCTCAAGCTAAATTAATCTGTGCTGTATATCTCTCACCTAACTCCTCTGACTATAAGAAATTCCTTGACTATTTAACTATCAAAGTGGAGCACATTCTGACACTCTTCCCTTTTGCAGAGATCTTCATTCTTGGAGACTTCAATATTCACCACCAGCTTTGGCTTTCCTCTCCCTTCACTGACCATCTTGGTGAACTAGCCTTCAACTTTGCTATCATCCATGACCTAAAACAATCGGTGCAGCACCCTACTCGTATTCCTGACCGTCTTGGAGATATGCTCAACATTTTTTACCTTTTCCTGACCTCTAAACATTCTGCTAACGCTGTCATCCTCTCTTCTCACTTATCATTAAATCCAGCTGTGACCTCACTGAACGTTTCCGTTTGTGTCTCAGAACACGAGAGGGCAGTCACAGCCTGCCTTCTAAAGACAATTCTCTTCCTTCACGCAAAATTACAAGCATATAATTGCACACACACTCTCCACTCAAAATTCAAAATGATCATGGAGACTCCTACACCACACTCCCTACACTACACTCCCCACCTGGGAAGGGGACCACAAATATCCCCAGGTCGGACTGCTCTTCAGGTATCGACCCAAAATGTCTTGACACCCCACCCCCTCAACTTTTTCTTCATTAACTTCTGCAAATTCGCGGTCGTAGATCTAATTTGCAATCTGTAGAAAACCATCTACCTTATTCTAAACCTCATTTTCTTTTCCTCACTGAAATGCATATGTATGAGGCAGCTAACATTTTTGTTCCCTCCTGCTTTCCTCTATCCTCATTTTCAATCCAAAGCTGGATGTTGCATTTATATGAGCTCAACTTATATGACTTAACCTGCTCTCGTGCCCACGCTCTTCTATATTCCGAGTTTTTCACTATCTGGATACGACTACAGAGTCACTCTTAAATTAAATTTATATGTGCTGTATACCTGTCATCTAACTCCTCTGACTATAAGAAATTCTTTGACTACTTAAATTCCAAAGTGAAGTGCCCCAAGATGGAGCACATTCTTACTCTCTTCCCTTTTGCGCTGATCTCCTTTCTTGGAGACTTCAATGTTCACCACCAGGTTTGGCTTTCCTCTCCCTCCATCCTGGTGAACTAGCCTTCAACTTTGCTATCCTCTACGATCTAGAGCAATTGTTGCAACACCTTACTCGTATTCCTGACCGTTTTGGAGATACAGCCAACATTCTTGGCCTTTTCCTAACCTTTAATCCTTCTTTTTATGCTGCTACCCTCTCTTCACCGTTGGGCTCCTCCAATCACGATCTCATATCTGTATATTGTCCTATCACTTCAGTCCCTCCTCAGAATCTCCCTAAGCGAAGATGCCTCTCGCATTTCGTCTTTGCTAGTTGGGGGGACATGAGGAAGTATTTTGCTGATTTTCCTTTGAATGACAACTGCTTCCGTGACAGAGACATATATCTGTGTGCCGAGCGCATAACAGAGGTGATAGTGTCTGGCATGGAGGTGTACATTCCTTACTCTTTTTTCTCGACCTTAACCTTCCAAACCTTGGTTCAACACAGCCTGTTCTTGTACTATACATGATAGAGAGGTAGCCGACAAAAGCTGCTTGGGCCTTCCATCACCAGAATCTCATACACCTTATTTTTTTGCCCGCAACCATGCCAGGTCTGCTCTCCAACTAGCACAAAACTCATTCATTAATAGAAAGTGTCACAAACTTTCAAGATCTAACTCCCATCGTGACTTCTGGCATCTAGCCAAAAAACATCTCAGATAAGTTCTTTTTTTTTCCTCCTTTATTTTAACCATATGGCACCACTGCTATCACATCAATCTCTAAAGCTGAACTCTTTGCTCTGACCTTAACTAAAAACTCTACTTTGAACGACTCTGGGTTTGTTCCTCCCTCTCCTCCTCTCATTGACTACTTCATGCTACCTATTAAAATTTTTCGCAATGATGTTTTTCATACCCTCGCTGGCCTAAACCCTCAGGAGGCTTATGAACCTATTGGGGTCCCTCATATTTTTTCTACGAAACTGCGCCTCCGTGCTTACACCTTGCCTAGTTAAATTCTTTCAACTCTTGTCAGAGGCTACCTTTCCTTCTTGCTGGAAGTTTACCTAAATTTAACCTGTTCCTAAAAAGGGTGACCGTTATAATCCCTTAAACCACCGTCCTGTTGCTTTAATTTCTTGTCTATCTAAAGTTTTTGAATTTATCTTCAACAGAAAGATTCTGAAACATCTATCACTTCTTAACCTATCGCCAGTATGGGTTCCGTCAATGCCGCTCTACTGGTGATGTTCTGGTTTTCCTTACTGAGTCTTGGTCATCATCTTTTCGAGATTCTGGTAAAACTTTTGTTGTTAATTAAGTCCCTAAGACATATAAAAAGGTTTTGATAGAATCTTGCATAAATTTTTGATTTTCAAACTACCTTCCTAAGGCTTCTATCTTTCTCTCTGTAACTTCATCTCAAGTTTCCTTTCTGACTGTTCTATTGTTGCTGTGGTAAGCGGTCACTGTTCTCCTGAATCTATTAACGGTGGTATTCCTCAGGACTCTGTCTTGTAACCTACTCTCTTTTTATTATTTATCAATGATCTAAACCAGACTTGTTGTTCTATCCACTTGTACGCTGATGATACCACCCAGCACTTTTCGTCTTTTCGTAGATTTCCAACCCTTGAAAAAATAAACAGTTCACACAAGAAAACCAGAAAACGCCTCCTGATCTTTCTAAAATTTCTGAATGAGGCAAAACAAAGTTAGCACTGTTCAGTGCCTCAAAAACTCAATTCCTACATCTATCAACTCGATACAACCTTCCAGACAACCGTACCCTCTTCCTCAGTGATATTTAATTGTCCCCTCTTCCACACTGAACATTCTAGGTCTGTCCTTTATTTATAGTCTAAAGTGGAAACTTCACATCTCATCTCTAGTTAAAACAGCTTCTGTGAAGTTAGGTGTCGTCTCCGCTAGTTTTTCTCACCCTTTTCCCCTTTTTCCTAGCCCAGGAATTGAATAATAAGTTTGCGTTCAGTAATCATAAATTTTAGAGAGATTAAAAATCAGGCGCTCTGTGGCTTCAATCTGTGGCTGTTTATTTTCTGAAGGGTGGTACGTGAACAAGTCATATCATCATGAGCATAGCCTGCCGTGGGAGTGATTTATAATCACGATGTTCATCGTGGAATTCTTTATGGATATTTAATATGTATCAATAAATATTAATATTATATTTCATTGACGTTCAAAGGCTCAAGGATTGAGTGCCGGTGCTCCTCAGAGCAGCCAGAAGTCAGAATGTGATAACTGAAAGTGCAGTAAAATTATAAACAATATATGAACAATAAATGAAAAGCAGTGATTTCGGTTGTGTCTAGGTGAGCTCTGATGATAAAGCTGGATCGAAAGTGAAGTGGGTGTGCAGGATGGGTGTGAGGCATGAGTGTGGATGAGGCCGACATCTGTATCAAGTGCTGATCTTCGCGGGGCAGGGTATCAACTAGCACAGAGATCCTGCCACTCTACGTACACCACCCAACTGCCACTTGCCTGTGACCTAAGCTGCGACATGACTTCCATCTCAGTCCTCCATTCTTATCAATCGCCTTGACCCACCCCCGTCCTGGCAGCCACCTGGCACCAAACATAGGCCAAAAATCCCGCCTTTGTGTCGCCACTCGCCCACCACCTCCCACAGTGCTGCCTAGGGTCAAGGGTGCTCACAGCCTCCCATCGCTTCATGTGATCGCCCTGACACCTTGCCCCTGCATGACCGAGAGGGCCTGGTAAGCACCCCACACCGAAATCGGGCATGAGATTTGTTTAATTTTCAATGAAAAAAACACTTCTATTTGTCACTGTATTCCTTCCCTCCCACCCCCGACACTGTAACCTCCCAAGAACCCTGTAACATCAATAGTACAATATAAGTAATCCGTTTATTGTTATTGTTATTATTATTATTATTATTATTATTATTATTATTATTATTATTATTATTATTATTATGCACACACACACACGCTAACCTGTAAGAGAAAATGAATCGTTGTGGCGAGATATGCGTTTTCCATGAACTCTTACGGTCTTCGCTGCAGAGTAGTTATGGAGCACCAAATAATGAGTATGGACGGCATTGCGAAGCGCATGGTGAAGGAGGATGGCTTTCTCTTCTGTTTTTCTGCCAACCACCACAACGTAGACCTGAGGCATCTTTGACAGTCCTGCACGTTCCAGGAGACTGCGTAAAAAAGTTCTCTCTCTCTCTCTCTCTCTCTCTCTCTCTCTCTCTCTCTCTCTCTCTCTCTCTCTCTCTCTCTCTCTCTCTCTCTCTCTCTCTCTCTCTCTCTCTCTCTCTCTCTCTCAAAATGGATTTATTGATAACTAAGCAAATATCATTCTACAAATTTACATATAATAAACTATAACAAACCATACTTAAATGCATCAATAAAATCATCACTGATAATTTCTTGGTGACTACTACTATTCTTGCCACCGCTGTTTTCAACATGGAAGATGATTCCTCGGCAGATTGTTTTAGCTTCACCAAGTAAAACTGAGTGGAGATGTCGGTCAGCTTCAGGAAGAGACAGAAGCACATGGTCTTTATGTACGTGCCTGTAAAAATACGGAAAATATGTAAAGACCAAAAAGAAAACTCTTTTTCTCTCTCTCTCTCTCTCTCTCTCTCTCTCTGTATGCATGTATGTATGTACATATATATATATATATATATATATATATATATATATATATATATATATATATATATATATATATATATATATATATATATATATATATATATATATATATATATATATATATATATATATATATATATATATATATATATATATATATATATATATATATATATATATATATATATATATATATATATATATATATATATATATACCAACACACACACTCTCTATACCGTACTTGACAATGTCATTAATAAAGTGGCAATGGCAACAACAGTGGAAGCCTACGATGTTAGAAACCTACAGCTCTCGCAGCCGATGTACCTGGTACAGCCATAGGCTGAGTTGTTGGTTTATGTCTTCTCCTTCAGTCATCCGAGCTTTTCTGAGCAAAAATTCAGTGCCTTCAATTTTGAGTTTTTTTTTTTTTTCTGTACCTGACCATCCTAATTCTATTTCAGGAAGATCTAGATCCACGCACGTTTGTTTTTGAAAAAAAATGCTTGATGCAACGTGATCATTACCTAACATTCAAAACAGAAAACAGTCATCGTCTAACGCTTCATAGGCAAATTCAATCATGTCTCACGTGCAATGTAATGCTCCGATAACAATGCCATGCATTCAAAAGTCACAAGTGTCGTCTTCACGACTCTGTTGGCCGCTTAGCTAGAAGATAAGGTGTTCGCCTATTACAGTGCTATCTCTTGCTTTGTGTTGGAGGATGCGCAGTTTGATCCTTTTGGCACTACATTTCGCTGCTACAATAAGACCTATCATTCCCGGTCATTAGCGTCTTCTTATTTTCGACGCTGCTCACGTACTAACTAATCTATCAATTCTTATATACAACAACGTACTGATAGGTTAGGAAATAAGCTATAATGGACACTTCCTGTCAGACCTTTGAGTGACAAATTAATATGTCACTGCAATAATTCGCATTCATCACATATCATTAATGTACTTGAAGCATTGCTAATACTTGTAACTAACTTGCAACTGAGCTTCAGCACACAAAAGGCCTACCAGCCGCAATGGAAAGCACCTTTCAGGAAAAATTCATTTTACCAGATTGGAGAGATGAATTGACGTAGTTTATGAGAGCTATAAGCACTTCCACAAAGGAGAGAGTAGATTCTTTGGCTAAGGTGGTGATCAGCAACCCATATGGACACTAAAAGGACATCCTCCCTCGCTTCATGTACCTTAAAGGAACTATAAAACTGGCAACACCCATGATGACCCGCCTCTATGAAAAGGTGGACACACGGATAATTATACACTTTCTGTAGGTCAATTAGCAACGTCCTGGATCAAAGTTACAGGAATCCAGCAGATAACTGAGTCCATTCACATGTCCTCTTAGACATGCCCTTACCTTCCTCTGTAGGCATTTTCTCCACACACTACTACAAAAGTTTTGCGAGAGACCTTCAGGATACCGTGAAAGAAAAAAAAAAATGTGTGTGATTAGCTATGGCCTAGAGCAAAAATTAATAAATAAAAAAAATAAAAAAATAAATAAATAAATACAAAAAATATATATATATATATATATATATATATATATATATATATATATATATATATATATATATATATATATATATATATATATATATATATATATATATATATATATATATATATATATATATATATATATATATATATATATATATATATATATATATATATATATATATATATATATATATATATATATATATATATATATATATATATATATATATATATATATATATATATATATATATATATATATATATATATATATATATATATATATATATATATATATATATATATATATATATATATATATATATACTCCCAGTAAGGTCTAAAGCACTGTTCAGGGGGTGCTGTGAACTTATCATTAAACCCAGCTGTGACCACACTGAACGTTTCCCTTTCTATCTCACAACACAAGGGAGCAGTCACAGCCTGCCCTCTAAAGACAACTCTCTTCCTCCACACAAAACTACAAGCACCTAAAAACACACACACACCCTTCACTCAAAAATTTTAAAATCAACATGGCGTCTCCTACACCAGCCTCGGAGTCCCTATCTAGGGAGGGGATCATAAATGTCCCCAGATCGGACTGCCTTTCTGTCGACGACTCTAAGTGTCTTGACAGCCCCATCATCTTTTTCTTCATTAACTTCTGCAACATTTGCGATCTAAGATCTAATTTTCAATCTGTAAAACACCACCTCTCCTCTTCTAAATCTCATCTTCTTTTGCTCACTGAAACTCAGTTGTATGAGGCAACTGACAGTATCCCCTTTTCTGTTCCCCCCTACTTTCTCTATCCTCATTTTCGATCCAAAGCTGGATGCTGCATTTATGTGCGCAATGACTTAACCTGCTCTCGTGCCCACGCTCTTGAATCTTCCGAGTTTTCCATCATCTGGCTACGACTACAGAGTCACTCTCATACTAAATTTATCTGTGCTGTATACCTCTCACCTAACTCCTCTGACTATAAGAAATTATTTGACTACTTAACTTCCAAAGTGGAGCACATTCTGACCCTTTCATTCCCTTTTGCAGAGATCTCCATTCTTGGAGACTTCAGTGTTCACCACCAGCTTTGGCTTTCCTCTCCCTTCACTGACCATCCTGGAGAACTAGCCTACAACTTTGCTATCCTCCATGACCGAGAGCAATTGGTGCAACACGCTACTTGTATTGCTGACCGTCTTGGAGATACGCCCAACATTTCTTACCTTTTCCTCACCACCAATCATTCTGCTTATGTCTGTCACCCTTTCTTCTCCGATGGGCTCCTCCTCCTCAGGATCCCCCTAAGTGAAGGTGCCTCTGGCGTTTTGCCTCTGCTAGTTGGAGGGACCTGAGCAGGTATTTTGCTGATTTTCCTTGGAATGACTACTGCTTCCGTGTCAGAGACCCGTCTTTGTGTGCTGAGCGCATAACACAGGTGATAGTGTCTAGCATGCATGCATACATTCCTCACTCTTTTTCTCGTCCTAAACCTTTTAAACCTTGGCTTTAAACACAGCTTGTTCTCGTGCTATACATGATAGAGAGATGGCCCACAAAAGGTACTTAAGCCTTCCATCACCAGAATCTCATGCACTTTATATTTCTGCCCAGAACCATGCCAAGTCTGTTCTCCAACTAGCCAAAAACTCCTTCATTAACAGAAAATGTCAAAACCTTTCAAGATCTAACTCCCCTCGTGATTTCTGGCATCTAGCCAAAAATATATCCAATAACTTTGCTTCTTCTTCTCTCCCTCCTCTATTTCAACCAGATGGCACCACTGCTATCACATCTATTTCTAAAGCTGAACTCTTCGCTCAAACCTTTGCTAAAAACTCTACCTTGGACAATTCTGGGCTTGTTCCTCCCTCTCCTCCACCCTCTGACTACTTCATGTGATGTATTAAAATTCTTTGCAATGATGTTTTCCATGCCTTCGCTGGCCTAAACCCTCGGAAGGCTTATGGACCTGATTGTTCTCCGAAACTGTGCCTCCGTGCTTGCACCTTGCCTAGTCAAACTCTTTCAGCTCTGTCTGTCAACATCTACCTTTCCTTCTTGCTGGAAGTTTGCCTACATTTAACCTGTTCCTAAAAAGGGTGACCGTTCTAATCCCTCAAACTACCGTCCTATTGCTGTAATTTCCTGCCAATCTAAAGTTTTTGAATCTATCCTCAATAGGAAGATTCTTAAACATCTATCACTTCACAACCTTCTATCTGATCGCCAGTATGCGTTCCGTCAAGGCCGCTCTAATGGTGATCTTCTGGCTTTCTTTACTGAGTATTGGTCATCCTCTTTTAGAGATTTTGGTGAAACTTTTGCTGTTGCCTTGGATATATCAAAAGCTTTTGATAGAGTCTGGCACAAAGCTTTGATTTCCAAACTACCCTCCTACGGTTTCTATTCTTCTCTCTGTAACTTCATCTCAAGTTTCCTTTCTGACCATTCTATTGCTGCTGTGGTAGACGGTCACTGTTCTTCTCCTATATCTATTAACAGTGGTGTTCCTCTCTTCTTATTAT
>NC_087169.1:7487116-7514616 GCF_035594125.1 Scylla paramamosain
AAGAGGGTGACAGGACAGAACCTGAGAAACACAACAGTTAGTAGATTTAGGAGAAGAACAGTGACCCTCTGCCAAAACAGGAATAGAACAGTCAGAAAGGAAACTTGAGATGAAGTTACAGAGAAAAGGATAGAAGCCATAGGTACTTTGAAAATCAAAGCTTTGTGCCAAACTTTATAAAAAGCTTTTGATATGTCTAAGGCAACAGCAAAAGTTTCAACCAAAATTTCTAAAAGACGATATACAAGAGTGGCCTTGATGGAACCCATACTGGCGATCAGATAGAAGGCTATGAAGTGAAAGATGTTTAAGAATCTTCCTGTTGAGCACTGATTAAAAACTTTAGATAGACAAGAAATTAAAAACAATAGGACGGTAGTTTGAGAAATTAGAACGGTCACCCTTTTTAGGAACAGACTAAATGTAGGCAGATTTCCATCAAGAAGGAAAAGTAGATGTTGACAGACATAGTTGAAAGAGTTTGACTACGCACAGTACAAGCATGGAGGCACAGTTTCCGAGAGCAATAGGAAATACTCCAACATGAGGGTTTAGACCAGTGAAGGCATGGAAAACATCCCTGTGAAAGATTTTAATGGTTAGCATGAAGTAGTCAAAGGGAGGAAAACACTGAATAATCAATGTACCGTTTTTAACAAAGGTTTGAAGGAAGAGCGCAGCTTTAAAACAGATTAGATACCAATGGTGCCATCAGGTTGAAATAAAGGAGGGAAAGGCGGCTATGTGCCAGAAGTCACGAGGGGAGTTAGAAATTTCTGGAGTTTTTGGAGATTTTGGCTAGTTGGAGAACAGACTTGGCATGATTCTGAGCAGAAATATAAAACACATGAAATTCAGGTGATGGAAGGCTAAGGTACCCTTTGTGGGCCTCTTCCTTATCGCTTATAACATGAGAACAGGCTGTGTTATAGCAAGGTTTGGAAGGTTTAGGTCGAGAGAATGGGGAGAGAGTGAGGTATCCATGTCAGTCACTATAACCTCTGTTATGCGCTCATCACATAAAGATGGATTTCTGAAGTGGAAGCAGTAGTCGTTCCAGGGAAAATCAGCATAATACCCTCCTCAGGTTCCCCCCCAGTTAGCAGAGGCAAAACCCTAGAGGCACCTCCGCTTAGGGGGATCCTCAGGAAAGATTGGAGCGATAGGACAAAATACAGAGATGAGATTGTGATCGGGGACCCCAACAGAAAATATAGGGTAACAGCATAAGCAAAAGGATTAGAGGTTAGGAAAAGTCAAGAATGTTGAGCATATCTCCAAGACGGTTAGGAATACGAGTAGGGTGTTGCACCAATATCTCTAGGATGGTGGAATGTGTATTTTGTAGACACTCGCACTTGCCATTTTGACGAGCCGATGCTAGTGTTTTTTTTTTTTTTTCGTAGACAATTGTGCTCCTTTCTCAACAAACGTGACCTAAAAAGTTGGCATCCAGATGTTAAAAGTAAATTGTTCAAACAAAAGGAAGAGGGATTGAAGGCGAGCACGCTTCCATCGTTCGGAATATTTCAGGCTAAAAAATGAAGCCGGGTTTGCGTGCATCCTACAATGCACAATAAAAGAGATCTCACAACACTGCAGAGAAGTTAATCGTCTATTGCTGTAAAGATATGATATGTTGTGTTTTTAAATGTAATGCCGAGCAGATCACATCAGTACCTCTCTTAAATGATACTGTTTATCGACGAATAGTAGCTATGTTTGACGATGATAAACAACAAGTGATTGGTGAATTAAATGGTGCATCTTTAGAAAAATTTGCAATCCAGCTTGATGAGCTGACTGACGTAGCTGAGTGTGCCTAACTCCTGATATTTTCACGGTAAGTCAGTGAAGAAGATTTCTCAAGGAGGATTTCTTGTTCTGTCATACCTTGTATTCGACTACAAGAGGTTAAGACATTTTCGATGATTTTTTTTTTTTTTTTTTTGAGAGACAGAGCAAGAATGAATGTTTTGGAATAATGTATGTGCATGTAGAACTGACTGAACACCAATAATGACTGGCCATTGAGGAAGAGTGAATGAGGCGAATCCTGAAACAAGGAATTTTCACTGTATGCTCATACTTGAGTTATGATTAGTATGTGATGATGTTGTGCATATGTTAAATGCCATCGAGTGCCCTAAATGCACTGTTTTCCCTACCCTGACTGTTTTCCTTACTCTGCCAAGAGTTTGGAAGTGATGAAGAAGTGTTAGTTCTGCACACGGAGGTTCGCTGGTTGTCGTGGGGGAATGTGGTAGCAAGACTAGAACCACTAAAGGAGGAGCTCACTGAATTCTTTAAACATGGTAACAAAACAAAGACACTTGAATTCACCAAGAAATTGTCAGACAGCCAGTGTTTTCAGAAGCTGGCCTATCGGAGTGAAATATTCTTACGTCTAAACTCATTTACCATATCCCCTCCAAAACCGTTTTGTCACAGTGATTGACTTCAATGGACAAAGAAAGATCATTCATCATTGAGTTGGAGAATTGGGAAGGAAACGGCAAAGATGGAAGTCTTAACAAGTTTGAGCACCTTCGTAAGGCACTTGATAAAAGTAAATACACTCGAAAACTAGAAGTGGTTCAGCTTGTGCAATCATATATCTACCTTCTCTGCGGATGGATTTGCAGTCTTACCTCCCCGAATTGAGTAAATTAGAATCAAAATTGATTAAAATCCCATTTATTATGCATGCCCACCTTCTAGATAACATACAAAAAAAATTAAAAACTTAGAGTTGGTGAGCAACTCTGTTGCAAATTATGCATTTCAAACATTTTCTCTGACCAAGTTCTGGGCTAAAATGAGTGGGATTTACATTGATATACCTGATGTTGTTCTGAAATACTTGCTGATGTTTCCTAATACTTAACTGTGTGAAAAAGGATTTTAAACATTGTTGAACATGATAAATCAAACATCGATCACGGCTTAATGTGGAGCATGATCTACAAGTGTGCCTGTCGAATACTACTACTCGAATTGAGAAATCACTTGCAAGAAACGAGCACAGTCTTTACAACCGAGTTTCAGTATTGGTTGTTAATGATGTAAAAACTGTTTCACTCTTGTATGTGTCGTATCATTGTAAAATGTTTCCAGTATTAATACTTCTACTTAATAAAATCATTAAAATTTGAATCATTTGATAAAATCCTTTGCACTAACTTTGTATATTGATTTTAGTCACTAAAAATCGTCATTATGTTCGGTGTCAGAGAACTAGGGATTATGTTATTGGTCCTATAAATCTGGAGTTAATTGACGGGAAGAAAAAAAAAGTTCAGAACCCCTGAAACAAAGGGTGATGTCAGGGCTAGTCGAGACTGCGTACGTCCAAAGAAATATTAATACTATAACTAGTACAATTATTATTATAATTATTATCATAGTTATAATTGTTACTATTTCTCTCACTATCATCATTATTATAATTAACATAGTTATCACTTTATATTATTAACGTTTACATTACCATTATATAATCATCATAATTTATGCCTGTTGAAGGGGGAGATAACATAAGTGTGATATATATATATATATATATATATATATATATATATATATATATATATATATATATATATATATATATATATATATATATATTATATATATATATATATATATATATATAATATATATATATATATATATATATATAAATATATATATATATTATATATATATATATATATATATATATATATATATATATATATATTTATATATATATATATATATATATATATATATATATATAATATATATATATGTATTTGTATATATATATATATATATATATATATTATATATATATATATATATATATATATATATATATATATATATATATATAGCCATTAATGGGCTATTATCCCTATTGAGAACTATATATATATATATATATATATATATATATAATATATATATATATATATATATATATATATATATATATATATAATATATATATATATATATACATATATATATATATATATATATATATATATATATATATATATTAATATATATATATATATATATATATATATTATATATATATATATATATATATATATATATATCTATATATATATATATATATATATATATATATATATATATATATATATATATATATATATATATATATATATATATATATATATATATATATATATATATGTATTTGTATATATATATATATATATATATATATATATATATATATATATATATATATATATATATATATATATATATATATATATATATATATATATATATATATAGTTCTCAAATAGGGATAATAGCCCATTAATGGCTCCCTCAGCAACGTTAACCTTATCTGGTCATTAATCTTACATTATTCTTACATATCATTAAACCCAGCTGTAACCTCACTGAACGTTTCCCTTTCTGTCTCACAACACAAGGGGGCAGTCACAGCCTGCCTTCTAAAGACAACTCTCTTCATTCACACAAAACTACTAGCACCTAATTACACAAATATACCACTCAAAATTCAAAAATATTAAGGCGACTCCTACTTTAGCATTAGAGTCCCCATCTGGGGAGGAGACCAGAAATGTCCCCAGGTTGGACTACTCTTCTGGTATCGACCCAAAGTGTCTTCACACCCCCCACTCTCAACTTTTTTCTTCATTAACTTCTGCAACATTCGCGGTCTTAGATTTAATTTTCACTCTGTAAAAAACCACCTCTCCTCTACTAAACCTCATCTTTTTCATCACCGAAACACAGGTGTTTGAGGCAACCGAGAGTAATCCCTTTTCTGTTCCCTCCTATTTTTTCTACCCTTATTTTTAATCCAAATCTGGACGTTGCGTTTAAGTGCACAACGACTTAACCTCCTCTCATTCCCACGCTCTTCAATCTTCCGGGATTTCCACCATCTGGTTACGACTACGGAGTCACTCTGAAACTAAATTTATCTGACTATAAGAAATTTTTTGACTACTTAATTTCCAAAGTGGAGCACATTCTGATTCTCTTCCCTTTTACAGAGGTCTCGATTCTTGAAGACTTCAGTGTTCACCACGAGCACTGGCTTTCCTCTCCTTTCACTGACCATCCTGGTGAATTAGCCTTCAACTTTGCTATCCTCCACGACTTAGAGCAATTGGTGCAACAACCTACTCGTATTCCTGACCGTCGTGGAGATACGCCCAACATTCTTGATCATTTCCTAAGCTTTTATCCTTCTTCTTATGCTATTACCCTTTCTTCTGTGTTAGTGCCTCTGGTGTTTGGAGGGGCTTGAGGAGTTATTTTGCTCTTAGAATGACTACTGTTTCCGTGTCAAAGACCCGAACGCATAACAGAGGTGATAATGTCTGGTATAGAGTCGTACATTATTCACTCTTTTTCTAGACCTAAACCTTCCAAACCTGTGTTTAACACAACCTGTTCTCGTGCAATACACTATAGAGAGGTGGCTTACAAAATGTACTTGAGCCTTCAATCACCAGAACATCAGGTACAGTAAAATCCCTCTTATCCGGCATCAACGGGACCACCGACATGCCGGATACTTGAATATTGCTGGATACTTGAATAGAAGTGAAATTATGTCCACAATCACCACCCTACATTCACGCATCTTAACATAACAATGTTAATAATAATGTTTTCCATGCCCTCGCTGGCATAAACCAGCGGAAGGCTAACGAACCTGATGGGGTCCCTCCTATTATTCTCCGAAACTGCGCCTCCGTGCCTGCACCTTGCCTAATCAAACTCTTTTAACTCTGTCTGTCAGTATCTAGCTTTCCTTCTTGTTGGAAATTTGCTTACATTCAACCTGTTCCTAAAAAAGGGTGACCGTTCTAATCCCTCAAACTACCATCCTACTGCTTTTATTCCTTGCCTATGTTTTTTTTTTTTTTAATCTATTCTGAACAGGGAGATTCTTACACATCTGTCACTTCACAGCCGTTTATCTGATCGCCAATATGGGTTCTGTCAAGGCCGCTCTACTAATGATCTTTTGGCTTGTTTCTCCCTCTCCTCCACCCTCTGGCTACTTCATGCTACCTATCAAAATTCTTCGCAATGATGTTTTCCATGCCCTCGCTGACCTAAACCCTCGGAAGTCTTTTGGACCTGATGGGGTCCCTCCTATTATTCTCCGAATCTTCGTCTCCGTGCTTGCATCTTGCCTTTCAACTCTGTCTTTCAAGATCCATCTTTCCTTCTTGCTGCAAATTAGTTTACATTCAGCCTGTTTCTAAAAACAAGTGACCGTTCTCATCCTTCAAACTACCATCGAATTGCTTTAATTTTCTGCCTCTCTAAGGTTTTTGAATCTATTCTCATCAGGAAGATTCTTTAACATCTATCACTTCACAACCTTCTATCTGATCGCCAGTATGGGTTCCGTCAAGGCCGCTCTACTGGTGATCTTCTGCCTTTCCTTACTGAGTCTTGGTCATCCTTTTTTTAGATATTTTGTTAAAACTTTTGATGTTGCCTTAGGCAAATGTTAGCATAAAGCTTTGATTTCCAAACTATCCTCTTACAGCTTGTATCCTTTTCTCTGTGACTTAATCTCGAGTTTCCTTTCTGACCGTTCTATTGCTGCTGTGGTAGACGGTCACTGTTCTTCTCCTAAATCTATTAAAAGTGGTGTTCCTCAAGGTTCTGTCCTGTCATCCACTCTCGTCCTATTATTCATTATTATTCATCAAAGATCTTCTAAACCAAACCTGTTGTTCTATACGCTGATGATATCACCATGCACTTTTCCACGTCAGGGCAGTGTTGCATCTCTTGTTACCTTCTACCTCTGTTTTCATGTTAACTACTCTTCTGATCCTGTTAACTGCATGCCTCCTCTCGTCCCACGCCCTCGCTGCACAAGACTTTCTTCTTTTCTTCACCCCTATTATGTACTCCTCTCTAATGCAAGAGTTAACGAAAATTCTCAGTCATTTATCCCTTTCTCTGGTAAACTCTAGAATTCCATGTCACCTTCTGTTTTTTCCACTTCCTATGAATTGAACTCCTTCAACAAGGAGATCACAAGACACTTATCTTTCAATGTTCGACTTTCGCTTTGGACCCTTTTTGGGGAACGGCATCTTAGTGGGATTTTTTTTTTTTTTTAAGTTTTGTTACACCCTTAGCCGGCGTCTCTCCTCGACACAACCTTCCAGACAACTATCCCCTCTTCTTCAATGACACTCAACTGTCCCTCTCTTGTACACTGAACATCCTCGGTCTGTCCTTTACTTATAATCTGAACTGGAAACTTCACATCTCATCTCTTGCTAAAACAGCTTCTATGAAGTTAGGTGTTCTGAGACGTCTCCGTCAGTTTTTCTCACTCCCCCAGCTGCTAACTCCGTACAAGGGCCTTATCCGTCCATGTATGGAGTATGCTTCACATGTCTGTGGGGGTTCCACTCATACTGCTCTTCTAGACAGGGTGGAATCAAAAGCTTTTCGTCTCATGAACTCCTCTTCTCTAACTGACTGTTTTCAGCCTCTCTCTCACCGCCGCAATGTTGCATATCTAGCTGTCTTCTACCGCTATTTTCATGCTAACTGCTCTTCTGATCTTGATAACTGCATGCCTCCCCTCCTTCCGCGGCCTCGCTGCAAAAGACTTTCTTCTTTCTCTCACCCCTATTCTGTCCACCTCTCTAACGCAAGAGTTAACCAATATTCTCAATCATTCATCCCTTTCTCTGGTAAACTCTGGAACTCCCTGCCTGCTTCTTTATTTCCACCTTCCTATGACTTGAATTCCTTCAAGAGGGAGGTTTCTAGACACTTATCCATCAATATTTGACCACTGCCTTGACCCTTTTATGGGACTGGCATTTCAGTGGGCATTTTTTTTTATTAGATTTTTGTTGCCCTTGGCCAGTGTCCTTCCTACATAAAAAAAAAAATATATATATATATATATATATATATATATATATATATATATATATATATATATATATATATATATATATATATATATATATATATAAATATATATATATATATATATATATATATATATATATATATATATATATATATATATATATATATATATATATATATATATATATATATATATATATATATATATATATATATATATATATATATATATATATATATATATATATATATATATATATATATATATATATATATATATATATATATATATATATATATATATATATATATATATATATATATATATATATATATATATATATATATATATATATATATATATATATATATATATATATATATATATATATATATATATATATATATATATATATATATATATATATATATATATATATATATATATATATATATATATATATATATATATATGGAGCTTAATAGGAATAATAACTTATTAACGATATTAAGCCAAAGATTTTGGGACAGTATGGTTAATGAACTGGTTAAACAAACGTTATTGACCACTCTATTAATGTTATTGCCCTATTATCCCTAACTGGATAATATAATATATTGTATATTGCAAGATAACGCGATATTAAATGAAGAAAGTAATAAGAACGAATAAGAAAAGAATAATGAGAGAGAGAGAGAGAGAGAGAGAGAGAGAGAGAGAGAGAGAGAGAGAGAGAGAGAGAGAGAGAGAGATGAGAAGAGAGACAGGTTGGGGAGGAGACTTTGACGTGTCCCGGACACTAAGCTACCCAACCTGAAGCTTCTAGAATGATATCCGCGCAATTATTTGTATTCCCCACGTAAATTTTCTTACTTCCCCTTGTCCATTCAATCTGAGTCTCACCCAGTATTTAGTAGAAGAGTTACTCTTGACAAAAGTAATTAGTACTCATCTAGCCCACTAGTTTAATCAGTAGAATTTTCAGAAGTAAAGTGCTTTATTGGTTTGTAAACAGCTCGAGAAGTAGAGTGTGGGCCGGTGTACGTATGTTTGTGTGTCGTCCCCCTTTCTTGTATCCCCTCCCCCTTGTAGCTGAGTGGGAGAGAGCGTGGCGCACTTTTCCAGTCACTCACTACCCAGCGCTTACACAGAGCAAAAGTACTGAGACGACCACTAATATCCAACAGAGACTGGGGCGGTATAAGAGTTAATCTAGTCAGTTGCCTTAAGGGATAAGTGAGTGATCGACGGCCGTGCCGTTGGCCTTCTTATATAAAATAGGAGGCTCCATAGTAGTCTGCCAGAGAGAGTAGTTTTGTTTCCATAACAAGGGAAGTGACTCCCCGGCTGCGTATGTGTGCAGGCCAAGCTCGTGAATAGTGAGCGGTGAATGACCCTTCTGTGTTCGTGGGCACTCGTCTGTAGTAGTTTCCATAACCAGGGAAGTGACTCCCCGGCTGCGTATGTGTGCAGGCCAAACTCGTGAATAGTGAGCGGTGAATGACCCGTAGTTTCTCGTGGCTCTTGTTAGTGAGCTTGTTTTGTCTTAAATGCTACTGCTGGCTGATGCAGTTCAGCCGCAGAGGACCTACGTAATTAGCTGTGTAGTGAACTTTATTACTTCGTGCTGCATTGTTATATTGAATTGGTTTCCATGGGAGACCACTATCTGGACAGTTCTGATCTGTATTTCAAGGGCGTTTCAGGGCCATTATGTGTATGTTGCTCTTGCAGGCTGGGTAAGTGACTCCACCTGCACCTGCAGTCTAACTGTCCACCGTATTTGTACAGATTATTCTGATGGGAGCAGATTCATGTCCTCTTTCCTTTCTGACTAAGTGCAGTGTATTACTGTGGCACGTTGTGTCATGTTTGTGTTAAATATCATTGATCTCTGTGGACCACAATGGTAAGTGATGCAGAACAGAGGATTGAATAATCCCTGTGCTGGCTATAACTGTCTACTTTCTTCATGTATTCCCTCCAATTTTAAAAAACTGGGAATTTGTCTTTTTAAAGATCGTGGATATACTGGTGCCTAGCTAAAATGTCTAATACTTTATTGGATGTGGCAATTCGTTAATTTTTTTTTTGTTTTTTTTTTTTATGTAGGAAGGATACTGACCAAGGGCAACAAAAATCTAATAAAAAAAAATGCCCACTGAAATGCCAATCCCATAAAAGGGTCAAAGCAGTGGTCAAAAATTGGTGGATAAGTGTCTTGAAACCTCCCTCTTGAAGGAATTAAAGTCATAGGAAGGTGGAAATACAGAAGAAGGCAGGGAGTTCCAGAGTTTACCAGAGAAAGCGATGAATGATTGAGAATACTGGTTAACTCTTGTGTTAGAGAGGTGGACAGAATAGGGGTGAGAGAAAGAAGAAAGTATTGTGCAGCGAGGCCGCGGAAGGAGGGGAGGCATGCAGTTAGCAAGATCAGAAGAGCAGTTGGCATGAAATTAGCGGTAGAAGACAGCTAGATATGCAACATTGCGGCGGTGAGAGAGGGGCTGAAGACAGTCAGTTAGAGGAGAGGAGTTGATGAGACGAAAAGCTTTTGATTCCACCCTGTATTCAAGAGCAGTATGAGTGGAACCCCCCAGACATGTGAAGCATACTCCATACATGGACGGATAAGGCCCTTGTACAGAGTTAGCAGCTGGGGGGATGAGAAAAACTGGCGGAGACGTCTCAGAAAACCTAACTTCATAGAAGCTGTTTTAGCTACAGATGAGATGTGAAGTTTCCAGTTCAGATTATAAGTAAAGGACAGACCGAGGATGTTCAGTGTAGAAGAGGGGGACAGTTGAGTGTCATTGAAGAAGAGGGGATAGTTGTCTGGAAGATTGTGTCGAGTTGATAGATGGAGGAATTGAGTTTTTGAGGCATTGAACAATACCAAGTTTGCTCTGCCCCAATCAGAAATTTTAGAAAGATCAGAAGTCAGGCGTTCTGTGGCTTCCCTGCGTGATATGTTTACCTCCTGAAGGGTTGGACGTCTATGAAAAGTGTCTATGAACGTCTATGAAAAGTGTCTAAAGGACGTCTATGGAAAAGTGCAGGGTGGTATCATCAGCATAGGAGTGGATAGGACAAGAAGTTTGGTTTAGAAGATCATTAATGAATAATAAGAAGAGAGTGGGTGACAGGACAGAACCCTGAGGAACACCACTATTAATAGATTTAGGAGAACAGTGACCGTCTACCACAGCAGCAATAGAACGGTCAGAAATTAAACTTGAGGTGAAGTTACAGAGAGAAGGATAGAAACCGTAGGAGGGTAGTTTGGAAATCAAAGCTTTGTGCCACACTCTATCAAAGGCTTTTGATATGTCCAAGGCAACAGCAAAAGTTTCACCAAAGTCTCTAAAAGAGGATGACCAAGACTCAGTAAGGAAAGCCAGAAGATCACCAGTAGAGCGGCCTTGACGGAACCCATACTGGCGATCAGATAGAAGGTCGTGAAGTGATAGATGTTTAAGAATCTTCCTGTTGAGGATAGATTCAAAAACTTTAGATAAGCAGGAAATTAGAGCAATAGGACTTTAGTTTGAGAGATTAGAGCGGTCACCCTTTTTAGGAACAGGTTGAATGTAAGTAAACATCCAGCAAGAAGGAAAGGTAGATGTTGACAGACAGAGCTGAAAGAGTTTGACTAGGGAAGGTGCAAACACGGAGGCACAGTTTCGGAGAACAATAGGAGGGACCCCATCAGGTCCATAAGCCTTCCGAGGGTTTAGACCAGCGAGGGCATGGAAAACATAATTAAGAAGAATTTTAATACGTGGCATGAAGTAGTCAGAGGGTGGAGGAGAGGGAGGAACAAGCCCAGAAAGGTCCAAGGTAGGGTTTTTAGCAAAGGTTTGAGCAAAGAGTTCAGCTTTTAGAAATAGATGTGATAGCAGTGGTGCCATCTGGTTGAAGTAGAGGGGGGAAAGAAGAAGAAGCAAAGTTATTGGAGATATTTTTGGCTAGATGCCAGAAATCACGAGGGGAGTTAGATCTTGAAAGGTTTTGACATTTTCTGTTAATGAAGGAGTTTTTGGCTAGTTTGAGAACAGACTTGGCATGGTTCCGGGCAGAAATATAAAGTGCATGAGATTCTGGTGATGGAAGGCTTAAGTACCTTTTGTGGGCCACCTCTCTATCATGTATAGCACGAGAACAAGCTGTGTTAAACCAAGGTTTAGAAGGTTTAGGACGAGAAAAAGAGTGAGGAATGTACGCCTCCATGCCAGACACTATCACCTCTGTTATGCGCTCAACACACAAAGACGGGTCTCTGACACGGAAGCAGTAGTCATTCCAAGGAAAATCAGCAAAATACCTCCTCAGGTCCCCCCAACTAGCAGAGGCAAAACGCCAGAGGCACCTTCGCTTAGGGGGATCCTGAGGAGGGATTGGAGTGATAGGACAAGATAAAGATATGAGATTGTGATCGGAGGAGCCCAACGGAGAAGAAAGGGTGACAGTATAAGCAGAAGGATTAGAGGTCAGGAAAAGGTCAAGAATGTTGGGCGTATCTCCAAGAGGGTCAGGAATACGAGTAGGGTGTTGCACCAATTGCTCTAGGTCATGCAGGATAGCAAAGTTGTAGGCTAGTTCACCAGGATGGTCAGTGAAGGGAGAGGAAAGCCAAAGCTGGTGGTGAACATTGAAGTCTCCAAGAATGGAGATCTCTGCAAAAGGGAAGAGGGTCAGAATGTGCTCCACTTTGGAAGTTAAGTAGTCAAAAAATTTCTTATAGTCAGAGGAGTTAGGAGAGAGGTATAAAGCACAGATAAATTTAGTATGAGAATGACTCTGTAGTCGTAGCCAGATGGTGGAAAACTCGGAAGATTCAAGAGCGTGGGCACGAGAGCAGGTTAAGTCATTCCGCACATAAACGCAGCATCCAGCTTTGGATCGAAAATGAGGATAGAGAAAGTAGGAGGGATAAGAAAAGGGGCTACTGTCAGTTGCCTCAGACACCTGAGCTTCAGTGAGAAAAAGAAGATGAGGTTCAGAAGTGGAGAGGTGGTGTTCTACAGATTGAAAATTAGATCTTAGACCGCGAATGTTGCAGAAGTTAATGAAGAAAAAGTTGAGGGGGGTGTCAAGACACTTAGGGTCGTCGACGGAAAGGCAGTCCGACCTGGAGACATTTATGGTTCCCTCCCCAGATGGGGACTCCGAGGCTGGTGTAGGAGTCGCCATGATTTTAAAATTTTTGAGTGAAGGGTGTGTGTGTTATTAGGTGCTTGTAGTTTTGTGTGGAGGAAGAGAGTTGTCTTTAGAGGGCAGGCTGTGACTACCCCCTTGTGTTGTGAGACACAAAGGGAAACGTTCAGTGAGGTCACAGCTGGGTTTAATGATAAGTTCACAGCACCCCCTGAACAGTGCTTTAGACACTCACCTCGTTTCAGCAGGTGTCTACTGGTGGTTGTCCAATGAAGTGTTATACCTCGATCTGTGTTGTCATTTTTGTCTCCATTGCCTATCATGTGGCTCACAAGAACATAAGAAATAAGGGGAGTTGTAAAAAGCCATCAGGCCTACACGTGGCAGACTATGTATGAAGCATACCCACCTATTTTCGCCTATCATCCCCATCTATATGTCTATCTAATCTTCTCTTAAAGATCCCTAATGACTTAGCACTAACAACTTCATTACAATGCCCATTCCATTCATATACCACTTTAGTTGAGAACCAATTTCTTCCTATCTCGTTTTTAAACATTTTTTTTTTCAAATTTAAGCCAATTATTTTTTTATTCTATCCTGGTTACTAATCCTAAGAATTTTGCTTATGTCTCCTTTGTTATAATCCCATATACCACTTAAAAACTTCCATCAGTTCCCCTCTTAACTTACGTTTCTATAAAGAATGTAAATTTAACAGCTTCAATCACGATTTGTAAGGAATACTCCTCATCCCCTGTATCCTTTTAGTCATTCTCTTTTTTACTGATTCTAATAGACCTATATCCTTCCTGTAATATGGGGACCAGAATTCCACAGCGTAGTCTAGATGAGGTCTGACCAGCGCCAAATATAACTTTAATATTACCTCGGAACTTCTAGTTTTAACACTCCTAAAAATTTAATCCTAATATCCTGTTTGCCCTGTTTCTGGCATCTATGCATTGCTTTCTTAGACGGAGTTCAGAGGTAACTATAACTCCTAAATCTTTTCCATAACATGATCCTACAAGAGTTCCGTTGTTTATTATGTACCTACTGTGTGGGCTTCCTCTACCTGTGCTAAGTAATTTGCATTTGTTGATATTAAAATGCATTTGCCTTCTGTCTGTCCATTCGTTCTTCCTATCCAGGTCTGCCTGCATGGCGATGGCCTATGATTCTGACCTAATTAATCTAACTATCTTCATGTCATACGCAAATTTACTAACATCACTATTAATTCCACTATCCATGTCGTTGATATATATTACAAACAGCAATGACCTTAATACTGATCCCTGTGACACCCCACTCGGATTTAGACCCCACTCGGATTTAGAGTCGTTTATTACAACTCTCTGTCGCCTGTCGGTTGGCCACGACCTTATCCAATTTAACACCTTTTTATCTATGCTGTGCGCCCTAACCTTTCTTAGTAGCCTCTGATGGGGTATCTTGTCAAACGCTTTACTAAAATCCAGATATAGGATGTCATAACTCACCATTATCTGCCGCCTCATAAACCTTACTGTAAAAACTTAACAATTTCATCAGGCAAGACTTCCCCTTTGTGAAACCATGTTGTGACTGATTTATCAAATTATGTTCGTCTAAATGCTCCCTAATATTCTTCGGTATTATTGACTCCATTATTTTACCTACAACATAAGTTAAGTTGACAGCTCTATAATTAGACGTTAAAGTTTTATATCCTCTCTAAAGGATGAGTACTACATTAGCCTGCCTCCACATTACCGGTACCTTCACCTGACTCAAGTGATTAGGCAAACACATAAATTAACGGTTCATTAAGAAAATCTTTGCACTCCTTAAGTACTCTAAGATATATTTCATCTCAACCTGTTCAACTGTCTCCTTAGCTAAGGTAATACCGGTAAGTTTTTCATTCTCTTCTACTATAAACTATCTATAAACTTATATATATATATATATATATATATATATATATATATATATATATATATATATATATATATATATATATATATATATATATATATATATATATATATATATATATATATATATATATATATATATATATATATATATATATATATATATATATATATATATATATATATATATATATATATATATATATATATATATTGTTGTTCTGAAATATTTACTGATGTTTCCTAATACTTAACTGTGTGAAAAAGGATTTTAAACATTGTTGAACATGATAAATCAAACATCGATCACGGCTTAATGTGGAGCATGATCTACGAGTGTGCCTGTCGAACACTACTACTCGAATTGAGAAATCACTTGCAAGAAACGAGCACAGTCTTTACACCGAGTTTCAGTATTGGTTGTTAATGATGTAAAAACTGTTTCACTCTTGCATGTGTCGTATCATTGTAAAATGTTTCCAGTATATATACTTCTACTTAATAAAATCATTAAAATTTGAATCATTTGATAAAATCCTTTGCCCTAACTTTGTATATTGATTTAGTCACTAAAATCATCATTATGTTCGGTTTCAGAGAACTAGGGATTGTGTTATTGGTCCTATAAATCTGGAGTTAATTGACGGGAAAAAAAGAAAAGTTCAGAACCCCTGATACAAAGGGTGATGTCAGGGCTAGTCGGGACTGCGTACGTACAAGCAAATATTAATACTAGTACAATTATTATTATAATTATTATCATAGTTATAATTGTTACTATTTCTCTCACTATCATCATTATTATAATTAACATAGTTATCACTTTATATTATTAACGTTTACATTACCATTATATAATCTTCATAATTTATGCCTGTTGAAGGGGGAGATAACATAAGTGTGATATATATATATATATATATATATATATATATATATATATATATATATATATATATATATATATATATATATATATATATATATATATATATATATATATATATATATATATATATATATATATATATATATATATATATATATATATATATATATATATATATATATATATATATATATATATATATATATATATATATATATATATATATATATATATATATATATATATATATATATATATATATATATATATATATATATATATATATATATATATATATATATATATATATATATATATATATATATATATATATATATATATATATATATATATATATATATATATATATATATATATATATATATATATATATATATATATATATATATATATATATATATATATATATATATATATATATATATATATATATATATATATATATATATATATATATATATATATATATATATATATATATATATATATATATATATAGTTCTCAGTAGGGATAATGGCCCATTAATGGCTCCCTCAGCAACGTTAACCTTATCTGGTCATTAATCTTACATTATTCTTACATATCATTAAACCCAGCTGTAACATCACTGAACGTTTCCCTTTCTGTCTCACAACACAAGGGGGCAGTCACAGCCTGCCTTCTAAAGACAACTCTCTTCATTCATACAAAACTACTAGCACCTAATTACAGAAATATACCACTCAAAATTCAAAAATATTAAGGCGACTCCTACTTTAGCATTAGAGTCCCCATCTAGGGAGGAGACCAGAAATGTCCCCAGGTTGGACTACTCTTCTGGTATCGACCCAAAGTGTCTTCACACCCCCACTCAACTTTTTTCTTCATTAACATCTGCAACATTCGCGGTCTTAGATTTAATTTTCACTCTCTATAAAACCACCTCTCCTCTACTAAACCTCATCTTTTCATCACCGAAACACAGGTGTCTGAGGCAACCGAGAGTAATCCCTTTTCTGTTCTCTCCTATTTTATCTACCCTTATTTTTAATCCAAATCTGGACGTTGCGTTTAAGTGCACAACGACTTAACCTCCTCTCATTCCCACGCTCTTCAATCTTCCGGGATTTCCACCATCTGGTTACGACTACGGAGTCACTCTGAAACTAAATTTATCTGACTATAAGAAATTTTTTGACTACTTAATTTCCAAAGTGGAGCACATTCTGATTCTCTTTCCTTTTACAGAGGTCTCGATTCTTGAAGACTTCAGTGTTCACCACCAGCACTGGCTTTCCTCTCCTTTCACTGACCATCCTGGTGAATCAGCCTTCAACTTTGCTATCCTCCACGACTTAGAGCAATTGGTGCAACAACCTACTCGTATTCCTGACCGTCGTGGAGATACGCCCAACATTCTTGATCATTTCCTAAGCTTTAATCCTTCTTCTTATGCTATTACCCTTTCTTCTGTGTTAGTGCCTCTGGCGTTTGGAGGGGCTTGAGGAGTTATTTTGCTCTTAGAATAACTACTGTTTCCGTGTCAAAGACCCGAACGCATAACAGAGGTGATAATGTCTGGTATAGAGTCGTACATTATTCACTCTTTTTCTAGACCTAAACCTTCCAAACCTGTGTTTAACACAACCTGTTCTCGTGCAATACACTATAGAGAGGTGGCTTACAAAATGTACTTGAGCCTTCAATCACCAGAATATCAGGTACAGTAAAATCCCTCTTATCCGGCATCAACGGGACCGCCGACATGCCGGATACTTGAATATTGCTGGATACTTGAATAGAAGTGAAATTATGTCCACAATCACCACCCTACACTCACGCATCTTAACATAACAATGTTAATAATAATGTTTTCCATGCCCTCGCTGGCATAAACCAGCGGAAGGCTTACGAACCTGATGGGGTCCCTCCTATTATTCTCCGAAACTGCGCCTCCGTGCTTGCACCTTGCCTAATCAAACTCTTTTAACTCTGTCTGTCAATATCTAGCTTTCCTTCTTGTTGGAAATTTGCTTACATTCAACCTGTTCCTAAAAAAGGGTGACCGTTCTAATCCCTCAAACTACCACCCTACTGCTTTTATTCCTTGCCTATTTTTTTTTTTTTTTAATCTATTCTGAACAGCGAGATTCTTACACATCTGTCACTTCACAGCCGTTTATCTGATCGCCAATATGGGTTCTGTCAAGGCCGCTCTACTAATGATCTTTTGGCTTGTTCCTCCCTCTCCTCCACCCTCTGGCTACTTCATGCTACCTATCAAAATTCTTCGCAATGATGTTTTCCATGCCCTCGCTGACCTAAACCCTCGGTAGTCTTTTGGACCTGATGGGGTTCCTCCTATTATTCTCCGAATCTGCGTCTCCGTGCTTGCATCTTGCCTTTCAACTCTGTCTTTCAAGATCCATCTTTCCTTCTTGCTGCAAATTAGTTTACATTCAGCCTGTTTCTAAAAAAAAGTGACCGTTCTCATCCTTCAAACTACCATCGAATTGCTTTAATTTTCTGCCTCTCTAAGGTTTTTGAATCTATTCTCATCAGGAAGATTCTTTAACATCTATCACTTCACAACCTTCTATCTGATCGCCAGTATGGGTTCCCTCAAGGCCGCTCTGCTGGTGATCTTCTGCCTTTCCTTACTGAGTCTTGGTCATCCTTTTTTTAGATATTTTGTTGAAACTTTTGATGTTGCCTTAGGCAAAAAGTTAGCATAAAGCTTTGATTTCCAAACTATCCTCTTACAGCTTGTATCCTTTTCTCTGTGACTTAATCTCGAGTTTCCTTTCTGACCGTTCTATTGCTGCTGTGGTAGACGGTCACTGTTCTTCTCCTAAATCTATTAAAAGTGGTGTTCCTCAGGGTTCTGTCCTGCCATCCACTCTCGTCCTATTATTCATTATTATTCATCAAAGATCTTCTAAACCAAACCTGTTGTCCATGTCAGGGCAGTGTTGTATCTCTTGTTACCTTCTACCTCTGTTTTCATGTTAACTGCTCTTCTGATCCTGTTAACTGCATGCCTCCTCTCGTCCCACGGCCTCGCTGCACAAGACTTTCTTCTTTTCTTCACCCCTATTATGTACACCTCTCTAATGCAAGAGTTAACGAAATTTCTCAGTCATTCATCCCTTTCTCTGGTAAACTCTGGAATTCCATGTCACCTTCTGTTTTTTCCACTTCCTATGAATTGAACTCCTTCAACAAGGAGATCTCAAGACACTTATCTTTCAATGTTTGACTTTCGCTTTGGACTGGACCCTATTTAGGGAACGGCATCTTAGTGGGATTTTTGTTTTTAAAGTTTTGTTACACCCTTAGCCGGCGTCTCTCCTCGACACAACTTTCCAGACAACTATCCCCTCTTCTTCAATGACACTCAACTGTCCCTCTCTTGTACACTGAACATCCTCGGTCTGTCCTTTACTTATAATCTGAACTGGAAACTTCACATCTCATCTCTTGCTAAAACAGCTTCTATGAAGTTAGGTGTTCTGAGACGTCTCCGCCAGTTTTTCTCACTCCCCCAGCTGCTAACTCCGTACAAGGGCTTTTTTCGTCCATGTATGGAGTATACTTCACATGTCTGTGGGGGTTCCACTCATACTGCTCTTCTAGACAGGGTGGAATCAAAAGCTTTTCGTCTCATCAACTCCTCTCCTCTAACTGACTGTCTTCAACCTCTCTCTCACCGCCGCAAAGTTGCATATCTATATCTATGTCTTCTACTGCTATTTTCATGCTAACTGCTCTTCTGATCTTGCTAACTGCATGCCTGCCCTCCTTCCGCGGCCTCGCTGCAAAAGACTTTTTTCTTTATCTCACCCCTATTCTGTCCACTCTCTAACGCAAGAGTTAACCAGTATTCTCAATCATTCATCCCTTTCTCTGGTAAACTCTGGAACTCCTAGCCTGCTTCTGTATTTCCACCTTCCTATGACATGGATTCCTTCAAGAGGGAGGTTTCAAGACACTTATCCATCAATTTTTGACCACTGCTTTGATCCTTTTATGGGACTGGCATTTCAGTGGGCATTTTTTTTATTAGATTTTTGTTGCCCTTGGCCAGTGTCCTTCCTACATAAAAAAGAGAAAAAAAATAAAAAAATAAATAAATAAATATATATATATATATATATATATATATATATATATATATATATATATATATATATATATATATATATATATATATATATATATATATATATATATATATATATATATATATATATATATATATATATATATATATATATATATATATATATATATATATATATATATATATATATATATATATATATATATATATATATATATATATATATATGGAGCTTAATAGGAATAATAACTTATTAACGATATTAAGCCAAAGAATTTGGGACAGTATGGTTAATGAACTGGTTAAAGAAACGTTATTGTCCAATCTATTAATGTTATTGGCCTATTATCTCTAACTGGATAATATAATATATTGTATATTGCAAGATAACGCGATATTAAATGAAGAAAGTAATAAGAACGAATGAGAAAAGAATAATGAGAGAGAGAGAGAGAGAGAGAGAGAGAGAGAGAGAGAGAGAGAGAGAGAGAGAGAGAGATGAGAAGAGAGACAGGTTGGGGACGAGACTTTGACGTGTCCCGGACACTAAGCTACCCAACCTGAAGCTTCTAGAATGATATCCGCGCAATTATTTGTATTCCCCACGTAAATTTTCTTACTTCCCCTTGTCCATTCAATCTGAGTCTCACCCAGTATTTAGTAGAAGAGTTACTCTTGACAAAAGTAATTAGTACTCATCTAGCCCACTAGTTTAATCAGTAGAATTTTCAGAAGTAAAGTGCTTTATTGGTTTGTAAACAGCTCGAGAAGTAGAGTGTGGGCCGGTGTACGTATGTTTGTGTGTCGTCCCCCTTTCTTGTATCCCCTCCCTCTTGTAGCTGAGTGGGAGAGAGCGTGGCGCACTTTTCCAGTCACTCACTACCCAGGGCTTACAAAGAACAAAAGTACTGAGACGACCACTAATATCCAACAGAGACTGGGGAGGTATAAGAGTTAATCTAGTCAGTTGCCTTAAGGGATAAGTGAGTCATCGACGGCCGTGCCGTCTAGCCTTCTTATATAGGAGGCTCCATAGTAGTCTGCCAGAGAGAGTAGTTTTGTTTCCATAACAAGGGAAGTGACTCCCCGGCTGCGTATGTGTGCATGCCAAGCTCGTGAATAGTGAGCGGTGAATGACCCTTCTGTGTTCGTGGGCACTCGTCTGTAGTAGTTTCCATAACCAGGGAAGTGACTCCCCGGCTGCGTATGTGTGCAGGCCAAGCTCGTGAATAGTGAGCGGTGAATGACCCTTCTGTGTTCGTGGGCACTCGTCTGTAGTAGTTTCCATAACCAGGGAAGTGACTTTCCGGCTGCGTATGTGTGCAGGCCAAACTCGTGAATAGTGAGCGGTGAATGACCCTTCTGAGTTCGTGGGCACTCGTCTGTAGTAGTTTCATAACCAGGGAAGTGACTCCCCGGCTGCGTATGTGTGCAGGCCAAGCTCGTGAATAATGAGCGGTGAATGACCCGTAGTTTCTCGTGGCTCTTGTTAGTGAGCTTGTTTTGTCTTAAATGCTACTGCTGGCTGTTGCAGTTCAGCCGCAGAGGACCTAAGTAATTAGCTGTGTAGTGAACTTTATTACTTCGTGCCGCATTGTTATATTGAATTGGTCTCCATAGGAGACCACTATCTGGACAGTTCTGATCTGTATTTCAAGGGCGTTTCAGGGCCATTATGTGTATGTTGCTCTTGTAGGCTGGGTAAGTGACTCCACCTGCACTTGCAGTCTAACTGTCCACCGTATTTGTACAGATTATTCTGATGGGAGCAGATTCATGTCCTCTTCCCTTTCTGACTAAGTGCAGTGTATTATTGTGGCACGTTGTGTCATGTTTGTGTTAAATACCAATGATCTCTGTGGACCACAATGGTGAGTGATACAGAACAGAGGATTGAATAATCTCTGTGCTGGCTATAACTGTCTACTTTCCTCATGTATTCCCTCCAATTTTGTAATACTGGGAATTTGTCTTTTTAAAGATCGTGGATATACTGGTGCCTAGCTAAAACGTCTAATACTTTATTGGATGTGGCAATTCGTTAATGTGAGGTGGTTGTCCACTGAAGTGTTATACCTTGATCTGTGTTGTCATTTTTGTCTCCATTGCCTATCATGTGGCTCACAAGAACATAAGAAATAAGGGGAGTTGTAAAAAGCCATCAGGCCTACACGTGGCAGACTATGTATGAAACATACCCACCTATTTTCGCCTATCATCCCCATCTATATGTCTATCTAATCTTCTCTTAAAGATCCCTAATGACTTAGCACTAATAACTTCATTACAATGCCCATTCCATTCATATACCACTTTAGTTGAGAACCAATTTCTTCCTATCTCGTTTTTAAACTTTTTTTTTTTCAAATTTAAGCCAATTATTTTTTTATTCTATCCTGGTTACTAATCCTAAGAATTTTGCTTATGTCTCCTTTGTTATAATCCCATATACCACTTAAAAACTTCCATCAGTTCCCCTCTTAACTTACGTTTCTATAAAGAATGTAAATTTAACAGCTTCAATCACGATTTGTAAGGAATACTCCTCATCACCTGTATCCTTTTAGTCATTCTCTTTTGTACTGATTCTAAAAGACCTATATCCTTCCTGTAATATGGGGACCAGAATTCCACAGCGTAGCCTAGATGAGGTCTCACCAGCGCAAAATATAACCTTAATATTACAACGGAACTTCTAGTTTTAACACTCCTAAAAATTAATCCTAATATCCTGTTTGCCCTGTTTCTGGCCTCTATGCATTGCTTTCTTAGACGGATTTCAGAGGTAACTATAACTCCTAAATCTTTTCCATAACATGAACCTACAAGAGTTCCGTTGTTTATTATGTACCTACTGTGTGGGCTTCCTCTACCTGTGCTAAGTAATTTGCATTTGTTGATATTAAAATGCATTTGCCATCTGTCTGCCCATTCGTTCATCCTATCCAGACCTGCCTGAAAGGCGATGGCATCTGATTCTGACCTAATTAATCTAACTATCTTTATGTCATACGCAAATTTACTAACATCACTATTAATTCCACTATCCAAGTCGTTGATATATATTACAAACAGCAATGACCTTAATACTGATCCCTGTGACACCCCACTCGGATTTAGACCCCACTCGGATTTAGAGTCGTTTATTACAACTTGACCCCACTCGGATTTAGAGTCGTTTATTACAACTCTCTGTCGCCTGTCGGTTGGCCACGACCTTATTCAATTTAACACCTTTTTATCTATGCTGTGCGCCCTAACCTTTCTTAGTAGCCTCTGATGGGGTATCTTGTCAAACGCTTTACTAAAATCCAGATATAGGATGTCATAACTCACCATTATCTGCCGCCTCATAAACCTTACTGTAAAAACTTAACAATTTCATTAGGCAAGACTTCCCCTTTGTGAAACCATGTTGTGACTGATTTATCAAATTATGTTCGTCTAAATGATCCCTAATATTCTTCGGTATTATTGACTCCATTATTTTACCTACAACATAAGTTAAGTTGACAGGTCTATAATTAGACGTTAAATTTTAATATCATCTCTAAAGGATGAGTACTACATTAGCCTGCCTCCACATTACCGGTACCTTCACTTGACTCAAGTGATTAGGTAAACACATAAACTAAGGGTTCATTAAGAAATTCTTTGCACTCCTTAAGTACTCTAAGATATCTTTCATCTCAACCAGTTCCACTGTCTCCTTAGCTAAGGTAATACCGGTCAGTTTTTCATTCCCTTCTACTATAAACTATCTATAAACTTTTATATATATATATATATATATATATATATATATATATATATATATATATATATATATATATATATATATATATATATATATATATATATATATATATATATATATATATATATATATATATATATATATATATATATATATATATATATATATATATATATATATATATATATATATATATATATATATATATATATATATATATATATATATATATATATATATATATTATATATATATTATATATTATATTATATATTATATATTATATTATATATTATATATTATATATTATATTATATATTATATATTATATATACATATATATACGAGTATATATATATATATATATATATATATATATATATATATATATATATATATATATATATATATATATATATATATATATATATATATATATATATATATATATATATATATATATATATATATATATATATATATATATATATGTATATATAATATATAATATATAATATAATATATATATATATATATATATATATATATATATATATATATATATATATATATATATATATATATATATATATATATATATATATATATATATATATATATATATATATATATATATATATATATATATATATGTATATATAATATATAATATATAATATAATATATAATATATATATATAATATAATATATATATATATATATATATATATATATATATATATATATATATATATATATATATATATATATATATATATATATATATATATATATATATATATATATATATATATATATATATATATATATATATATATATATATATATATATATATATATATATATATATATATATATATATATATATATATATATATATATATATATATATATATATATATATATATATATATATATATATATATATATATATATATATATATATATATATATATATATATATATATATATATATATATATATATATATATATATATATATATATATATATATATATATTTTAGGAGGGATACTGGCCAAGGGCAAAAAGCCCACTGTGATGCCAGTCCCGGAAACAGTTCCAAACCGATAGTAAAAAAATGAAAGATAAGTGTCTTAAAACCTCCCTCTTGAAAGAATTCAAGTCATAGGAAGGTGGATATACAGAAGCAGGTAGGGAGTTCCAGAGTTTACCAGAGAAAGGAATGAATGATTGAGAATAATGGTTAACTCTTGCATTAGAGAGGTGGAGAGAATAGGGGTGAAAGAAAGAAGAACGTCTAGGCCGTAAGAGGAGGGGAGGCATGCAGTTAGCAAGATCAGAAGAGCAGTTATCATGAAAATAGCGATAGAAGACAACTAGAGATACAACATTGCGGCGATGACTGAGAGGCTGAAGAAAGTCAGTTAGAGGAGAGGAGTTGATGAGAAGAAAAGCTTTTGATTCCACCCTCTCTAGAAGAGCGGTATGAGTGGAACACCCCCAGACATGTGAAGCATACTCCATACATGTACGGATAAAGCACTTCTACAGAGTTAGCAGCTGGGGGGAGGGATAAAAAAGCTGCCGGAGACGTCTCAGAACGCCTAACTACATAGAAGATATTTTATCTAGAAATGAGATGTGAAGTTTCAAGTTCAGATTATAAGTAAAGGATGGAACGAGGATGTTTAGTGTAGAAGAGGGGGACAGTTGAGTGTCAATGAAGAAGAAGGGATAGTTGTCTGGAACGTTGTGTCGAGTTAATAAATGAAGAAATTGATTTTTTAAGGCATTGAAACCAAGTTTGCTCTGCCGAAACCAAAAATTTTAGAAAGATCAGAAATCAGGCGTTCTGTGGCTTCCCTGCGTGAAATGTTTACTTCCTGAAGGGTTGGACGTCTATGAAAAGACGTGGAAACGTGCAGGGTGAAATCATCACCGTAGGAGTCGATAGGACAAGAAGTTTGGTTTAGTAGGTCATTGATGAATAATAAGAAGAGAATGGGAACCAGGACAGAACCCTGAGGACCACAACTGTTAATAGATTTACGAAAAAAACAGTGACCGTCTATCACAGGAGCAATGGAACGGTCAAAAAGGAAACTTGAGATGAAGTTACAGAGAGAGAAGGATAGAAGCCATAGGAGGGTAATTTAGAAATCAAAGCTTTGTGTCAGAGTCTGTGAAAAGTTTTTGGTATGTCCATGGCAACAGCAAAAGTTTCACAAAAATATCTAAAAGAGGATGACCAAGACTTAGTAAAGAAAGGCAGAAGATCACCAGCAGAGCGGCCTTGACGGAACCCATACTGGCGATCAGATAAAAGATTGTGAAGTGATTGATGTTTAAGAATTTTCATGTTGAAGATAGATTCAAAAACTTTAGATAGGTAGTAAATTAAAACAATAGGACGGAAGGAACAATAGGAAGGGTCACCCATTTTAGGGACAGGCTGAATGTAGCTAACCTTCCAGAAGAAAGGAAAGATAGATGTTGACAGACAGAGCTGAAAGAGTTTGACTAGGCAAGGTGCAAGCACGCATGTACAGTTTCGGAGAACAATAGGAGAGACCCCATCAGGTACATAAGCCTTCCGCTTATGCATAGGCCAGCGAGGGCATGGAAAACATCATTGTGAAAAATTTTAATAGGTAGCATGAAGTAGTCAGAGAGTGAAGGAGAGGGAGGAACAAGCCCATAATCGTCCAAGGTAGAGTTTTTAGCAAAGGTTTGACCAAAGAGTTCAGCTTCAGAAATAGATGTGATAGCAGTGGCGCCATCTGGTTGAAATAGAGGAGGGAAAGAAGAAGAAACAAAGTTATTGGATATATTTTGGCTAGATGCCAGATGTCACGAGGGAAGTTAGATCTTGAAAGATTTTGACACTTTCTGTTAATTAAGTGCATGAGATTCTGGTGATGGAAGGCTTAAGTACCTTTTGTGGGCCACCTCTCTATCATGTATAGGACGAGAACAAGCTGTGTTAAACCAAGGTTTGGAAGCTTTAGGTAGAGAAAAAAAGTGAAAAATGTATACCTCTATGCCAGCCACTATCGCTTTAGTTAAGTCATCAGCACACAAAGACGGGTCTCTGACACGGAAGCAATAGTCATTCCAAGGAAAATCAGCAAAATACCTCCTCATGTCCCCCCAACTAGCAGAGGCAAAACGCCAGAGGCACCTTCGCTTAGGGAGATCCTGAGGAGAGATTGAAGCGATAGGACAAGATACATATATGAGACTGTGGTCGGTGGAGCCCAACAGAGAAGAGAGGATGACAGCATAAGCAGAAGGATTAGAGGCAGGAAAAAGTAAAAAAATGTTGCAGGTATCTCCGGTCAGGAGTACGAGTTGGGTGTTGCACCAATTGCTCTAGGACGTAGAGGATAGCAAATTTGAAGGCTAGTTCACCAGAAGTCAGTAGTCAAAGAATTTCTTAAAGTCAGAAGAGTTAGGTGAGAGGTATACAACACAAATAAATCTAATTTGAGAGTGACTCTGTAGTGATGGTGGAAAACTCGGAAGATTCAAGAACGTGGGTACGAGAGCAGGTTGAGTCGTTTTGCACATAAAGGCAACATCCAGCTTTGGATCGAAAATGAGGACAGAGAAAGTAGAAGGAAACAGAAAAGGGGCTACTGTCAGTTGCCTCAGATACCTGAGTTTAAGAGAGGAAAAGAAGATGAGGTTTAGAAGAGGAGAGGTGGTGTTCTACA
>NC_087169.1:7517116-7549616 GCF_035594125.1 Scylla paramamosain
CGTAGGAGGGTAGTTTGGAAATCAAAGCTTTGTCCAAGACTCTATCAAAAGCTTTTGATATGTCCAAGGCAACAGCAAAAGTTTTACCAAAATCTCTAAAAGAGGATGACCAAGACTCAGTAAGGAAAGCCAGAAGATCACCAGTAGATCGGCCTTGATGGAACCCATACTTGCGATCAGATAGAAGGTTGTGCAGTGATAGATGTTTAAGCATCTTCCTGTTGAGGATAGATTCAAAAACTTTAGATAGGCAGTAAATTAAAGCAATAGGACGGTAGTTTGAGGGATTAGAATGGTCACCCATTTTAGGAACAGGTTGAATGTAGGCAAATTTCCAGCAAGAAGGAAAGGTAGATGTTAACAGACAGAGCTGAAAGAGTTTGACTAGGCAAGATGCAAGCACGGAGGCACAGTTTCGGAGAACAATAGGAGGGACCCCATCAGGTCCATAAGCCTTCAGAGGGTTTAGGCCAGCGAGGGCATGGAAAACATCATTGCGAAGAAATTTAATAGGTGGCATGAAGTAGGTGGCATGAAGTGGCATGAGGGTGGAGGAGAGGGAGGAACAAGCCCGGAATCGTCCAAGGTAGGGTTTTTAGCAAAGGTTTGAGCAAAAAGTTCAGCTTTAGAAATATATGTGATAGCAGTGGTGCCATCTGGTTGAAATAGAGGAGGGAAAGAAGAAGGAGCAAAGTTATTGGAGATATTTTTTGGCTAGATGCCAGAAATCACGAGGGGAGTTAGATCTTGAAAGGTTTTGACATTTTCTGTTAATGAAGGAGTTTTTGGCTAGTTGGAGAACAGACTTGGCATGGTTCCGGGCAGAAATATAAAGTGCATGAGATTCTGGTGATGGAAGGCTTAAGTACCTTTTGTGGGCCACCTCTCTATCATGCCTAGCACGAGAACAAGCTGTGTTAAACCAAGGTTTAGTAGGTTTAGGACGAGAGAAAGAGTGAGGAATGTATGCCTCCATGCCAGACACTATCACCTCTGTTATGCGCTCAGCACACAAAGACGGGTCTTTGACAAGGAAGCAGCAGTCATTCCAAGGAAAATCAGCAAAATACCTCCTCAGGTCCCCACAACTAGCAGAGGCAAAACGCCAGAGGCACCTTTGCTTAGGAGGATTCTGAGGAGGGATTGGAGTGATAGGACAAGATAAAGATATGAGATTGTGATCGGAGGAGCCCAACAGAGAAGAAAGGGTGACAGCATAAGCAGAAGGATTAGAGGTCAGGAAAAGGTCAAGAATGTTGGGCGTACCTCCAAGACGGTCAGGAATACGAGTATGGAGTTGCACCAATTGCTCTAGGTCATGGAGGATAGCAAAGTTGTAGGCTAGTTCAACAGGATGGTCAATGAAGTGAGAGGAAAGCCAAAGCTGGTGGTGAATATTGAAGTCTCCAAGAATGGAGATCTCTGCAAAAGGGAAGAGGGTCAAAATGTGCTCCACTTTGGAAGTTAAGTAGTCAAAGAATTTCTTATAGTCAGAGGAGTTAGGTGAGAGGTATACAGCACAGATAAATTTAGTATGAGAGTGACTCTGTTGTCGTAACCAGATGATGGAAAACTCGGAAGATTCAAGAGCGTGGGCACGAAAGCAGGTTAAGTCATTGCGCACATGAACGCAACATCCAGCTCTGGATCGAAAATGAGGATAGAGAATGTAGGAGGGAACAGAAAAGGGGCTACTGTCAGTTGCCTCAGACACCTGAGTTTCAGTGAGGAAAAGAAGATGATGTTTAGAAGAGGAGAGGTGGTATTCTACAGATTAAAAATTAGATCTTAGACCGCGAATGTTGCAGAAGTTAATGAAGAAAAAGTTGAGGGGGGTGTCAAGACACTTAGGGTCGTCGACAGAATAGCAGTCCGACCTGGGGACATTTATGGTTCCCTCCCCAGATGGGGACTCCGAGGCTGATGTAGGAGTCGCCATGATGATTTTAAATTTTTTGAGTGAAGGGTGTGTGTGTTATTAGGAGCTTGTAGTTTTGTGTGGAGGAAGAGAGCTGTCTTTAGAGGGCAGGCTGTGACTGTCCCCTTGTGTTGTGAGACACAAAGGGAAACGTTCAGTGGGGTCACAGCTGGGTTTACTGATAAGTTCACAGCACCCCCTGAACAGTGCTTGAGAACTCACTGGGAGTAATTATCGTTTCGGCAGGTGTCTACTGCCTATCACCAGGTGATAGTGACCTCAGTTCTTTCTGTTTTCAACTTTTAGCTTTTACTTTTATGCTCGTCCTGGTGGGATTGTTGTACTTGTGAACACAATTAGCGAGTGCGTGTCGACACATAAAGAATAATGTGTGCTTCAGTGCAAACGTACGAACGCAACTACCTCCTGCGTCGTAGGCGAGGATCCGGTTACCAGCTGCCCAACGTGATACAGTGCCTTAAAACCTTGAAACTATTTCGGAACCGAGAATCGAGAGGAGGTAAAAGTGTGGTGCGTTCCATCAAGGTAGTGACCTCCAGTGCCAGAGAAGACCGCAGGGTGGAGAAGAGGGAATGCAAACACTTTGAAGTGCCACATGTGTGGTATAGTCTTCCCTCCCTCCTCTTATTTAATGCGACGTCTCTGGCCAACAAGATGGACGAGTTAATTGTGACGGTGAGTACTTGTGCGGACATTGTGGCGGTTACTGAGGCGTGGCAGATTGTTCCTGAGGTGTGCACGATGCAGGACTACCAGCTCTACCATCACCTCAGGTCAGGACGCAGAGGGAGGGGAGTGGCCGTTTTCTGCCGCTCCTCCCTCAGCCCCTCACACCTCCCTGTCGATATTCCTGCCGATGTGTGAGGCCCTGTAGGTGAGAGTTACTTCCCCCTGCCATCCCAGCAACACGGCCTCCATCATCGTGTGCGTCGTGTACCACCCCCCACGAGCCGCCGCAGCACAGTTATTCACTGCTCACATCATCGACACTGCTGATGCCCTGAGGGTGAGGTATCCTGTCGCCAAGTTGGTCATCTGTGGTGACTTTAACAGATTAGATATCAACGATATCCTACACCAGCTACACCTCACCCAGGTCGTGGACTTCCCCACCCACCAGCAAGCCATCCTCGACCTTATACTGACAAACCTGGGCCAGCAATACTCGCCCCCCAAGCCGCTGTCTCCCATTGGACGGAGCACCCACCTCTCCATACTGTGGACACCCACACCCACCACCTCGACCCCCGGTCAGCTGTCACCAGGACCCACCGCCCCATGCCTGACTCAGCCAGTGGGTGACATAACACCCATGGACCGAGATGCTGGATGTGGAGGACGTCCACTTAAAATGGCAAAATTACGTCATCACCACCACAGAAGCCTTCCAATGCTACTTCCCAGCCAAGAGCGTCACGGCGCACCTGTCCGATGCCTCCTGGATGACGCCCCGCATTAAAAGACTCATGCATCAGCGGACCTGGGCGTTCCAATCCTGCCCAGTCCCTTATAGGAAACTATGAAACAGAGTGATCAGGGAGATTAAGGCTGCAAAGGCAAGCTATTACCCAGACAAGATACACCACCTCAAGCTGACCAACAGCAGACAGTGGTATGCTAAGATCAAAGCTTTGTGTGGCCTACAAAAGCACACTTCATCTCTTCCTTGCTCCTCACACCTTCCTGCTAATCTCGCGGCTCAGGAGATGAACGATCACTTTGCTGCTATCTGTCAAACCTTTCCTCACCTCAACACCACTCCGCTTTCTGCCTATCTTCCCGCTCCATCCTCTCCCCCATTGTCCAGGAGGTGGATGTTTTTAAGAGAATACTCAAATTCAAACCAAGACCCACCACACCCACTGACCTTCCTATAAAAATTTACAAGCAATTTGCTGTAGAGCTAGCAACACCGCTATGCTCTATAATAAACGCCTCACTTTCCCATCACTCTTGCCCCACGGACTGGAAGACATCTTACGTCACCCCCATCCCCAAAACTTCCAGTCCAATGTCACTCAATGACCACAGGCCAGTCTCTATCAACCCCATCCCTAGCCTTATTTGTGAAGATTTGTGTATGACTGGGCCTACACCAAAATTTGTAATACCGTGGATATCAGACAATTTGGAAATATTAAACCCACCTCCACCTTCCATTACCTGACCAGCTTTCTTGAATTCATCCACAGCCATCTGGACAAGCGAAATACCTCTCTAGCTGTTGCTTTTTGTGGACTTCAAAAAAGCCTTTGATCTTGTTGATCACACTGTTGTCATCAGCAAGGCAGTAAGTCTGGGTCTCCCTCCTAACCTTGTAGCGTGGCTAGCCGACTTCCTCACAGGGAGGCGTCAGGCTGTTCACTATTAGGGCTCTGTCTCTAATTTCCAACAGCTGATATGTGGGGTCCCCCAGGGGACAAAGAAGGGTCCTCTATGCTTCCTCCTCCTCATTAACGACGCCCTCACTGACACCCAACATCGCTGGAAGTATGTGGACGACTGCACCGTGGGCGTCCCAGTTTCCACCAAGAACCCAGACTACTCGCCACTGCAAGCAATTCTGGAGCGACTGCAGACGTGGAGGGAGGAGAGCAGGATGACTATCAACCACAGCAAAACTGTGGTGATGCATTTCTGTACCTCCTTTGTACCAATGCCCCCTCCCCAGCTCACAGTGGGCCCTCACCCCCTCCAGGTGGTCCGATGTGCCAAGCTTCTCGGAGTCACGGTGGAGGACCAGCTGACCTGGAAGCAGCATGTCGCCAGCACTGTAAGATCAGCTACCTACGGGCTGTACATGCTGCGCAGACTCAGGTCACTGGGGACGCCGACGGATCAGTTAAGGGGGGTGTACCTCACCTTCATCCTCCCCAAACTCATGTACGCCTCCCCAGCGTGGTCCTCCTCCCTCACACACACTCAACAGCTACAGCTAGAGAGTTGTACAGAAAAGGGCGTGCAGGGTCATCCTTGGCCCTGCCTACACCATCTATGAATAAGCCCTGACCACCCAGAGTCTGTCCAGACTATCCACCAGGCACCGAGAGGTTCTGGAGAAGTTTGGAAGGGGACTACTGCATCATCCACGTCTCAGAAACATGCTGCCGTCAGGCGCGCCTCACCCAGTCCGTGCCACCAGACACCACAACAAGATAACGCCCCTAAAGGCGCCGCGCACGGACCGGTACAGACTCAGTGCGATTCCCACCATGGTGCGAGCCATCAATCAATAGTCCCTTCTAGATTAGACTTACCTTTAGAATTAATGTTAAGTATTTCCCCACCCCCTATGTACATTTTCAGTTTGTTAACTGCCTAAATATTAAACCGTTTATTATTATTATTATTATTAATATTATTATTATTATTATTATTATTATTATTATTATTATTATTATTATTACACACACACACACACACATACACACACACGCACACACACACACACACACACACACACACACACACACACACACACACACACACACACACACACACATATATATATATATATATATATATATATATATATATATATATATATATATATATATATATATATATATATATATATATATATATATATATATATATATATATATATATATATATATATATATATATATATATATATATATATATATATATATATATATATATATATATATATATATATATATATATATATATATATATATATATATATATATATATATATATATATATATATATATATATATATATATATGTATATTCTTGGAGACTTAAATGTTCACCACCAGCTTTAGCTTTCCTCTCCCTTCAGTGACCATCCTGGTGGACTACCCTATAACTTTGCTATCCTCCATGACCTAGAGGAATTGGTGCAACTCCCTACTCGTATTCCTGACCGTCTTGGAGATACGCCCAACATTCTTGACCTGCTCCTGACCTCTAATCCCTCTGCTTATGCTGTCACCCTTTCTTCTCCGTTGGGCTCCTCTGATCACAATCTCATATCTTCATCTTGTCTTATCGCTCCAATCCCTCCTCAGGATCCCCCTAAGCGAAGGTGCCTCTGTCGTTTTGCCTCTGCTAGTTGGGGGGACCTGAGGAGGTATTTTGCTGATTTTCCTTGAAATGACTACTGTTTCCGTGTTAGAGACCCGTCTTTGTGTGCTGAGCGCATAACAGAGGTGATAGTGTCTGGCATAGAGGCGTACATTCCTCACTCTTTTTCTCGTCCTAAACTTTCTAAACCTTGGTTTAACACAGCTTTTTCTCGTGCTATACATGATAGAGAGGTGGCCCACAAAAGGTACTTAACCCTTCCATCACCAGAATCTCATGCACTTTATATTTCTGCCCGGAACCATACCAAGTCTGTTCTTCAACTAGCCAAAAAATCCTTCATTAACAGAAAATGTCAAAACCTTTCAAGGTGTAACTCCCCTCGTGATTTCTGGCATCTAACCAAAAATATCTCCAATAACTTTGCTCCTTCTTCTTTCCCTCCTCTATTTCAACCAGATGGCACCACTGCTATCACATCTATTTCTAAAGCTGAACTCTTCGCTCAAACTTTTGCTAAAAACACTACCTTGGATGATTCTGGGCTTGTTCCTCCCTCTCCTCCACCCTCTGACTACTTCATGCCATGTATTAAAGCTGGCCTAAACCCTCGGAAGGGTTATGGACCTGATGGGGTCCCTCCTATTGTTCTCCAAAACTGTGCCTCCTTGCTTGCACCTTGCATAGTCAAACTCTTTCAGCTCTGTCTGTCAACATCTACCTTTCCTTCTTGCTGGAAGTTTGCCTATATTCAACCTGTTCCTAAAAAGGGTGACCGTTTTAATCTTTAAACTACCGTCCTATTGCTTTAATTTCCTGCCTATCTAAAGTTTTTGAATCTATCCTCAACAGGAAGATTCTTAAACATCTATCACTTCACAACCTCCTATCTGATCGCTAGTATGGGCTCCGTCAAAGCCGCTCCACTGGTGATCTTCAGGCTTTCTTTACTGAGTCTTGGTCATCCTCTTTTAGAGATTTTGGTGAAACTTTTGCTGTTGCCTTGGACATATTGATAGAGTCAGCTTTTGACAGCTTTTGATAGAGTCTGGCACAAAGCTTTGATTTCCAAACTACCCTCCTACGGTTTCTATCCTTCTCTCTGTAACTGCATCTCAAGTTTCCTTTCTGACCGTTCTATTGCTGCTGTGGTAGACGGTAACTGTTCTTCTCCTATATCTATTAACAGTGGTGTTCCTCAGGGTTCGATCCTGTCACCCACTCTCTTCTTATTATTCATTAATGATCTTCTAAACCAAACTTCTTGTCCTATCCACTCCTACGCTGATGATACCACCCTGCACTTTTCCACGTCTTTTCATAGACGTCCAACCCTTCAGAAGGTAAACATATCACGCAGGGAGGCCACAGAACGCCTGTCTTGTGATCTTTCTAAAATTTCTGATTGGGGCAGAACAAACTTGGTATTGTTCAATGCCTCAAAAACTCAATTCCTCCATCTATCAACACGACACAACCTTCCAGACAACTATCCCCTCTTCTTCAATGACACTCAACTGTCCCCCTCTTCTACACTGAACATCCTCGGTCTGTCCTTTACTTATAATCTGAGCTGGAAACTTCCCATCTCATCTCTAGCTAAAATAGCTTCTATGAAGTTAGGTGTTCTGAGACGTCTCCGCCAATTTTTCTCACTCCGCCAATCCCTTTCTCTGGTAAACTCTGGAATTCCATGTCACCTGTTTTTTCCACTTCCTATGAATTGAACTCCTTCAACAAGGAGATCTCAAGACACTTATCTTTCAATGTTTGACTTTCGCTTTGGACCCTATTTAGGGAACGGCATCTTAGTGGGATTTTTTTTTTTTTAAGTTTTGTTACACCCTTAGCCGGCGTCTCTCCTCGACACAACCTTCCAGACAACTATCCCCTCTTCTTCAATGACACTCAACTGTCCCCTTCTTTTACACTGAACATCCTCGGTCTGTCCTTTATTTATAATCTGAGCTGGAAACTTCCCATCTCATCTCTAGCTAAAATAGCTTCTATGAAGTTAGGTGTTCTGAGACGTCTCCGCCAATTTTTCTCACCCCCCCCAGCTGCTAACTTTGTACAAGGCCCTTATCCGTCCATGTATGGAGTATGCTTCACATATCTAGGAAGGTTCCACTCATACTGCTCCTCTACACAGGGTGGAATAAAAAGCTTTTCATCTCATCAACTCCTCTCCTCTAACTGATTGTCTTCAGCCTCTCCCTCACCGCCGCAATGTTGCATATCTAGCTGTCTTCTACCGCTATTTTCATGCTAACTGCTCTTCTGATCTAGGTAACTGCATGCCTCCCCTCCTTCTGTGGCCTCGCTGCACAAGACTTTCTTCTTTCTCTCACCCCTATTCTGTCCACCTCTCTCCCTCCGCAAGAGTTAACCAGTATTCTCAATCATTCATCCCTTTCTCTGGTAAAACTCTGGAACTCCCTGCCTGCTTCTGTATTTCCACATTCCTATGACTTGAATTTCTTCAAGAGGGAGGTTTCAAGACACTTATTCATCAATTTTTGACCACTGCTTTGATTCTTTTATGGGACTGGCATTTCAGTGGGCATATTTTTTTATTAGATTTTTGTTGCCCGTGGCCAGTGTCCTTCCTACATAAAAAAGAAAAAAAAAAAAAAAAAATATATATATATATATATATATATATATATATATATATATATATATATATATATATATATATATATATATATATATATATATATATATATAGTGTGTGTGTGTGTGTGTGTGTGTGGAGGATTGACTTTTAGACCTTGTCAGTCACCGTATGGTCTCCCAGCTAATACATCATCACAGAAAGCACCGCTAAATATAATTATAAATAAGTGATAACATAGTTTTGGTCGGAATTAGTGGGAGCGGTGACGGTTGGCATGGATAATGGGAGTTACTTGTATTCTAGGTCAGTGGCTGGTTGTGTTTCATAGTAAAGATAGCTTCCTTGCAGTTATCCTTGGGTTCCGTGCTTTTACGTGCTTATTAACTTAGTGAATTTAACAAGTGGAATCGGTAGAGTGACGGATATGTGTCTTGAGCTGACTAGTTATGGTGCCGGGTAGCTGGCGACTGTTGCTTTGCAGGCAGTCTAACTACCTTGTGTGTTCTCAGCACACTTCATCATAAATAAAAGCCATACGCCTTTCGTTCACTTCTACCTTCCTTTTATTTGATTTATTAACTAATATTTATTTTGTACTAGATTAATCTTAATTACCCTTAAATATAACTTTAAAGCTTATATACAAATCAAAACACAAACCAACGATGCATTGATATTATACGTGATCCAAGTGAAAATTTCCAGACCCTGGAGCCGAGCGTTACCTGAATCTATATATAGGTAATATGAGCACTTGAGTTTAGATTCCCCCCATCTTTCCCAAATCATTTGAGATGCTACTCGAGGTGGTCTGGTTCGCACCTCAATATCTGTTCTCTCCCTTAACTGGGGCAGCCCTCCATTTCAGCTGACCTCAACAGGGTTAATCGGGATATGCTCAGGAGAACACTGCAACGGAATTAGTTTATTGATAGTTTTAAGAGTCCTTTGTCCCTTAATCATGCTTTTGCCCTTGCTAGTGATACTATTCATCAGGATACAATTTAAATATCCTAGCTAAAAGGCCAATTAGAACGATAATGCTCCGTTTTTAATAAGGGGAACATTTTCCGCTGCTTGAGCGCTATAGAATTTCTCACGAATAATGATGAAATATTTTTCAGACCAGTATTTCTCCGACCTTTGTAATAATTTGTTTTTATGAATAACTTTCTCTCAAATACTGGAAACTGTCATTTACGATATATGATCCTCCACCTTCATAGATGGAAATGGATCTAATCGTCTCCCATATAATAGACGAGATTGTGTTATTATCTAAATATGTACGGAGGTGTCGTCTAGGAAAGCTAGAGGTCGGTGGTTATGGCCTCAATTTCCACTACTCCCGTTCTTATTTCTTTGTGTTTTAATTTTGATCGATGTAGCGATTTCTTTAGGCAGTTTTTTACTAACACTCATTCTTTCTGTGAAACCTTTTTTTTGCCAGGGCGCCCTTGTAGTGATGAATTCTGCAACGATATTGCCTGTTTGTTAGTGTTTCTTCTAACTTTGAATAATATATAATATATATAACATAATATAATATATATAATATAATATATTTCAATAAAGGGAGCCGTTCTTATGAAGTTAGTAGCAATATCACTTATGCTAAGGCGGGGACAGGAACGCCTTGGTGCAAAGAATCTAAAAATTGCAAGAAGGTCTCTGAACTAGGCCATTTCTAGGTGGATTGCTCTTGTTCTGGCACAAGTTAATAAACATGTGTAGACCTTCGTTGGGATTTCACCCTCGCCTGTTATTATCAATGCGCCCGTGTAATATACACCCATTACTTCGAAAGGTTCCAGTCTCTGGTCAGGGTTCCTAGTGAACGGACGTGTTTAGTGAGCAGTGAGCTGACGCTAATATAGCTGGCTAGTGTAGACATGGCGCCTTGTGTTGCTGAGTCATCTGGTTGTGTTAGTTCTCCTGTTCTCGAAGCCTTCGTTGCGAAGGTCTCAGAGGTGGAGGCTGAGTTCCATCAAAGGATCTCGGAGGTGCAAGCTGAGTTTCGTGAGAGGATCTCAGATCTGCAGGATGAGTTCTGTGAGAGGATCTCAGCACCTGTGGGAGGCTCGCGCCTCACCGTCACCTTACCTAGTAAGACCACCGGAGGAGCAGTGGTCGGTTGTGTGCAGGGGAGCCAAGAGACTGAAGGTCCTCAGGGCGCCTCGCGTGGAGACGAAGAATCCCTTCAGTGTGCTGGAAGAAGTGAAGGAGGAGGAGGTAGATATGGCGGGAGGAGACAAGGAAGGGGCAGACGCAGTTACCCTGTCCCAAGGTAGAGTGCTTGTGCTTGGTGATAGTCAGGCACTTAGATAATGTGTTTTGTGCCAGAGATAGGAAGCGTAGGTCGATGGTGTGTTTGCCGGGGATTGGGACAGGGAAGGTAGCTGATAGGCTAGCCACTTACTTGGAAAATGATGGGACCAAGCCCATTGTTTTCTTGTTTTTTTTTTCTCAGCGCGGGAGGGAATGACCTTGGTAAGGTCAGGAGTGAGGAACTGTTCGGGAGGTTTCGACAGGCTTTGGATAGGATTAGGGAAAAGGGAGGGATCCCTTGTGGTATGTGGTGTCTTGCCGAGGAGGGTAGTTGGTGCCGAGTGGCTGTCCAGGGCTATTACAGTGAATCGCAGGCTCGCGAATCATTGTAAGAGTAATGGATATTCATCGAAAACTGAGACATCTTCTATGGTAGGGACACCTTGTAAGCCAGGGATGGAATGCATTTATCACGCCAGGGTGTTCGGGTTTTGGCAGAAAACACTCGAGCGGGTGTTAACTGCATTCCAGTGCTTCTTTCGTTAGTCAGGAGAGAAGAAGGGGTTGTGAGGTCAAAACGAAGAACAAATTAATTAAATTTAGAAAGGTAACTAGCTCAGAGAAGGTATTTTGAATATAATAGACTTGCTTAGAGGAATAGCGTGTGTAGAGAACTTTGATATCATTGCCTTAACAGAAACTTGATTAGATATGTCAGGAAAAGTATTTAATCCAGAGGTTAAGATAGATGGTTATACACTTCTATAAAGACAAGAAAAACAGGAGAGGAGGAGGTGTCGCTTTATACGTTAGAGACACATTACAGTGTTGTATTAACAACAGAATTAAAACAGGTAGCAAAACAGAGTCGATATGGGTAAATATTAAGTAAGGATCACAGTCAGTAGTACTGGGAGTAGTGTAAACGCAACCGAACAGTACAAAGGAAATTAACACCACTGTGGCAGGAAATAGAGCAGGCAGGTACAGTCAGGTATGTGTGGTAGGAGATTTTAATTTCAGGAATATCGACTGGAGCCTGATAGTGGGTAACAAGGAAGCAGAGAAATTTCTTAGAGTAATTCAGGATGTTTTTTTTTTTTTTTTTTTTAACAGGTCGTCATAAAACCCACAAGGGGAACAATATTCTGGATTTATTTCTTATTAACAGGGATGAAGCAGTCAAACAGATAGAGGTTGGGGGACAGCGGAGTTACAGTGACCATTGGGAAATTAGGTACAAATTAAAATGGAAAGAAACTTTTAGAAGCAAAAACACTAGTAATATACCTGACTTTAGAAGAGCAGATTTTGAAGAATTAAAAAGGTACCTCCAAGGAGTTGACTGGCAACGGGTGCAGAGTGTGGTCAGGTACGGAACAGAGTTAAGAGAGAAAAGGCAGGATGAGAGAGATGAGGTGAGGTGAGGTGTGAGGCTGTAGGACAAGAGGAGGGAAGATGTGTCCGAAAGGAGCGGAGGGAGAGAGAGAGAGAGAGAGAGAGAGAGAGAGAGAGAGAGAGAGAGAGAGAGAGAGAGAGAGAGAGAGAGAGAGAGAGAGAGAGAGAGAGAGAGAGAGAGAGAGAGAGAGAGAGAGAGAGAGAGAGAGAGAGAGAGAGAGAGAGAGAGAGAGAGAGAGAGAGAGAGAGAGAGAGAGAGAGAGAGAGGTGATTATGTTAGAGGATTAGGTCATGTTGAAATGGAAGAGGTGAGGTCGAGGCAAGTATGATGAGGGAGTGGAAATTATGGAAGGGGCCGAGATGAGAGGATTAGGTGAAATAAATGTAGATCAGTTGTTTAAATATTTCGTAGATAAATTGCATGCAGGTCAGTTAACAAACATACCGTATAGAGCAATAAGATCACAGAAAAATTATTTTAAATGGATAACTGCTAGGTTAAAACATTATATAGGGCAGATGAGAAGTATATATAAGAGATTAAGGGCAGGTTTTAAGGCCACAATATAACGAATTAGAACAGTCAGGAGGTTAACGAGGAAAGCTAAGGGCAATTATGAATTAAAGCTGGCCAACTAGGCGAAGACGGACCCCAATCAATTTTATCAGGTATATAGGACGAGGAATAAGGATACTATAGGTCCATTAAAGGCAAATGGGAAGGCTGGATAGTTTTGGAAAGAGATTAGTAAAATTATGAATGAATATTTTTTTACTGTCTTCATCCAGGAAAACATGCAGGATATGGCAAATAGTGAACAGATTTCTAGAGCAGACGAGAATGAGAAGCTGACAGGTATTTCCATAACTAAGGAGATAGTGGAACAGGAGAAAGATAGTTAAGAAAAAATAAATAAATAAAATCAAGACACCAGGACCAGATGAAATATATACCAGAGCTCTCAAGGAATGCAAGGAGGTTATTAGTGAGACGTTAGTTTCTGTCTTTAGGAAATCACTTGAGTCAGATGAAGTACCAGTAATGTGGAACCAGGCTAATGTAGTACCCATCTTTAAGAAATGAGATAAAACTTTAGCGTCTAATAATTATTATAGACCTGACAGTTTAACTTCAGTTGTAGGTAAAATAATGGATTCAATAATAGTGAAGAACATTTGGGAGCATTTAGACAAACATAACTTGATAAATCAATCAGAACATGGACGAATGGAAAGTCTTGCCTGACGAACTTAAGTTTTTACAGTAAAGTGTACGAAACAGTAGATAATGGTGATAGTTATGACAGCTTATATCTGGACTTTAGTAAATCGTTTGAGAAATTACCCCATCAGAGGACCCTGAAAAAGGTTAGGGCACACGGGATGGATAGGAAACTGTTAGGCTGGATAAGGTCATGGCTAAGCGACAGGCGACAAAGAGTTGTAATAAACGGCTCTAAACCCGAGTGAAATCATACAATTAGTGGGGTGCCGCAGGGATCAGTATTAGAGTCATTGTTGTTTTTAATATATATCAATAACTAGGTTAATGGAATTAGTTGTGATGTTAGTAAATTTACAGCTGACCCAAAGATTAATTAGGTAGATTAATTAGGTCAGAATCGGATGCCATTGCCTTACAGGCAGATTTAGATGGAATGAATGAATGGACGGACAGATAGTAAATGCAGTTTAATGTCAACAAATGCAAAGTATTTAGCGTAGGAAGAGGAAACCCACACAGAAAGTACACAGTAAACAACGAGACCCTGGTAGATACAGGTTGCGAGAAAGATTTAGGAGTTATAGTTAGCTCTGAACTCCATCTAGGAACGCAATGCATAGAGGCCAGGAACAGGGCAAATAGGGCATTAGGATTCATTTTTAGGAGTATTAGAAGTAGAAGGACCGAAGTAATATCAAAGTTATATTTTACGCTGGTCAGACCTCATCTAGTCAGCGCTGTTCTGGCCCCCACATTACAGGAAAGATATAGGTCTATTAGAATCAGTACAGAGAAGAATGACTAAAAGGATACAAGGAATGAAGAGTATTCCTTATGAGGCGAGACTGAAGCTGTTAAATTTGCATTCTTTAGAGAGACGTAGGTTAAGAGGGGACCTGATAGAAGTCTTTAAGTGGTATAAGGGTTATAACAAGGGGGATATAAGCAAACATTTTAAGATCAGCAACCAGGATAGAACAAGAAATAACGGATTCAAGCTTCAAAAAAAAAGGTTTAAAAAAGAGATAGGAATAAATTGGTTCTCAAAATAGAGTGGTAGGTGAGTGGAACGGATTCAGTAACCATCTTGTTAGTGTTGAGACATTATGGAACTTTAAGAGAAGATTAGACGGGTTTTTGGATGGGGATGATAGGTGGAAATAGGTAGGTATATTTCATACAGGGACTGCCACGAGTAAACCTGGTCGCTTCTTGCAGGTTATCTTATTACTTATGTTCTTATGACTATTGTATAATGAGGTAGGTTTGGAGGTCCTGGATACGTTAAAGGTCTTGCCTGATAACTTAGGCACATATATATATATATATATATATATATATATATATATATATATATATATATATATATATATATATATATATATATATATATATATATATATATATATATATATATATATATATATATATATATATATATATATATATATATATATATATATATATATATACATATATATATATATATATATATATATATATATATATATATATATATATATATATATATATATATATATATATATATATATATATATATATATATATATATATATATATATTCTGTCCACCTCTCTAACGCAAGAGTTAACCAGTATTCTCAGTCATTCATCCCTTTCTCTGGTAAACTCTGGAACTCCCTGCCTGCTTCTGTATTTCCACCTTCCTATGACTAGAATTCCTTCAAGAGGGAGGTTTCAAGACATTTATCCACCAATTTTTGACCACTGCCTTGACCCTATTACGGGACTGGCATTTCAGTGGGCATTTTTTTTTATTGATTTTTGTTGCCCTTGGCCAGTATCCTTCTTACATAAAAAAATATATATATATGTATATATATATATATATATATATATATATATATATAATATATATATATATATATATATATATATATATATATATATATATATATATATATATATATATATATATATATATATATATATATATATATATATATATATATATATATATATATATATATATATATATATATATATATATATATATATATATATATATATATATATATATATATATATATATATATATATATATATATATATATATATATATATATATATTATTTATTTATTTTTTCAGGGAAGTTTTGTACTACTTGACACCCTTTAAGTATACAGTATTTTTTCCTAACTTGATTTATGTAGAGTGTCCTCTATTCTTCCATGTAAGGTTATTCTGTGTGCTTACATTAAGATTAGTTTGGTAAGGTGACTCTTTTTTAGGAGCAGAACTGGGTTCTTTGTTTCATATGGTAGCTTAGCAGATTTTATTCTACCTCGGCACCTTATGATTTGTTTATCATCCAAGTATAACCCAAGATTTTTTCCAAGTATAGCCCAAGATTAGTTTGACCTTAATTTTGGATTCTTAACCTAGTGCCTAATCGATATCTAATAAGAATTCATGTTCTGGTTTGATCCAGAATTTTAAAGCATCTGGCATTGCTCACGGCTGTATCTGAAACAAGTTGTTACTTTGAAAGGTTTTATAATATTTTTTGAGTTGCTATTCCAGCTTTGCAGAGGCATGTTAGCGGTTAAACATTCTTTTGTTACCTTTTCATATAAAGTCACCGCTTCTTCCTCTGAGTCCACTGTTATTTGTAAAATATATAAAATGCACGACCTATTTCAGGACAACCAACTTCGTCAAAATGATGATGTAATGACGAGTGTAACAGGAATGGACTAGAATACGAGGCAAAGAGCACGGATTTACACCTATTCACATCCAAAGGACCATTTTCATCGCTCGGATCTTTTGGCCATAATAACTCTTGGAAATTTCTTTCTTCTTCTTTTAAACCTATCCTTAGGAATGTTTTAGATACGTCAGCTACCAGGGCGTATGATTTCAGACGGAATTTCACCAACACGTTCTCAGTTAGGTTGGGTCTCGTATGCAAACAGTTATTCAGACTGTTTGCTCCCTTAGCTGCCAGTGAGCTGCAATGGAAGACCAACCTTATTAGGGTGGTGACACTCTTTCTTAACCGCATGATGAGGGAGGTAATGGCCAGTGTTATAAATTACTGGTTCCTCTACTGATTATATTATATTACTTAATGTTTGATTTCTTATAATATCATATTGTTACAGCATGGTTGTATTTTTTATTTAATTTAGTCCATAAATCGTTTAAATGAACTTGGTAGGGATGGTGAATTTATTTTCCTGGGTAATATGAACCAATATTTGTTGTCTTTATATTCTACTGTTTTATTGAAGCAATCTTGGGTCATTTATTCTTCGACATTTGGAATGTTGAGATTTATTCCTATGATATCTAAGTCTCATAACTTATGTATAGGTACGTTCCTTTCTTCTATATCAGGCAGTTCACTAGGATTAATTTGAGCTCCAATACGGACTACTAGTAGGGACTGGATAGGTGTCACTAGGACGGGATCTACTGTGTGAGTTGGTAGTACACTTTCAGCAGGTAACAGTGGCCCTACCATGAGATTCCCTACAAATAGTTTGAACCACAGTAGTTTGAACCAATTATTATTTGAATTAGACCCACCTCGTTTGATGTTATGTTTTGATCTGCTAATATTATAGCTTTTGTTTTTAGAAAGTCAGTGGTCTCCTTATAAATTTTGGTGGTTAAATTTGTGTTAATGTCTCGAATCACCACCGCTGTTGTCTTTGTTTTAAATTTGCCCAACTTTATGAGGGTCTCACTATGTCATAAGTTTTGAAATTATTATCAGTTAGGAAACCCGAGATTTTTAATTGAGCTTGTTTTGTTATTGGTAGGTTTAAAGCTGCTACGTTTTCCTTACTTATAATTTTTTTTTTCTGTGCTCCTGTGTCGAACACAGGAGCACCTTGACCTTCATTAGTCATCTTTGACTACTAATGTCCACTTTTGCTATTGAAACTGCTGCGGTAGAGACAGGATGTTTATTGTTGGTTTCATTATGTGAATAGGTTTGTTTCGTTTCATACCCTATCGACTCACATAAAGCAACATAATGTTCTTTCATACATATAGGGCACATACGCGGGTTTGTCTTACAGTCTTTCATTTGGTGAGACTCACTTAGGCATAATGTGCACCTTCTTAACTCCACTAGTCTATTTATTCTCCTTTCTAACCCATGGTAATTGCCTGAGTGTACTAGATTATGTTGTTCAGAGCAAAATGCACATTTCATATTTATTGGAGTTTTAGATCTTATTCCTGACCTGTTATTAGTATGGAATGGTACCTATGGCTTCTTATTCACTGTGGTAGAGAAGGTACCTGTTGATTCAGTGGCTCCATAACTTGTTTTGGTTTCATTTACTGGGCAACAGTTTGATTTGAATTCACTTCCTTTCATCTTGTTGGGTGATTTTTTATTTATTTATTTATTTTTTTTTTTTTTTCACCCGATCATGATAAGTTTTGTTATTAGAATCTAGTTTTCTTGGATTAGATGTCTCACCATTGTTCATATTCTTACAAATCTCCATCACTGATTTATCTATTTCTTTGAAGGTGAAATAGCTCTTTTGGTAAAAAAAATAATAATAAAATAAATAAAAATAAATAAATAAATAAAAATTCTTGTGTTTTCTTATTTAGTTCCCTTTGTTTTATGATGTTCATAAGCCACGCTACATCCATAATATTATCATTTGATTACAGGGATTCGAATAAACTAGTGACACTTATCCTCAAAAGTTGTAAATCCTTGTAATTATGGTTAGAGGATGTTAATATAGGACTTTATAGACCAGTTTCGTGGTTATTAGTTCCTGATCATCATAATTCTTTCTGAGCAATTTAATGGCAACATCATAGTTTTTTTTTTTTTAGTAATGGCTGATTCAGAAACTATTAAGCAGACAGTACCTTTTAGCTGGCTTAACATATAGAAAAGTTCATATATATATATATATATATATATATATATATATATATATATATATATATATATATATATATATATATATATATATATATATATATATATATATATATATATATATATATATATATATATATATATATATATATATATATATATATATATATATATATATATATATATATATATATATATACCGTTTTACGGTTTATATCATTACTCCCGATGAATAAGACGGTCAGCTAGTGAGACCACTCTAGCGCTCGATTTAACCTTCTATCCAGGTCAAATGTCTCAACTCTAGCCCCAAGACCTCGAAATGTCCTAATCTCACATCCTCGAATTGGCTGGATTGTTTCCGGGTGTTGCTTTCTCCATCCAATACCACACAGAACATTTGATCAGAAGCTTCTAGAACCCTTGGTGCCGACAAAGAAGCCTCATTTTCCTCACTCTGGGCACTAAAAATGTGGCAATTGTATAGACCTTGTTACTCACCCTATAGTCATCACAAAAAGCACCGCTAAATATAATTATAAATAACTGATAACATAGCAGGAGAGGTGACTGCCCAAGTAGAGAATCGGAGTCACTGGTGTTTTAGGACAATGGCTGATCGTGTTTCGTGGCAAAGACAGCTTCTTTACGGTTACCCTTGAGTTTCGTGCTTCTAAGTTCTCTTAACGTAGTGAATTTAACAAGCGCAAGCGGTAGAGCGACAAAAGCTATAAGCCTTTCATACACTTCTACCTTGCCTTTGTCTAATAAATAATAGTTACTTTGTACTAGATTAACCTTAATTACCCTTTAATATAACTTTACAACTTATATACAAATCCCAACGCAAACCAACAATATTATGAGTGATATGAGTGGAAATTTCATATATATATATATATATATATATATATATATATATATATATATATATATATATATATATATATATATATATATATATATATATATATATATATATATATATATATATATATGTATATTTGTGTGTGTGTGTGTGTGTGAACACGTTTCCACTCGTGTGTGAACACGTCTCTACTCGTCTTTATTTATTTGTTCATTATTTCATATGGGCATTATTGGGTATGATGGCAGCTATCCCCGCCTTGCCGCAGTTTGCTGTGATGTACACACCTATGTGGTAAGGATCTGGAGCTGTTATTGTGCGTGTGTGTGTGTGTGTGTGTGTGACACGTCTCCATCCGTCTTTACTTATTTATTTATTATTATTTTTTTTTATATGGGCATCACTGGGTGTGATAGCAGCTCCCTGTGTGTGTGACTGCGTGTGTATGTGGTAGTGAGACATTTATGCTAAAGGAAATATTAGCTTTATCCATACTGACAAAAACTTTGCATTAAATAGTAAGAATGTAGTATATAAGAAAACATTTTGTATATACTGTTCGTGTCATTAAATTTGTTGTTAATGTTGTTGTTGTTATTGTTGTTGTTGTTGTTGTTTTCTTGTTGTTGTTGTTATTGTTGTTGTTGTTGCTGCTGCTGCTGCTCCTGCTGCTGTTCATTATAATGGTGATGATAATAATGATAGACAAGAAAAAGACTAAAAATCGATGAATTAATGCTAGGGAAATTCAAAGCAAATAGTAAAGAATGCAGGTAAATACAGCATTCTCCAAACACCTGTGTATGAAAGAAAAGACGGGAGAGTGTGGTGCCAGTGTGACGAGCACGAGGTGACACTGAAAAAGTTGTTGTTCCACCAGTTGTTGCACCATCAAACCAACACGCTGCAAAGTGTTCCCGGAACTCGAGACTCCATAGGCACTCAGGAAAACACCACACCATGATAAGCCAATCAGTAATATGCGCACCATCTCTGAAATACAAAATGATTATAACTATGATATATATATATATATATATATATATATATATATATATATATATATATATATATATATATATATATATATATATATATATATATATATATATATATATATATATATATATATATATATATATATATATATATATATATATATATATATATATATATATATATATATATATATATATATATATATATATATATATATATATATATATATATATATATATATATATATATATATATATATATATATATATATATATATATATATATATATATATATATATATATATATATATATATATATATATATATATATATATATATATATATATATATATATATATATATATATATATATATATATATATATATATATGTATATATTGAATCTTCCGAGTTTTCCACCATCTGGCTACGACTACAGAGTCACTTTCATCTAAATTTATCTGTGCCGTATACCTCTCTCCTAACTCCTCTGACCATAAAAAAATCTTTGACTACTTAACTTCCAAAGTGGAGCACATTCTGACCCTCTTCCCTTTTGCAGAGATCTTCATTCTTGGAGACTTCAATGTTCACCAGCTTTGGCTTTCCTCTCCTTTCACTGACCATCCTGGTGAACTAGCCTACAACTTTGCTATCCTCCATGACCTAGAGCAATTGGTGCAACACCCTACTCGTATTCCTGACCGCCTTGGAGATGCGCCCAACATTCTTGACCTTTTCCTGACCTATAATCCTTCTGCTTTTGCTGTCACCCTTTCTTCTCAGTTGGGCTGCTCCGATCACAATCTCATATCTTTATCTTGTCCTATCACTCCAATCCCTCCTCAGGATCCCCCTAAGCGAAGGTGCCTCTGGCGTTTTGCCTCTGCTAGTTGGGGGGATTTAAGAAGTTATTTTGCTGATTTTCCTTGGAATGACTACTGCTTCCGTGTCAGAGACCCGTCTTTGTGTGCTGAGCACATAACAGAGGTGATAGTGTCTGGCATGGAGGCATACATTCCTCACTCTCTCTCTCGTCCTATACCTTGTAAACCTTGGTTTAACACAGCTTGTTCTCGTGCTATACATGATAGAGAGGTGGCCCACAAAAGGTACTTAAGCCTTCCATCACCAGAATCTCATGCACTTTATATTTCTGCCCGGAACCATGCCAAGTCTGTTCTCCAACTAGCTCCTTTCTCCTTCATTAACAGAAAAACTCCTTCATTAACAGAAAATGTCAAAACCTTTCAAGATCTAACTCCCTCGTGATTTCTGACATCTAGCCAAAAATATCTCCAATAACTTTGCTTCTTCTTCTTTCCCTCCTCTACTTCAACCAGATGGCACCACTGCTATCACATCTATTTCTAAAGCCGAACTCTTTGCTAAAAACTCTACCTTGGACGATTCTGGGCTTGTTCCTCCCTCTCCACCTTCTGACTACTTCATGCCACCTATTAAAATTCTTCACTGGCCTAAACCCTCGGAAGACTTATGGACCTAATGGGGTCCCTCCTATTGTTCTCCGAAACTGTGCCTCCGTGCTTGCACCTTGTCTGGTCAAACTCTTTCAGCTCTGTCTGTCAACATCTACCTTTCCTTCTTGCTGGAAGTTTGCCTACATTCAACCTGTTCCTAAAAAAGGGTGACCGTTCTAATCCCTCAAACTACCGTCCTATTGCTTTTATTTCCTACGTATCTAAAGTTTTTGAATCTATCCTCAACAGGAAGATTCTTAAACATCTATCACTTCACATCTGATCTGATCGCCAGTATGGGTTCCGTCAAGGCCGCTCTACTGGTGATCTTCTGGCTTTCCTTACTGAGTCTTGGTCATCCTCTTTTAAAGATTTTGGTGAAGCTTTTGCTGTTGCCTTGGACATATCAAAAGTTTTTGATAGAGTCTGGCACAAAGCTTTGATTTCCAAACTACCCTCCTACGGTTTCTATCCTTCTCTCTGTAACTTCATCTCAAGTTTCCTTTCTGACCGTTCTATTGCTGCTGTGGTAGACGGTCACTGTTCTTCTCCGAAATCTATTAACAGTGGTGTTCCTCAGGGTTCTGTCCTGTCACCCACTCTCTTCTTATTATTCATTAATGATCTTCTAAACCAAACTTATTTTCCTATCCACTCCTACGCTGATGATACCACCCTGCACTTTTCCACGTCTTTTCATAGACGTCCAACCCTTCAGGAGGTAAACATATCACGCAGGGAAGCCACAGGACGCCTGACTTCTGATCTTTCTAAAATTTCTGATTGGGGCAGAGCAAACTTGGTATTGTTCAATGCCTCAAAAACTCAATTCCTCCATCTATCAACTCGACATAATCTTCCAGACAACTATCCCCTCTTTTTCAATGACACTCAACTGTCCCCCTCTTCTACACTGAACATCCTCGGTCTGTCCTTTACTTATAGTCTGAACTGGAAACTTCACATCTCATCTCTAGCTAAAACAGCTTCTATGAAGTTAGGTGTTCTGAGACGTCTCCGCCAGTTTTTCTCACACCCCCCAGCTGCTAACTCTGTACAAGGGCCTTATTCGTCCATGTATGAAGTATGCTTCACATGTCTGGGGGGGTTCCACTCATACTGCTCTTCTAGACAGGGTGGAATCAAAAGCTTTTTGTCTCATCAACTCCTCTCCTCTAACTGACTGTCTTCAGCCTCTCTCTCACCACAGCAATGTTGCATATCTAGCTGTCTTCTACCGCTATTTTCATGCTAACTGCTCTTCTGATCTTGCTAACTGCATGCCTCCCCACCTTCCGCGGCCTTGCTGCACAAGACTTTCTTCTTTCTCTCATCCCTATTCTGTCCACCTCTCTAACGCAAGAGTTAACTAGTATTCTCAATCATTCATCCCTTTCTCTGGTAAACTCTGGAACTCCCTGCCTGCTTCTGTATTTCCACCTTCCTATGACTTGAATTCCTTCAAGAGGGAGGTTTCAAGACACTTATCCACCAATTTATGACCACTGCTTTGACCCTTTTATGGGACTGGCATTTCAGTGGGCATTTTTTTTATTAGATTTTTTGTTGCCCTTGGCCAGTGTCCTTCCTACATAAAAAAAAAATATATATATATATATATATATATATATATATATATATATATATATATATATATATATATATATATATATATATATATATATATATATATATATATATATATATATATATATATATATAATATATATATATATATATATATATATATATATATATATATATATATATATATAAGGAGTAAGGAGTCAGTTATGTAGATAGCACAGGACAGTCGTGTGTTACAGTAGCTTTGTGCAAATTTGAAATTGCACTTCCTTATTTAATTTCGTCCCACTTCCTTTCTTTTCTGAGAGCTGTATTCCATAGATATTACAGTGAAAGAGTTGCTGTCTGTCATACAATGATAAGTTTTCATGAATGCTTTCAAATAACTCCAGTATTTTTTTTTTTTTACATAATGTTTAGATAGCGAGATAGCAGTGACTGAGAGAGCAGAGCGGAACGGGCCTTCACCACCCAGTTCTCCTCTTCCTCCTGCCTTCCTTCGCTAATTGTTGCAAGTCATGTGTCTGGCCATACCAATGGGGCCCAACTGCCCATGTCTTGCATCTCAGTAGTAAACCGACACCCAGACGAGCGTTCAGTTACGAGGAACGCTTTAATGCGATACTATAAGGAGGGCATATTTGTTAAATATCTATGGGTGGGATAATCATGTTACGCTTTACCATATTGTTTATTATTTGGGTCATACTAAAGGCCGTGATCCGGACGGATCTGCGTGTGTGAGAGGTGATTCTACGTACAATTTAAGTTTGTCTTAGCGTCCATTGTATCTTTGTACAGGGTATTGACGGGAGAAGACACCCATTCTCTGCCCTTTTCTACCGAATTGCATTGTACTGCTGTGTGTGTCTAGGAGCTGTGTGTGTTGTGTCCTCGTTAAATGTTACTGGTCTTGGGGTCCACAACCGTTAGTGGTGCAGACCAGGGGCTTGTATAATAATTTGCTATGCTGCAGCTGTCTGCGTTCTTACCGGATTTCCAATAGCATTGTCGCGAGTGGAAATCTGTCTTTTGGAAGAATGTACGAGTAGATATGTTGTTCTCTGGCTAGAGTGTATAATGGACGTAGATGGTTTGTTCACGGGCAGTACTCCAACGAAGTTTTATTACCTCATGCTTTGTGATGTCCATACTGCCTATGCTCCGTAGTTTGTGGTACTTTTTTTTTTTCTCATCTTGAGGAATTAAGTTAGTGTTTCTTATACTTCCTTCCCTGTTGGTGGATGAAAAAGGATGACGACCTATTGAGGCTGGATGGTTGTTGGCGACCAGCAGGTGCCTGGATTCGTCTCGTTGTGCCCCTTACTAACCTATGGAGAAGGTAGTCTAGGGATAAGCTAACCCGACCCAGTGGCATCTGTAAGAGGGGATGTATATGATCGTGTATATATATATATATATATATATATATATATATATATATATATATATATATATATATATATATATATATATATATATATATATATATATATATATATATATATATATATATATATATATATATATATATATATATATATATATATATATATATATATATATATATATATATATATATATATATATATATATATATATATATATATATATATATATATATATATATATATATATATATATATATATATATATATATATATATATATATATATATATATATATATATATATATATATATATATATATATATATATATATATATATATATATATATATATATATATATATATATATACGCGTATTTCAGCCCCTCTAACAGTTGCCACTCCTTCGAGTCAGTTTCTCCCCGGGCTACCTCCCTTGCAGCCTAGTGCTGGGTGTATATAATACGAATTTGCTACGAACGGCTGTTAAGCCTCAAAAGGTCGTCACCCTGTTTCACCGCCAACAGGAAAGGAAATATACACAGCCATCTTCTCCCAATAGCTGCGAAAGGACTCATCAAGTCACATTCCAGGGAGAGACGGACACAAAGACGCCAAGAGTATGAGGGTAATAATACTCTGAGGGCTACCTTCCACAGGCTTCCACCCACTGCCCTACAGAATATCACACACCCTATCCTGAACCCAACTCGCCTCGACTCTCCCAGAGAACAGGCTCAAATCTCCTTAAAATTGGAAAGCTCGTTGAGAGAGGAGATGGTTGAGCACGGACTCCTATATAGCTGGCCAAAAATAAAGACGAAAATACAACCAGTTACATTTAACAGCCACAAGACTCGCAACACAGGGACTTCAATAGGAGAGGAGAGGACAAGGGGCCGCTCACAAAAAAAATAGACACTGTACAAAATACTAACACGTGAGGTGTGTAGTAAAATTCTACCAGATGCCGAGACTAGCCACAAACTAAGTTAGTAAGGTGCGCGACTAAATCCCAACTCAGGTTAGCGTCCGCTCTCTTCTTCTATCAGGCAACTTCTAACAACGGAAGCCCGCACGCTGCGCGCCAGTGATATACGGGCCAGGCGGGCTGATCATATGGCTTGGAAGGATAGGAAAGCGACAGGAATGGGGAGCCGGGAGTTGTCCCATTTGAATTGTGGGTATGTTATGCGAATTGTGGACACCTTTCTTTGGCTTGGCTAAAATTCTTTTTTGGGAGGGTTATTTTTTATTGATAATGATTCTATAGCAAAAATGTTCATCATTCGTTAGTATGAGTGCAAAGAAAATATCAGCAGTACTATTATAATTCCCATTTATCAAGTATTGCAAAACCTCCGACTCGTCTCCTGGACGGCGATTCCGCAGGGTTCGACATAGGTTTTAATTTTTAGAATAACTAGGTAGATTTTCACACTTCTCTTAACACTCTACACAAAGGAATAATTCACGCGTCTCCACATATATTTCCAGTGAGAAACACCCATTATTAATTATATTACGAGCCAAAATAGGTTCACCCTTCACTTCCCATCACGCCACTCTCGCGATCGCTCCGGACATCGTCAAGCTTTCTAGAAGTTTCAAGAACTTTCTAGAAGTTTTTTTTATTTTTTTTTCAAGAATTTCTAGAACATTTTGACAACATGGCAGCATAAATACAGGCAAAAATGTGCATCCTATCATATGTCCAGACCTTATGTCATCCATTGCGCCAGTTAAACACTACTCTGAGCTCTTCATACCCATTCCTCCAAAGAGACAGAACAGCAGTTTTAGAAATGACAAACAGTTCAGAAGAAGATGAAGTTATTGATACAGATTTCATAGGCGTAACTGAGGAAAGAAATCCTTATTAACTAAAATGACGTCAACGACCTGATCAAAGATCTTGGTCTTACAAAGTCCAATGTTGAGTTTTTGACGTCGAAACTCAAGCAGAGGAATTTGTTAGATGGAAGTGTGAAAATATCAGGTCTTTGAAAGCGTCATCAGCATTTTTTAAGTTTTTTTTTTTCTTTTTTTTTTTTACTCGTGAAGATGAGTTTTTTCTTGCCTCAGTATGACCGGTCTGTTTGATGCAACTGGATTCGCCTGTAACCCCAACGAGTGGCGCCTCTTCATCGACAGGTCGTGCAGAAGCCTCAAAGAAGTGTTGCTTCATAAAGGGAACGTGTATCCACCCACATCTTCTCCTCGCTCACTCTGTCCAGGTCAAAGATGAATATCTTGCTAGATGCCTTGAAATATAAAGAGCACGGCTGGGAGGTTATCGGAGATTTCAAAATGATGGACTTCTTGATGGGCCTCTAAGGCGGCTTTACCAAGTTTCCTCTTTATCTTTGCCTCTGGGACAACAGGGACACCGTGGCACACTACCACAAAAGGGACTGGCTACAGCGGATCGAGTTTAGTGTCGGAAGAAAAAAAAAAAACGTGAATTGGAAGCCATCGTTGGATCCCAGAAAGGTACTGTTTATTCCACTGCTCTTAAAATTTGCCCTTATGAAACAATTCTCCAGAGCCATAGATAAAGAGTCTGCAGCTTTCGATTATCTTCAAGATTTCTTCCCTAAACTGTCTGCTGCAAAACTGGATGCCTGTGTCTTCGTTGGTTCACAAATAAAGGTCATGGAGTCCAAGGAGTTCCCCAAGAACCTCACAAGGATGGAGAACGCTGCGTGGAACACCTTTGTAGCAGTGGTTTCATATCATCATCCTGGCCACAAAAGCAAAGTTAGAAATAAATATCAGTGTTCCTTCATGTTTTGTAGGCACAAACAAATAGAAAATAACAGGTGTTATCCAAGAACAAAAATCGTATTACACGGTGTTACCTAATGATTCACGTCCTCCAGCAATTTATTACAATACTCGAAAAAAGGTTAATGCTTACGATAGTTCTTTACTTTGCCGTTAAACACTGACATAATGATAGAGTATGCTTGCTCTAGAGCATGTCTGCAAAAATTTTACACAGGGCCCTCGTACAGTTAATTCATAAATTCACGTTGAAATAAGAGGTGCCTCCCAAAGCCTTAGTCCACGAATTATGTGTACACTACGGCTCCTTCTACACACTGAACCTTGAAGTACTTTCTATTTGCCTCAGGAAGTAATTCATATGTAAGCAAAAAATATAAAACGTCGTTTTTGTCATTAGATAACCTTAGCTTGTTCGTTAAATCGAGTATATTGAACGGTAAGCATTTTATTATGAGGCAGATTTTATTTGCGAGGTATATAAAAACACTACGTGTGTATTATTCTCTACCAATATGATGTATATACTACTATTGCTGTTGCTGCTACTACTAATACTACTACTATTACTACTACTGCTACTACTACTACTACTACTAATTAATAATACAGGTAGTAGTAATACTATTACTACTACCTGTATATCAGGAATGTCGCTCCTAGTACAGGTGACATCGCACCTCACCTCACCTCATCCTACCACGTGTGGCTGTCCTAGTAAGTTATTGCTTCCTTAGTTTATCATATAGATCCATGTTACTATTTCCGTCTCCGTTTCACGGTCTTTTGATGTTCGCCGCTGTTAAACCCCTCCCCCCCCACCTGTAGCAAATAAAAAGCGACGCGGGAGTGCAGGACAAGAGCGGAGGGAGTATACATCGTATTGCTAATTCATGTATCGAATAATCGTCTGGCACTGGAGGATGTAACTCCTTCATCCCTTACACTCCATCCTTTAGTGGGCAGGATGGGAAGAGGACGTACCATTCCCGGGACATGTCTGTAGCAGCAGTACCACGACAGTACAATTCCGTGCTGCCTCGTCAGTGATAGTGTCACGGTACCTTTGCTTCTTTGACTCCAGTCGTCATCATGTAAATTTTGGAAGATTGTGATCTATGTTTGTTGCTATGGCTTTGAAAATGGTAGCTTTCATCTTCACAACCTTGAAATTTGGCGCTACTCTCCTCTTGGTGAGTGTCATTGTATCTTATTCCTTAATATATAACGATTTCAGATTTTATTTTTTTTATGTAGGAAGGACACTGGCCAAGGGCAACAAACATCTAATAAAAAAAAAAATGCCCACTGAAATGCTAGTCCCATAAACGGGTCAAAGCAGTAATCAAAAATTGATGAATAAGTGTCTTGAAATCTCCCTCTTGAAGGAATTCAAGTCATAGGAAGGTGGAAATACAGAAGCAGGCAGGGAGTTCCAGAGTTTACCAGAGAAAGGGATGAATGATTGAGAATACTGGTTAACTCTTGCGTTAGAGAGGTGGACAGAATAGGGGTGAGAGAAAGAAGAAAGTCTTGTGCAGCGAGGCCGCGGGAGGAGGGGAGGCATGCAGTTAGCAAGATCAGAAGAGCAGTTAACATGAAAATAGCGGTAGAAGACAGCTAGATATGCAACACTGGGCCGATGAGAGAGAGACTGAAGACAGTCAGGCCAGTCGAGGAATGGCATGTTACTGACCCCCGGTTAAGTTAGGTTAGGTAATATTAGGTTAGGTTAGGTAATGTCCAGGGGGGACGCAGCTCCCTACCGTTAGGTTAGGTTAGGTTGGTGTTTTTGAGAGGGTTCAGGTTAAGTTAGGTTAGATTAGTAAGGTAAAGATAGGTTATGCTAGAAATTTCCCTAGTTGAGGCTTTTCTCATGAATCCCCATATTTGGACAAATTTGGCTTCCCCCACCGTAAAAAAAAAAAAACGCTCTTCACTTCTGCCTCCCTCCCCCATCCCCCCATATAATTAAGATTTTCCACAGGTCACCCAATTTTTTTTTTTTTTTTAATGCAAGGGGGCACCAGCCAAGTGCAACAAAAACTGAAAATAAAAAAAAAGCCATTGAGGTGCCAGTTCCCAAAGTGTCGGAAGAGTTAGTCAAAAACACAGGATAAGTCTTGAAACCTCCCTCTTGAAAAAAAATAAATAAATAAGTCATAGGAAGGTGGAAATACTGAAGCAAGCAGGGAGTTCCAAAGTTTACCAGAGATAGGGACACATGATTGAGAATACTGGTTAACTCATTATAAGAGAGGTGGACATAATAGGGGTGAGAGAAGGTAGAAAGTCTTGTGCAACGAAGCCGCGGGAGGAGAGGAGGCATGCAGTTAGCAAAATCAGAAGAGCAGTTGGCATGAAAATTGTGGTGCAAAATAGCAATAAATGCAACAATGCGATGATGGGAAAGATGCTGAAAATAGGAATTTTTGGTTATTTGGAAAACAGACTTGGCGTAAAGAAAAAAGCGCATGATATTCAGGTGATGGAAGGCATAAGTATCTCTTTTTGGGCCACCTCTCTATCATGTATAGCACGAGAACAGGCTGTGTTAATCCAAGGTTTGGAAGATTTACAACCAAAGTAAAAATGAAGAATGTACGCCTCAGTGCCTCCCCTCCCTAGCGACTTCGCTGTAAAAGACTTTTTCTTTCTCCCAACCCTATTCTGTCCACCTTTCCAATGCATGAGTTAACCAGCATTCTTAGTCATTCATCCCTTTCTGCAGTAAACTCTGGAACTCCCTTCCTGCTTCTGTATTTTCTCCTTCCTATGACTTGAACTCTTTTAAGAGGGAGTTTTCACAAATCTTATTATGTAATTTTTCAGTAACGCTTTTGATTCTGTTCCGGGACCGGCATCTCTGTGGGCATTTTTTTTTATTATAAATTTGTTGCTCTTGGCCGTTGGCCCCATATATATATATATATATATATATATATATATATATATATATATATATATATATATATATATATATATATATATATATATATATATATATATATATATATATATATATATATATATATATATATATATATATATATATATATATATATATATATATACATATATAGTAAATTAGACAGCGGAAAGGGTGGGTACTTTGTTTCAGTATTTACAACTTTGAGCCAGCTGTGTCGTGCCACTTCCACTCAGCGGTTTTTTTTTTTTCCTTTTTGTCCCTTTTCTTTATTATGGAGGACGTAACGACCCCTAAGACCAAAAAAGGCCAATAGAGGAAACCCAGCTGGACTGATGACAAAACTTACCTTCCCCATCCAGTCAGTTCATGCATGAGAGAGAGAGAGAGAGAGAGAGAGAGAGAGAGAGAGAGAGAGAGAGAGAGAGAGAGAGAGAGAGAGAGAGAGAGAGAGAGAGAGAGAGAGAGAGAGAGAGAGAGGAAAGCATGAAGGGCTTCACTCACTCAGCGAAAAAAAATAAATAAATAAAAATAAAATAAAATAAATAAATATATTGGATTTTATACTAGGAAGGTAAATGAAACACGGTAACAACAAGACACAGGGAGGCTCAAGGTAATCATTACTGCAGAGCAGAATTTCCCACTGGCTAAATAACACTAATATTGTTATTTTCCAACGTCAGTGCATCATTCCTTTCTGTGGGGGTATCCAAAGCATCTCGCGCTAAATCTGTCATAAACAACACTCCTGCAGGTCTAGTCTATGTATTTTCAACAATTCAGTCACTCAGGTCATCGAGAACATCCTTACGCGGCTGACATTTTTTTGAGGTGGCGTGCAATGGCTCAACGGTTGAGCATCTTTGGTTGTTTAGCCTAAGATTAACATCAAAGCATAAGTAACTTTCGGACTAGTCTTTATTTTCTGCTGTCAATGGAGGAGTCTGACGTATGGGAACTGGTAACGGTTAAGTGGGTGGCGAAGCGACTTGAGGCCACAGCAGAGACATGCAGTGGACAAACAAGGTTGAGGGATACTCTTGAACACACTCAATGACAACAGAGAAAAGAGCTATAGGACTGTAAAAAGAAATATTTATTTCTTCTTACGTAGTAAGCTTAGATAATTTACTCTGTATATTATGATGAATTAGCCCTTGTTTCTTTCAGTGAAATAGATTGTCTATTTTTTTTTTTTTTTTTTTTTACGATAACTGATTATTTAAACTTCCAATTTGTAAGTAATATTTGCACAGTACGTACTTTGATCCCTTTACTGTACTAGATGAGCTGAATGTTAATAGTTTCTACATTCAAACAAGGGACTTGAATGTCTCTAAGTCAGAATTTATATTTTTGGATTATTTTTATGCACCAGATAATAGTGATACCTTTATTGTGGTTAGCTTGAATATTCGTTCTATATCCACAAACTCTATTTATTAATACTTTGTTGGTACGGCTCTATTAAATTCATGTATGCAATTTGAAACCTTATTTTTTTTATTTATTTATTTATGGATTTATTCTATTTATTTATTTATTTATTTATTATTATTATCATTTTTTATTTATCTATTTTTATTTATTTTTTTCTTCACGAGAAGAGATTCGGATCTTGCTTCTGTGTACCACTTGGCAGGTAATAACTAATATACTAATTGCTGAAACAGACATGGTGGTGGTGTAGCACTTTGTTTCTAATATTCATCACACTTCCATGTCTACCGATTTTTCATGTCTGGACTCCTCATTAGAATGCATAAATATTAATATAAAAAATCATGAGTAAGGTATGCTTAATTATAAATATTTACAAACTATATATATATATATATATATATATATATATATATATATATATATATATATATATATATATATATATATATATATATATATATATATATATATATATATATATATATATATATATATATATATATATATATATTTTTTTTTTATTAACATTAATTCCATCAATTGCCAGCGAAAGGAAATACTACGGTACTTATGTAATAGAAATTCAAATTTTAATTTACTAAA